>NC_090451.1:714871947-715214115 GCF_031143425.1 Pleurodeles waltl | reverse complement strand
TGCATAATTATAATAAAACAGTGTCATAAAGTCTCCAGTGTTATTTTTTTTTAATGTACTGCAACTCTCACCTTAAAGATATTAAGAGATTTCTTTGCATTTCCAGGCACTCGACCTGTGTGTGGGGACAAATCTAACAATAGAATGTACAATGCGACGCAAACCTACTGCAGCCTGATTCCCCAATAAACAGATTAACTGGAACCATACAAGGAAATCCCAGCGGCTGCACACAGACTAGTCGTGGGCAAACTTACAAATGTGCGGTAACAGGCCTCTGGCGAACCAAATGTACAACAGCTGTGGTTCTTCTTCAGAAAACTTAGCTGAAGCCGCAAATGAACCATTTTTGAAGGCTTGTTTTGTTCATGCAGAAAGGGTCATCATTTGCTCACATCAAAGTACAGCAGCAGTGCACCATCCAAGTCTCATCTCTTAACCTCCTGTTTGCAGAAGGTACGGATGGAAAAAGTGTGGTATAATATTATATATTGTACTTGGTATGAATGAAACGCTCACAGTGACACAGACCTGCTGGGGCATGTTACCCCCATAAAATACATCCCCGAAGCTGAGAGTTCACATCCCGTCTGCGTGCACTCAGCCTCGAATGCTGATTCTATGTCAGGACCGGAGGCTTCGGATTATGCTTTCTCTTACTTTACTGACAAAAACAGCAGCCAATAATAAACGATAAAACTTAAAACTATCATTCCTATGATGCCAAGTCCACTAATCACAGCCCCACGATGACCATAAATAGTCTGTGTGCCAAAGTCCGTCCTCTTTCTTTGCTGCTCCAGCAGCCAGTTAAGTGACACGCGCTATGTGCTTAATGATTTACTGTATTGTGTATAATTAAAGCGAGCGCGCGTTTTGTTAGCGCTTCCGCTTTCTGTGCCAATTTAGGTGCAGTTCTCGGAGCTTCGGCTCCGTTAGTTTCCTTCTTTCTCCCCTTCTTTTACCGGTGTGGAGCGGGAGCAGGCCGATAAGTGAGCGTCGTGCGGTGAGCAGATCGGAAGTTTTCCGCCCGGCTTTCGGCACGTGTGTTCCGATCAGCACTCACTTTCAATTTCAGCAATCTAAACGGCCTCGGTTCGCCCGTAGGGGCTGTAATCATACTTATAGAGCTCTGCTCAGGGGGCCCTTTTGGCTAGTAAGTCAATATTTATATTTTACCAGCAGGTGGCTCCCTCCACTCGAAATTTCTACCGGTTATACAGCTTTTTACCTGTTTTTGTGTAAGACTACATTGTTCACCTGCTCAGGGTTTTTTGCCCCTCCCGTTAACTCCTCCAATAGCATACAGATCTATAACATGGCATACTATGCCAATGAAGATGAGCAGTACCAGGAGCTGCAAGAGGTGCCTTTGGAGCATCAAATGGAGGAAAGACTTGTGGAGGCACTTGGGCACCATGTGCAAGACTCCGTGAATTGGGCACTGATACAGGCCCTCAAGCCTTTTACCCAACCTTTGACAATTTTTGCCGAAAGAGAGTTTTTGGGCGAGAGCAGTCAACAACCTCGCTTACAATCTGGAGATCCCAAGGAGAATTTGGGTCTCCCTCTGCAACGCTCAGGAGGCTCTTCCTCAGCAGAGATTTTGGCACAAATGGCAACCTCAGTGTTGCGCGACCACGCGTATGGAGGTCTTCCTCCTCAAGATGCATCCTCAAATTTTCAACAGTCATCTTTTTCCCAATCCAGTTATCAGGACCCCTCTTCATCCAAATCAGATTCAGATGACTCGCAATCAGATTCCCTTCCACGTAAAAAGAAACTTAAGTCACGACATTCTATGTCCGAAGCCACTCCTCCGGCTGGTAAGAATCTCTTATTCACACCTGAAGATATTATTCACCCATGTTCCACTGAATGGGTTCCTATTCCGGAGGTGGCCAACTACGTCCAAGACAGACTGCGTAAAAGTTTTGAGAAGGAGGTGCGCAACACCCTCAGATCCGAATGCCCTCGTCCCTCTCTGCTTGGTAAGGTGGCGGATACGCCTGAGCTAGACCCCAGCATGGCGACCTTCCTCCGCAAATTCGCCAAAGATCCTAAGAAGGGTCTAGATCGGGCCTGGAGAGGTTGCCAGGACAAACTGCTCGACGTCTCTGGCCCTTTGACAAAAATCTTGGATCTGGCCATCCAGTCTAAAGAATCTGATATACCCTTAGATACGGAAGCAGTATTGCAATGGGCTCAGAGGGCTATCTGTCTCCTTGGCAATGCCAATTGCGCCAGGTCAACAGAGCGCAGACGCTCCTTCCTCATTCACTTAGATCCAAAGCTGGCGGAATTGGCAACTAACGAAGCGGGATCTTCAGCAAATGGTATGCCCTTTGGAGATACATTTATTTCCAATTTGAGCAACTATGTTGCCACCTTTACAGCCCTAGACAAGGCCCAATCCAATATTAAGTAAGTTTTCAACAATGCTCTTTTTGCCCGGGCCGGGCGCTTCAGAGGCCGAGCGTCAGGCCGCAGGTATCAGGCTTCGAGATACGCCTCTCAAGGTAACCGAATTGGTTCTGCAGATCAACAAAACTTCTACCCCAACCGCTACAGAGGGCGTGGTCTCTCCTCCAGAAGTTATCGCGGAGGTAGTTCCAACCAAGACACCTCAAATTCAGGTGAGAATTATCCCTCCTTCGAAGGTCATTTTGGGGGGCAGGATACAATTTTTTCTACTAGCCTGGCAGCTAATCACTCAAGATCCTTGGGTTCTTCAGACTGTTCAGGGTTTTCAACTGGAGTTTTACTCCTCCCCGATTCAGAAGGCTCCTCCTATGCCTCTCCTTTTTTCCCTCGCAGATCTCGAATTCTTAGGAAAAGAGATTCTCTCTCTCTTAAAAAAAAGGGGCAATAGGGCAAACTTCTCCTCATCCTCGGGGGTTCGCCAGCACAATCTTCTTAGTCCAAAAGAAAGTCGGTGGTTCCAGGTTAGTCCTAAACCTCAAGCTTTTCAATTCTTGGACGGTATATCGCCATTTCAAGATGGAAGGTATTCATCTTCTCAGAGATCTCTTAAGAGACAAAGACTGGATGGTGCACCTAGATCTCAAAGAAGCTTACCTCTCAGTCCAGATTTTTGCCCCTCACAGACGCTTCCTACAATTCCAATGGGGTTCCCACTGGTTCGAGTTCAAAGTCCTTCCCTTTGGTCTCTCCTCAGCTCCTTGGTGTTTCACCAAACTTTTGCGTCCAGTGGTCCAGTTCTTGAGAGAGCGAGAGGTGCGTCTGATTATTTATCTAGACGACATACTTATCATGGCTCAGGACAAACAGTTAGTTTTTCATCTAAACTGGACAATACAATTGTTACAGGATCTCAGGTTTGTAATCAATTCCGAGAAGGCTTGTTTAATCCCAACTCAGAATATAGAATTCTTAGGATTTCAAATAGATTCAATGAAGGCCTTGCTAATTCTTCCGGCCAACAAACACAGTTTGATCAAGAAAGAGTTGAAGAGAGCGCTTGCCTCTCCGACTATATCCTTGAGGACGTTAGCTCGCCTAGTCGGCCTCTTGGCATCGTCCATTCAAGCGATTTTTCCAGGCCCTTTACATTACAGGGCCCATCAGAGATGGAAGATTCTCCATCTTCAGAAGGGTCTTCAATACTCAGAGTTGGTTCCCCTGTCAGAAGAAGCCAAGACAGAGATGTCATGGTGGCTCTCTCACATGGAGGCATGGAACGGCAGAGCGATTTTTCCCTCCAGTCCAGATGGGGAGCTCGTTGCGGTCCGGTGGAGACGGTGGTCCCCGGGAGATCTGACATACCATATCAATTCCCTAGAACTCCTAGCAGGGGCTTTTGCCATCAGATCTCTTGCCCCTCGTCGGGTTCATTGTTGTATTCTCCTGCGGATGGACACTGTCTACGCGGTCAGATACATCAATCGCCTGGGGGGGGACCAGATTGCGCTTCTTAGCGGAGATAGGGAAAGAATTCTGGCATTATTGCCTCAATCAGCAAATTTCGGTAATAGCGGAATACATTCCAGGCCGGGTCAACACGACAGCAGACTTGAATTCTCGCTTCCTTAAAGATGGCAGCGACTGGAGGCTCAATCCACAAATCTTCCAAGCACTTCAGCTACGCTGGGAGAAGTGTCAGATGGATTTATTTGCCTCCCGATTGAAGAGTTAGGTTCCTTGTTTTTTCAGTTGGAAACCGGATCCTCAGTCGAAGGGGACAGATGCGTTTCTACAACTATGGCCGAGGGAGCTCCTTTATGCCTTCCTTCCTTTTGTGATGATTCCTCGCGTCCTAGCACAAGTTCGTCGCCAACGCTCGGAGGTCATTCTGGTAACTCTATTTTGGAGTGCTCAGCCTTGGTTCCCTTCTGCAATGGTTCTGTCTTGGGACTTTCCGGTGAGAATTCCACTGTCTGTGGACCTTCTCACGGACCCGTTGAACAATTTTCACCCATTAATTCTGCAGGGGTTGTTGCCCCTGATGGCGTGGAGACTTTCAGGCGACGATGGCAAGTGCCTGGAGTTTCGGAATCTGCATTGTTTTTCTTATCCCATGCTTGGGCCCCTTCCACTCAGAAAAGATACGAGCAGGCCTGGAGGAAGTGGGTTTGTTGGTGCAATACAAGGAGTGTGGGATCCCCTGGGGTCAGAAATTCATGTCATAGCCAATTTTCTCTCTGAATTGGCTTCTCAGGGTTTGGCATACAGGACAATTAATAATTGTTGCTCCGCCCTTTCTGCTGAACACCCACATATTCAGGGAAAACCAGTGGGTGAGCACCCTTTGATTTGTAAATTACTTAGAGGTATCCGTATGGTTAAACCTCCTCAACCAAAACATACTTCCTTATGGGATGTCAATATTGTCTTACGTTTCCTCAGAAATCGGCAGATAATGAGGGATTATCTCGTAAGCAATTATTGACAAAGTTGACAATGTTACTATGCCTACTGTCCTGCAGAAGGGTGTCGGATGTTAAAGCTCTGGATTTGCAGGTAGAGTATTTACTCTGGATGGAGTATCTTTTTCCATTACCAGACGTACTAAAACCTTATCGAAATGTATTTATTATCCATCTTTTCCTCATAATAAGAAACTTTGTGTTGTTCAATATTTGAAAGTGTATGAAGATTGCACACATGAATTCAGGCAGAATGTTTTTGGTCAATTATTGATTTCTTTACAAAAAACGTTTCGTCCAGTCACTGCAGCAACATTGGCTCGTTGGGTCAAATGGTTACTAGCTGAAGAAGGTATTGACATAAGTGTATTTGGAGCTCACTCTGTTAGAGGAGCCATGGCTTCAAAAGCTTTTGCTACTGGAGCCAGATTAGAAGATATTATGGCTGCAGCAGATTGGTTAAATGATTCCACCTTCAAGGTATTCTATCATAAACCTATTGTCGACGTGGTTTCAGAGGTGGTAGATAGACTTTAAACTGGCATAATCCGAAGCCTACGGTCCTGACATAGAATAAAAAAAATTCTAGCTATCGCGTCAAGAATTTTAGATTCTATTAAGGACACGGAGGCGAGGATTATCCCACCCATTAATCATTATGATGAACATTGTAAGTGTTTATAATCAATTTATTGTACATGTTTCAACCATGTTAAATTGTTGACCCTCCCTTCAATGTACATGAATATTAGTTTATTCTTTTACATTCACAGGATCAAATAACACAAATGCGTAGAGGTAATCTTTTCGGATCAAGAATCGGATTCCAGTTCTGTTCTAGGTTGGAGTGAACTGTTGGTCCCTCAGGTTTCGAGGAGTTTCGTTTCAAATTTGGCGAACTAATTCAGTATCAGGTTGGATTCGCAAAGAAAGAGGGCGGACTTTGGCACACAGGCTATTTATGGTCATCGTGGGGCTGTGATTAGTGAACTTGGCATCATGGAAATGATAGTTTTGAGTTTTATCGTTTATTATTGGCTGCTGTTTTTGTCAGTAAAGTAAGAGAAAGCATGATCCTCGCCTCTGTGTCCTTAATAGAATCTAAAATTCTTGACGCGATAGGTAGATTTTTTTAAAATCCTTTTTGTATAGCGCCCTGATTGACCCTTTCCAGGAACAGGGCCGAGTCTCCTGCGTCCAAAGCTACTGCTTTCCATTCCATGCTGGTAAGGGTGAGGTATTTACAAACAGGACAAGAGGCGCTCGGATGCATGTGCATGAAATCACCGCCCTCGAGCTCACCTCTTGCCATGACTGCTTCAACCGAAGTGAAGGGATGAAGGGCCAGGAGATATGGGTGCATACTCCGTGAGACCTTCTGTGCGCAACTCCAAGCTCAGCACACTCAAACATATCGGAATGTTGTGATTACTAAGGCCACTGATCGTCAGACGAAAAAGGTATGAAAGGCACGGAGAAAAGTAAAACCCAAAAGGTTGCAGCCTTTTGTTTGTTTTTTTGCAGTTTTATATATCGCGAATGTGATCCGAAGGTTGCAAACTACAAAAAAAAAAAACCACAAATTATAAAAGGTTGTTGGTAAAACAATTGTTCAGCTTTGTGTGGAATTTAAATTATTTGGAGCACCTGAACAGCAGTCCACAGGATGCAACGGAGATGCAAAGGAGAAGACTGGATTAGAACACAAAAAACATAAAGAACAATTTTTAGCAAAATTGATGATGTTTTTATGCAAAGACCCTTAAAACCAAAAAAGATAATATCCAGGGGTTTTAACATACCTACTGTGCAGCTCGCAAAAGGCTTTACGGACAAAAAAGAAAAATAGCAGCAGATCAGTGGCATCAGCATGAAAAAAGCTTCAGGTGTGAGCAAGTCAACAAACAGGGGGAGGGTGGTAGTGGAACGGGAAAAACCATGGAGCAGGAAGTGGGCAAGCAGCGACCGGATGGAGGAGGCATGGGGGAAGGAGTGTCTTTACAACTGAAAATAGAACAGAGTGCTTTGGAGTGCTGCAGTTTAAAACAAGCATTTGCAATGCAACAGGGTCTCACATTTCTCAGAGTTAGAGCTATTAGTAGTTGTAAACTCCCAACCGGATTTTTCTTGTCACATTAAATGGAAAAAAACAGCGCGATCGCGCTGCTACAGTTCCCTCATAGTGAAACCTATCGGCAAACCTGCAATTAACTATATAATAGGGTCGATGTTATGCAAAGCTCTCGACTTCTGCCAAGCGAGATCGCGCTGTGAAAAAAAGATAAAAAGTAGTCCACAAACCTGACAGGAAACAGCGAGCCTTGTTTTCAGTACTTGGTCACTGCGCTCGAGGAGGGCTAACCACCGGAAAAGACATGACGTATGCGTGCCTTCCACTAATGAAAGCAAGCAGATTTTGAAAGGCAAGCCCACAAACCAATGAAAGACACTGACGTGACATGGAGGGGGCTCCGAGCCCTTTTCTAACTCCAAAAGCGTCTCGCAAGTGAAACGCATGCGCAAGCGACACAGGCTCGACCCTAAAAACAATGGGGGAAGGGGCAGGCAAACCACAAAAGAGTAGTGGGTGGGGGGGGGGGGGGGGGGGGGGTCGGTGAATGCAGTCATCAAAGGGTGGGCAGGCAATAAAGGAATGTGGGGGGTCGTGGGGCGGGTTTACATTAAGAACTGCGAGCAGGACCGTGCAATTTTGAGCAGTTGTGACATTTCTTAAGGAGGGGCTAAGAGACTGCACCGCTGGGCCAGAGGTAGCACACACAGCCTCCATTGTTTGAATAGATCAGTTGCCTGTCCTGCTGGCAAGGCTCAGCCCCATGTATATCCCGAGTTATTAAGGCAGTCTGCAACTCTCAGGGCAGACAGACCTGTCTTGAAAAAAAAAAAAAAAAAAAAGTTTCCCCAGTAAAGCAAACGGAGCGTTAAACCCTTTACTTTGTTAAAGAACGTACTGACACATTAGCGGCTCACGCTGAATAAACATTAGTCAAGAATGAAAAAGCCCAGTTCTCTCAGTGATGGATTGATGTGTGGAAACAATGGCGGCGAGGGGATGTGACACCATTACTACAAGAAGGCGACTTCACGACTGCATTAGATCTACAAGACGTATACTTTCATAGCCCAATCCATCCAGAACACCACCAATACCTCCCCGGTTCTGGTAACTGGACGTCACAATCAGCTCAAAGTACTGTAATTCGGGGTAAGAACACCCCACGCGTATTCACCAAATGTCTAGCAGTAGTATCTGCAAATCTAAGAAAGGAAACATACCTGTCTTTCCTTATCTAGAAAATTGGATTATCAAGAGTTCCAGCAAACAGAAATGTCTACAGGACACTCGTACCACTAAAACCTCTTACACAAATTGGGATTTACACTAAATACCATCAAATCACATCTGAAACCACTCCAGATACAGCCTTATCTTGGAGTCATACTCAACTAAGTCACAGCAAAAGCACACCCCAATCCACAGAGGGTTGTCAATCTCCAGAACCTACAGATTTTTTTCAGCCATATTGTCGCCTACCAGGCAAAATGGTGATGCACCTCCTAGGTATGATGGCTTCTTTTATCACATGTAAGGCTAAAGGCTAAATATGAGACCAGTGCAGGAATGATTAGCATCTCAATGGTCACAAGCCAGGGGCAACACAGTGGATCTAGTGTTGGTTTCACCCAAGGTCCATCAGGCAGTACCATGGTGGAACTTATAAAGCACCCAAATGAGAAGAGCCTTCAAGGACACAATCCCACAGGTAACAATTACAATGGATGCATCACTTATGGATTGGAATTGGTCATATGGAGGACACTGTGGTCAGGGACAGTGGTCTCCACAGCAACAAACATTTCACATCAATGTTCTGGAGCTACTAGCAATACAAATGTCTCTCAAAGCATTCCTACCCAATATAATAGGAAAGAATGTTCTATGCACAGACAATATAACAGTGATGTACAACATCCAAACTCAAGGAGTGATCCATTCACTGCACCTATCATAACTAGCACAAGTGAAATGGAAATGGGCCTCAGTAACATAATCCCCCTCCCAGCACAGTACATACTAGTGTTGACCACTCCCTGGCAGACCTCCTAAGCAGGACGCAACAACAGCTCCACAAGTGGTAAGTCCACACTTGAGTCCTCCAAACATACTTCCAACAGTGGGGGACTGCAGCAATAGATCTCTTCGCCACCTTGTAGCAATTACATCACTGACAACAGTAAACGAGATACATGCACTAACTATTGAGGAACCTTATTTTCAAACATTCCAAGACTGGGCACAAACCCAAAGTTTCAGTCAAAGATGATATCACCTTTGCACTTAAATCAAACATTGGATTTACTAGTCTTCTTTCCAAAGCCAGAGAGAGTTGAAGAAAGGGCCTTGCATACACTAGATGTTAAACACACCCTTATGTACTATGTAGAAAGAACAAAGACCTTTCCCAAAGCACAACTATTTATAGCATTTTCAAGCCCTAGGAAGAGTAATCCAATCTCAAAAACAGGATCCCCTAGATGGATACTTAAATGTGTACACATTTGCTACAGCAAGGCAAAATTAACATTACCCACGATGCCAAGGGCTCATTCCACAAGGAAAAAAGGAGCATCAATGGCTATCTTGAGAAATATCCCACTATTAGACATTTGTAAAGTGGCAATGTGGACAAACCCACACACATTTCCAAAACATTTTGGTGTGAATGTACAAACAAAACAACAAGCTCTAGAGGAACAAACAGTTCTACCACATTATTTCAGACAAATTCACTATCTGACGCCTGTGTCCACTGCAAGAGGACTACTGCTTTACCATCTATCCACAGCATCTGTATCTGCAGCCAACACATGCTGCGAATGGAGTAAGTTACCTACCTTGTAAGCATCTATTCGGAGCACGTAGTCCTGCAGACTCGCATGCGCCCTCTGATGGTAGCACAAATACACAATAAAATTACACATGTTCAACATCAAATGCGAATTTAGCAGACTATGGGCCTGATTACGACTTCGGCGGAGGGGACCACTCCTTCTCAAATGTGACGGATATCCCACCCGCCGAATTATGAGTCCATTATATCCTATGGAACTCATAATACGGGAGGTGGGATATCCGTCACATTTGGGACTGAGGAATCCCTTCCGCCGAAGTTGTAATCAGGCCCTACATCCTCACTTCCTGTGTAGCAGGAAAAAACATTACAATCTAACAAAGGAGCTGTTGAACATGTAGCGAGCCTCAAGGAGAACGAGATGCGACGTGCAGTGTTGGCCTGACTTCCTTGAGAAAAACAACTTACAGAGACCGTCCAAACACTAGAAGGCAGGAGTGTGCATAGCATGTGAATCTGCAGCACTACATGCTACGAACAGATGCTTACTGGGTAAGTAACATACTTCTACTGCGCACTGGCAACTCATGCAACTGGAAAAATAAAACATTGCACAGTTAGATTCATGCAGAACTGTGCAGGAAAAGGCTACACAAAAACCTTATTAGTATGGAAGTTACTGGTTCCTGTGGCGCTAGTTCAAGAAAGACACCCCTAGAAACAGTTAAAGCCCACCTCCTGGGAACTAGGACATATCAGAGACAGTTGCCACCGTTAAAGCCCACCTCCTGGGAACCAGGATCTGTTGGTGACAGTAGCAAGGGGTAAGGCTCACCTCATGTGCACTGAGACTTATCGGAGACAGTCGCCATGGTTAAAGCCCACATACTGGGCATCAGGATTTATCAGAGACAGCCATGCTTAAAGCTCACCTCATGGGCACCAGGACGTATTGAAGACAGTAGCAACAGCTAAAGCCCACCTCCTGGATAACAGGAAGTATCGGACACAGCACCCACAGTTAAAGCCCACCTTGTGGGCACCAGGACATATCTGATACAGTAGTCACGGTTAGAGCCCACATCCTGGACACCAGAACATACCCAGTCTGTTAGGAGCGTACTGAATGACTTGCGAGGACTAGGACTTAATTCATGCACCTCTGGAGAACTCATCAGGCATTCTGAGAGCCCGAGTGGGCCACTGAGAGGACTAAAAGTAGAGCCCTCAAGAGATTTGGAGGGTGGCGTCGAAAGGCATCCACTGGGTCCATCAATGACTAGAAGCATCAAGAGGTCTTACGTGGCGTTATCTAGAGGTACTCGAGTGGAGCCACCTAAAGGACTCGAGAGGGGCAACAAGAAGACTCGAGTGGGACATCGAGAAGACTTCAAGGTGCAGCAAGAGGAATCGAGTAGGTGCATTGTAAAGTCTCAAGTACTCAAGTAGAGCCATCCGGAGTACACCGGGGGAAACAAAAGGGCTTGAGGCAGGCACAATTTTTTTTTACATTTGCTTAAGTGACGATGGCCATCTGTCCTTTGCTCACTCCTACCAATAGCACTACAAGGGCTCAAGGATGCAGCCTGATCCAGAATTTTCAAGGCATGTTCTCTGTTTTTCAAAATACAGACCTCCACGTACAAGATGTTCAAGTATTATTCTCGAGAGGATAAGCTGCAGTCTTCACTCTGTGACCACCAGCATCTATTCCATCGATTACGGAAAGACTCCCAGTTGGGACTTATAGAACCAGTCAGAGGCCATCGAAGGAAACCGGAGAAGGACGCGGTAGGATGAGAGGCATCCAGCAGCAATGGGGAGAGCCTGTGCAGTGCTGAACCGCCCAATCTAATTCTCTGCATGCGGCCACCGTCCACCCACATCTACCTTTCCATGCCCCAACTCTCTGAAACTTTTTAAGAGGCAACTCAGGAGCCTGGAAAACAGGGCTGATTTGAAAGCTCTAAATTGGGAGTCTGGCGTGAGGTTGGTTCTCACAGTCCTATAAACCTACATTTGGCCTTGGAGCGCTGCGTATCCCCTCTTCTTACTTTATTGCTTATGTCTGTGCACTACTATGTCAATTTTTCAGAAGTGTTGCTCTTTTCGTCCCGCAAACATGTGTACATGTATAACATTCGTATACCACACACATGCAGAACACAGTAAACATTATTGATCAGGTCAGGTGAGTACACTTTGGAGCCCCCAGGCATTCATGGAGTCACTGCTCGCTGCAGCTCACCTTCGATCTCCGCGCAGTGACGCACGTGACTGCAGGTGGGCTCCCATACGCTTTTAGTTTCCACAGCTTACATTTTCAACTCATTCAAAAATCTGCTTTTTATCCATAATCATAACTAAAACGCATACTAATAATCCTGAGAAAAATCCAGTCTACAGTGAGTCAAAAACAAAATGTAGCTGAAATCAACTGGAACCAATTTGGAACTGAGTGCACACGGCTAATGGCCAGATGTCAACAGACATTAGAGAAGGTAACTTGAAGCAGAAAGGACAAAGCAGGAAGTGATCAATCGCACATGGTGATAACCGCAGACCGAGAGGTGTCTGTTCAATGATAAAACAGAAATATCACCTATGAAGTGTACCTGGCGGACGCAGAACCTCTACAATGCTCGCACTAGTTTGTGTGTTATCAGAGAATTTAAAGAATGATTTCTACAAAGTTGTTTACATCATTTGCTTTGCTCTCAGTACATAACAATGAGATTACAATAAAGACTGAAATAAATCTAGCCAATTTGCCCCTGGAGTCATCAGCGAGTCTTGGAGCGAAAGACAACGATGCAAAAACAGCAAATTATTTAGGAGAACCTGAAGGAAGATACAATGACAGCAAATGATTTAGGAGAACCTGAAGAAACGCAGAATTACAGCATTCCCACAGTGATAGGGAGGCACGTTTCTTGAAGACAAGATACAGATAGGAAGAAGCCAATGACAAACTAAAGCTATCTGTTTTGAGGCCCCAAAATAATTTACAAATTATATGTGTTTGCTATTTCAAGATTCTAAAAGTATGTAATCCCAAGGCTTGAAATCTTTAATCACTGAGAGAACAAGCTTTCACACATACTAACAGGAATCTGCTAGGCTCAGTGAGAGCCAGGACTGTGCATTCCCTCCCAGCTCCCAGGACTCTAGAGGATGAAACACAGGCCTCCCTTAATCCCAACACTGCAAGAGGTTGGTTATATTGTTTGCTCCACTGGAAGAAGTGTGATCTAGGGGGGTGTCAGTCCACTTACCCTGGGAAATTCAGAGGATTTATCTACGAGGAGCTGGGGGTGAGGATTTATTAGGGAGGTAGAGTGGCTGATGTCAGTAGGCAGTGGCCAGCCTCACAAAGAGCAGACATCTACCTGGTTCCACCTCTGATACCACAGGAAGGTGCCATGTGGGCAGCTTTGTTACATGAGGCAAGACTGTAACACGTACATGTTACGCACTTCCTGTGCAGAGGAAAGGCAGTCCATGGCTGTCCACATGTGCACTTGAATAGTTGTAATGACACTGCTGCGCGTGCATTCCATCTATATGTGTTGTGCTCCCTCTTACTGGGAAATATTTGACTCACTTTTCATGAGATTTATTTCAAATCTGACGAATGGCCTTGCATAATCGAGAAATGTTTCTGTAGCCCGGTTATCCGAATCACATCCACTCTCGCGGTACCGGAAAGGCTTAGTCACATTTTAAGCTGGTAACAAGATGATTATTTGGTGAAAATATCCTGTTATGAGGTTTACCCCAGGCAGGTCATCTCACCTCTCAGCTTGTTCTGAATATCTGCAGTCTTTCTTTCATTTAAAAGAAGTTTCTGACCATCATTTGTAAAGAGGTTCATCTTACGTCCTGTCCATCAGTGGATTAACCTTGACTCTCTGAATAGTTTGAAAAATTATATGTCTGGAAAGAAACTCAACAGGCAGCCAAGTATATCCAATTTTTTTTATTATTAAACTAACTTGAGAAACTCTACATTAATTTGAATAGCTTTTGAAGTGTGCGACAAACACACATACATCTGTACTGTACTCAGCAAATCCTCACCAAGAAGTCAGTGTGAAGGCCGCTTTTACATTATTAGCAAAAGATGTCCTAGGCCCCTGGGGTTTGTATACCCTAATTCCCGATCCATGTAGGAATGCTGATAGTTTATCAGTTTCACTGGAGGGCGGTTTGGTTATATTTTCTTTAATTCACCTTTATAAAAGCACTGTTCTCGCCGGTTTGCCTCATGTATGCTTTTTCTGATGGTTGTTAAGATGACTTTTCCAAACAAAGCTTTTGTCACATTTCACACATTTATAAGGTCTCTCGCCAGTGTGGATTCGTATGTGTCCATCCAGATAATCTTTCCGGTTGAATCTTTTCGGACAGAAGGTGCACATATATGGTTTTTCGCTGGAGTGGATTCTATGGTGCGTGACAAGGCAGCTTTTCTGAAAGAAGCTCTTGCCGCATTCAGTGCACGTGTACGGCCTCTCTCTTGAATTTGTTCTGAAAGGACGAGTGAACTTTTCCCTCAGACTGCTGTTTTTACCACTGTCCGTAGACGAGTCTCTTTTCTGGTAATGAGGTGTGCTTTGAAGGACATTAAGAAATTGAGGTTTTCTGTGATTATTCTGAAATGCGCTGTAGTGCTCCGACCCTCCTGCTTCGAGGCGCCCTTGCTGTGAGGCGAGGTGCACTGGATTGCTGAAACTGCTTCGGCATTGTGAGGGACCCTCTTCTCGCGGCTGCTGAAAGTCTGAGCACAGCGGGCGCCTGCTGGTCGCTTCCTCGTCTGAGCCCTGGAGAGCCATCGTGTTGATCTGTTCTGGAAGAGATGTGCACAGCGTGGACTTTCCGGAACCTTTCAGGTGGCCTCCGGATTTCCTTTTCCTTTCCGTACTCTCATTGCCTGCTAGATTGAAAGCAGAGTAGGTCATTAGAAGTGTACACGGCGGCATGCCTAGAACACACTCCTGTTCACCATTAATATGCACTTAATACCAACCAAGGACACAAGAAACCCAACTTCTTTATAGTCCCATTTAAACTCAAGTTATTCAACATAAGACCTAACTGCATACATTAAAATTAAGATCAAGAGAGATGAGCACATTATATGAAAACAACAAGGAAACAACTGCCCCAAAACAGCGGGATTTCACAGATAGAGACGGGAACTTAATTTGAATGGTTTCAGTCATTGCTGGTTTATGACCACAAACATAATGTGCAAATGGTGGCAGAGGAAAGCACGTGAATGAATATATGCACATGGATGTATTCACAAATGGTGGCAGAGGAAAGCACGTGAATGAATATATGCACATGGATGTATTCACAAATGGTGGCACATGTACAGGAGACTGAAAGGCAGAGGAAAGCATGTGAATGAATATATTCACATGGATATATTCACAAATGGTGGCAGAGGAAAGCACGTGAATGAATATATGCACATGGATGTATTCACAAATGGTGGCAGAGGAAAGCACGTGAATGAATATATGCACATGGATGTATTCACAAATGGTGGCAGAGGAAAGCACGTGAATGAATATATTCACATGGATGTATTCACAAATGGTGGCACATGTACAGGAGACTGAAAGGCAGAGGAAAGCATGTGAATGAATATATTCACATGGATATATTCACAAATGGTGGCAGAGGAAAGCACGTGAATGAATATATGCACATGGATGTATTCACAAATGGTGGCAGAGGAAAGCACGTGAATGAATCTATGCACATGGATGTATTCACAAATGGTGGCAGAGGAAAGCACGTGAATGAATATATTCACATGGATGTATTCACAAATGGTGGCACATGTACAGGAGACTGAAAGGCAGAGGAAAGCATGTGAATGAATATATTCACATGGATATATTCACAAATGGTGGCAGAGGAAAGCACGTGAATGAATATATGCACATGGATGTATTCACAAATGGTGGCAGAGGAAAGCACGTGAATGAATATATGCACATGGATGTATTCACAAATGGTGGCAGAGGAAAGCACGTGAATGAATATATTCACATGGATGTATTCACAAATGGTGGCACATGTACAGGAGACTGAAAGGCAGAGGAAAGCATGTGAATGAATATATTCACATGGATATATTCACAAATGGTGGCAGAGGAAAGCACGTGAATGAATATATGCACATGGATGTATTCACAAATGGTGGCAGAGGAAAGCACGTGAATGAATATATGCACATGGATGTATTCACAAATGGTGGCAGAGGAAAGCACGTGAATGAATATATTCACATGGATGTATTCACAAATGGTGGCAGAGGAAAGCACGTGAATGAATATATTCACATGGATGTATTCACAAATGGTGGCAGAGGAAAGCACGTGAATGAATATATTCACATGGATGTATTCACAAATGGTGGCACATGTACAGGAGACTGAAAGGCAGAGGAAAGCACGTGAATGAATATATTCACATGGATGTATTCACAAATGGTGGCACATGTACAGGAGACTGAAAGGCAGAGGAAAGCACGTGAATGAATATATTCACATGGATGTATTCACAAATGGTGGCAGAGGAAAGCACGTGAATGAATATACAGTTATCAGAGGAAAACAAATAGAAAAGTCTGAGAACAGGTTTTGTAAGGATTCATTAACTTGTATCCAGACATCAGTTTCATAATCATAACTTACACAGCTGCTTTCTTGCTATTTTATGTGTTTGGGTATAAGAAAAGCAAAACAACTGAGCTACATGGTACCTTCTCATCAGTTAACACAAGTCTTGATTGCCCTGTCTCTTCTTCACAACGTTTTGTTAGATATTTTTACTTATCTCATACTCTGTTTTCAATTATTAAATGTGTCAGTGTACGACCCTTCACCTTTTCATTTATTATGGGGAGATCTGTATGGTTCCTAACTACTTTTTCAGTTCACAGACACAAAGCGCGGTCACCAAACCCGAACGTTCTGAGTAAATGCCGAGACTGGAACATTTTGTGTCATTTGCTATTATCCAAAGCGGAGCTCGGTGCTCGTGTGTGTGACAAAAATATGAAGGCGTAAGGGAGCAGGGTGAAAAGAGCCTGATCCCTGAGCCTAGTTGAAAAAAAAAAAAAAATGGATATACACACTGGATTAATGGACCCAAAATAAGGACTCATGAACTTGAGAACCTTCTGTATTGGGCGATCCTTGAAAGTTGGATATTTCTAACAAAGGTTTACAAACACCAAGACTCATGGACCAAGATCTGACACACTCCAAAGTTGAAAACCCTCAGCCAGCTTCGTGAACTCCAAGACTATTGGAGCGAGTTTGGGTCCCCTTAAAAGTCTGTAAGCACTTCACCAGGACCGCTAACCCCAAACACTCATTGATTAAGGTCAGGCTTCTCCAAAGTTTCAAAATTCAGATCAAAGTATTCAAATTCTAGATACATTTAAATGGTCTTTAAAAGTATATAGGTACATTTATTCTTCATTATAGTTTGTTTTTCTTTTGATAAACAATTGTTATTGAATTTTCAAAGGAAAAGGAAACACAAGGAAAAACACACAACTTCTCCAGGAATGAGCCAATGATGTACAGACATCTGTTAAGTACCAAGTACAATGACCAGACACAATCACAGCACAAAGGCACAGAATCATCAAGCACCCTACTCCCCTGGATGTTTGTGGTAGCTGTCCTAACCACTTCTCCCTTACTTTGGCATGCTTGCTGTGGCAGCCCCTTGCCTCGTAAACTGCCTTTTCCTGTCTTGCACACCAGTCTGTCCCCCGCCCCCATTTCGAGAAGGACTGTGTATTTCAAGAGTTCCAGTTAGTCTAAATGTCCCTTTTCACCACCATCAAGGCAGTCCCCATTAAGGTGCGCTCTGCACGTGAACCACCCGTACCCTCCATCACCCCCATCACCCCCAGTAAGACCATCAATTGAGACATCAGGAGCCCCCAACCCAGCACTTCAGTAAGCTCAAAAAACATCATCGTTCAATACTGTACAATGTGGGGACACCTCCAGATCATATGAAGGAAGTCCGCAGAGTCCTCTGAGCACCAAGAATCGGGATGGGGTCCCGTCCGATGTAGTCTGGTGGGCACGTGATACGACCCATGCAGAAGGTATAGCTGGATCACCCGCAGTCTGGATGACAGTTATTATTTTCTGTGCCATTAGAGCATCCCTCCAATCTGCTTCTTGAAGGGGACCAAGACATTGTTCCCACCGATCTCCGAGATGGTTTGTTTAGGTCACCTGGTGCATGACTCATTAACATTTTATAAATTTGGGACATGACCCCCCTCCCCAATGCCCCCATGAGAAATTTAGCCTCTAGCGGACTGTATTCTAGCAGAGTGTGAATATGGGACAGGTGTACTTTGAGAGCATGACTAAGCTGGAGGAATTTATAAACCTGAGCGCAGGAAAGGTGATGGGTGGTTTGTAGGTGCTGGAAGGACCTCATTGACATTCCTTTCCATACATCGCCAAGTTCAACTATGTCCAGTAGATCCCATTTTCCAAACCCTCGTAAGGTTGCAGATTCTTTCAACCAGGTAGCCTGCCAAAGGGGGGTTTGCTGGGTAAGAGTGTTCTCCCAGCTTGTATGAAGCAAGGCCGCTCGCCATGCGAGGAATACCACTTTGGTCACTGGTTCCAGGTTATTGGGGAGTGGGGAGCAGTAGAGTAGATCCAAAATCTGTGGAAAGCTAAGTGAAGCAAGTTGAAGTTGGTATGCCGGGTCCGCCCAACCCCCATTAAACCAGTCATGGACAACCATGAGTTGCGTCACCAAATAATATAGCTACAGGTTGGCCATACACATCCCCCCATCATATGTCCCTCTCAAGCAATGTTGAAGTGCAATTCGGTTCCACGCCACAAAAATGAGGCTACCGCTTTAATCAGAGCCCAGAACCAGGAGTGTGGAATAGGGGATGGCAAATTTTGAAATACATATAAAACCGAGGTAAAATCATTTTATACACTGCCACACTGCCCATAACATTTAGCGGCATCGCTTGCCATATCACCAGGCCCACGCTGGCATGAGACATTAGTAGTGCTAGGTTCAGGGACCAGGGTCATCCAAATGCCTAAATATTTAAAACTCAGCCGGTGGAGAGGCACCGGGTCATGCCAGGAATACCAGTCATGGGATGGCATCAGTGGCACCAGCAACTATTTGAACGGGTTCATCCAGAGCCCTGAACTTTCCTCAAAGCAACGCAGAAGGTGAAAACTCCGCGGGCCAGTATCTATGGGATCCGCCATGTAAAGAATGACGTCATCTGCATATAATGCTACACGATCTTCGTGGTCTTGGCCCCAGTTCCAACGTCAGTAGATTGGATCTATCCTAATCAACTGTGCCAGCGGCTATTATATTTTTCTTTTAGGCAAGTCCTTTGGTTAAATTCTGTTTCAGTTGATGTGTTTACAGCGAACTTAAACTTATACTAAATGTACTGTGTCACAGACCCACCACATGTAGCAACAGTTGCGACCTATCCGAGAAATGTAAAAACATTTTAATGCTTCTATTTGTTAAAATACTATGTATCCTTCCACCACATCAAACTTGCGGTCATTCTTTGAAATAAATACACCCCAGGAGGTGTAGGAAAGTACCACCTTTCTCGGCATGTTACCCCCAATTTCTGCATGAATGTCAGTGTGTTTTTACTGTGTCACTGGGATCCTGCTAATCAGAACTCCAGTGCTCATGCTCTCTCGGTTTCTAAATGTGTCACTATAGTCTAGTGACTCCATATGTCACTCCAAATTGGCATACTGGACCCCCCTTATAAGTCCTTAGTATATAGTACCTAGGTACCCAGGGCATAGGGGTTCCAGGAGATCCTTATGGGCTGCTGCATTTCTTTTGTCAAACATAAGGAGCTCATACAAACAATCCTTCACGACTGCCATTGCAGCCTGAGTGAAATAGTGTAAGCACTGTTTCACAGCCATTTTCACTGCACTATGTCACCTGTAAGTCACCTATATGTCTAACCTTCAGACCCTGAAGTCTAGGTGCATAGTACCTGTGTGTGAGGGCACCCCTGCACTAGCAGAGGTGCCCCCACGTTGTCCAGGCCCATTTTCCCAAACTTCGTGAGTGCAGGGACGCCATTATAAGTGTGCACTACATATAGGTCAATACATATATGTAGCTTCACAATGGTAACCCCAAACATGGTCATATGAGGCGTCTAACAACTGGGAACTGTACCCCAATACTGATTCCAGTATTGGTTGCACAATCCCATAGACACTGGGGGCTCAACCATGGTCCCCCAGTACTGCCATACCAGCCTTCTGAGGTTTTCACTGCAGCCCCGGCTGCTGTCACCTCACAGACAAGCTTATGCCCTCCTGGGGATTGAGCAGCTCAATCCCAGGAAGGCAGAACAATACATTTCCTTTAGGAGAGGAAATAGGTGTTACAGGCATGGGAGGGGTATTCTCCCGCCACCCCAGGATTGGTGCCTAGAGCGGTTAACACCTCATACCTCCTGTTACCTACTTTTTCTTTTCAATTATAGTAACATTTCTGCATCAATGTGGCTTCCGGTCCTAAGTGGTCAGACGTGGACAGACTAGGATGGAGAAACAATAAGAAGCGTTTTGTCTTACGTATGAATGATTCAATTAGTTACCTGTTAATCTTCATTACTCCAAATACCCTTTTTCCTGAGCAGTATGTACTACTTAAGGTTTGTAGCCACTCACCAGGCAGCACTGGGCCTCGCTAGAACCAATCAAAAGCATAAAAAATAAAGCACTGTCCACCCCTCTTCCATGCCGCTCTTACCAATAAGGTAATGAAGGTCATGGAGCTCACAACGCGTCCCGTGTATGCCCAAGCCAATGAAGGGAATCCAGGTTGAGAAGGGGAACGGGAGGGAGAGTCTTAAGTATTGGTTTGCGAAAAAGGGTATTTGGATAATGAAGACCTCTCTTCCAGGACCAAGGTAGGAGGGGAAATGGTGGGGGGCTCAGAAGAACATGCATTACCAGAATCATTAATGGCAATCCCCCTGAAATTACTGCCTCAAAGGGAAGCAATAGTGGCCCTGCACAGTGTCACACTCGCACAGAGTGAAAAGGGGGTGTCTGGAACGTGAACCCCAAGAGGCCCAGCCTCCAGAGCTTACCTTTAAAGTTCACACAGGCTCCTAAGGTGATAGCGACAAACAGAAAAAACAGGCGGTTTTGTGAGTGCCACCCTCTTTTATTACCACATTGGTAGGCAGGGCATGGCGGAGGGACCGGGTGTTTCCTTTTTCATGCTTTTGAGTGGCTCATTCTAGGTCACGCGGTGCCTGGAGAGAAGCTTGACACTTCAAAGAGTACAAAGTGGTACAAGAAGATGGGTTGAGGAGGCAATGTAACCCGGGTACCTTGAGGTATTTCCCATCTTCTGCGTGCCGCAATGAAGCTCTAGCAAAATGGAAATGCGAGTATCAAGTTTATGGCCCCAAATCATAGCCACAGCAAAACGGTGCAAAGATGGCTGTCACGACAATCCAACCACCAAGAAGGTACAGGATTTAAATGTTCCATTGCGGTGTGAAAAAATGTAGTTATGTGCCATAACTGAAAATTAAGATGAAATCAGATTTAATATCCTGGATTGGAGGGCTCCCGTGGAGTTCATAATACTGCACCGTGACACAAATGTCGGAGGAGAGAAGCAGCATCGAAAGATCCCAGGAATTATTCTACACAAGTATGGAGCATCTGCCGTGCCTGCATGGAGGTGGACACATGAAATCACAGAACGAAAATTATCACCTCTACAACATCATCGGGGTAACACCAAGCTATTTTTTTTTTTTTTTTTGCAATAGTTTTTTTCATCCATAAGAAGGTGCTGGTGCTGCTGCCCTGTTGATAACCCGACCCCCAGTGCCCGGACTGGGGGTGTTTTTTGTTCTTTTCCCCTTTTTGTTTAATTGACCCCTGTCTTTCCTGGTGGGATTGTAGGACTGGGACCTCTACTGTGTTTTTCATATTTTCATAGGACTAGGCATGGTAATTCTTTTGAGGTGGATTTTTTATTTATTTCCATTTGTATTTGTAGCTGGCCAACTGCAACCCCTCTGGATTCAGGCAGCTGTTTTATAAAAGCTTGAAAAGAGGGAATTGGAGTTTCTCCAATTAAAATGGATTGACTTTAAGTGGAAGCGCAGTCAATCCAGATACAAGAGCAAAACCAAACAAAAAGGGCAGTGATATCGTAAAAAACGCTGATGAGCCAATGGAGAAAACAGCAAAATAAATTAAAGGGGTTTACCAAGCTTACACAAGTAGAATGAGAAAAGAAGACGTGCCCACCTAAATATAAGAGAAAGGTCGAAATAGGAAAAAGCATCACTTTTACTAAAAAAAAAGTATGGCCATATAAAATTTTCAAGTGGTGCGCAGGTGTGTCTAGACAAAGGAATGGCCCCTATTCCATTTCCAAACCCCCAGCAGACATGGATCGCGGTGTAGATAAGGTTGGTTCAAAGATTTGTAACACTGGTGAGAGTAGATGAGGGAGGACTTGACCAAGTTTACGATCAGAAATGATGTACGCCTGAGATTCCAGAGATTGGGCTGTTATAAGCTATGCAGAAGTTGGGTATGAAGCAGAATAAACATACCTGTGGGGCTGCTGACGGATTCCTTTCTTTTGCTGTCCGACGCGTCAATGCAATAGGTCTCAGACTCATCTTTTATGCAGACAGAAACAACCTCATATGCTGTTGAACAGAAGAAAATAAATTCAAAGTTTAATCTTACAACAAACACAAATATGTTTTGTCTACGTGATGAAAAGGACAAAGACATGAGCATTTAAAGGAGCGGGCCTCACAGAAGACATATCTGGAAGGATTCAGAGGCAAGGCCAAGGCCTTGAACCCAGCCATATTCAGCGCTTTGCCTACACTAAGCAGTTTGTTGAATGGTATTGCAATTCAGTGCTGCTCTTCTGTTCACATAAATATCTCCCAACATTCTTGAATCTATTGAACCCGCCTTCATTTTTTTCTAGAACAGATTCCTAAGGAGGTTCACTCGATCACTGAGTGACCTATTTTGTGCCCAGCATGGACTCTGCTTGCATACTGGTCTTCATGAACCTATAATCCGTGGGCTTCCTTGTGTTTATGCAGACAACGGGCTCTAGATGCCCTATCTGTCCGTCCTATGCCACACACGCGGCGCACTGGGAGGCAGCACGAGACAGTTCACGAACACTTCTTAGATACCCGTCCGCACTGTCTTTCAGTGCGGGCTTTACCAGCTCCCCGTCCCGAAGACCCCGCAAACCATTTGGGGGTGAAACGCATGGACCATTAAGCACTACAAGGACGCGGTGGCGCTATCCCAATCTATCTATACAGCCGGGTACGGTTTATTGTGTTAGAGACTAACATTACTACCACTGCCCAGGAACTGGAGCGTTCAGCGCCTGAGATCCACGGATTTCAAGGCTTTTCATCACGAGCGGGCGTCGGTACATATCCCACTGCTTTCACTGGCGTCGAGGAGCTGCTCTAGATTGCACTGGATCGCTGTTAGTCTGCGCGTGTTCTGTTCATGCCGATTTCACCTTCGTGAAAATGAACAATATTACACGTGATACAGAATGAACTATGTTGGTGATCAACTCGTTAATTGTTCTTGGTCATTCGATTACTGCAGCAGAAGCGTGCAATTTGAAGATATTTTTGCAGCTTAACATTAAAAACACGTATGACACGCGAGAAAATCCTAAATTTGTCGCATTTGTTTTTTAGTCTAAGGAGGACAACATCTAAGGATGCACAGATTGAAATAGTCCTGCACTTGGATTTTTCTGAAACAAGATAAAATGGTAAAATCAGTTCAATAAAGTAGTGGGAGAAGGTTCTCATGAAGGAGAGGATGGTGACCCCCAACTCAGGTCAGCATTGTGAACCCGAACAATAGTAATATACTTAGATCTACGAAAATCAAGAGACATCTGGAGGATGGGGTACGATGTTCCATGAAAAATCACCTCTCAAAATTACTGCGGCGAAAACATGAAGAAGAAGCTTATCCAAGCCCTGCGGGATTTCCAGAGAAACAATACCCTTGACTGGAACAGGATGGCGGCTGCAATAACCCGAGGACCGCCTGCACAGGCATCGTAAGGACCCTCATGCAGGATGGTTGAATGAAATGTCAGAGCACATAACAGGGCAGCAGACACTGGAGTGTAATATTTTATAGCAAGAGTTCGTCAGGAACAGGATGGAAACAGCAGCTTTGCAGGAAACCTGGGACGCAGCAAAAGTACATTTTATGATTAAGTATCCACAAAATTAAAGCAGCTAAAGGAAGGTACAGCCAACCTTGTGGGTCTTCACAATTGTTGCTTCCACAACTATGAGAAGTTTCTCCACCTTTTCCACTTTTTTAAGAATCGAGTCCGTGAGACCAAGATATCCTTCCACTTTCTTGCCAGGTTACCACCACCAATGGCCTCCACCTCACAGTCTCTCTGCTGCACTCCCGTGAGGAGAGAAGAAGTCAAGCGGCATCCTTTGCGGTGGGTTCTGCACCATCGCACACTGCTTCGCACTCATCCAGCAGCAATGCCTTCGCGCCAGCCCCGTTAGTAGGTGCCAGGCGTCACCAGGGACTCTCTCCACTCAGATCCAGTCTCTGGGCCAGTCTGGGGAGCTGCGAATCACATTGGCTTTAGTGCACTCAGAGGTTTCCAGGCTTCTGTGTGCTGCTTTTAGGAGACTGGATTCTGGTTGCAGTACCCCCTCACCCCCCACCCCACCAACACACTTATTATTACCTGGTTTGACTGAACTGAAGTGCACTGGGTTCCTGCTAACCAGGTCTCCAGTGCCTGTGTTCCTTCCCCAAAACAAGAAATCTTGTTACTTGATCCCCAAGTGACCAGGCCCCTTTAGAACCTCTCTAAGTCCCTAGTAAATGGTATTTCTGCAGCACAACCTGTGCCACTCTAAAGGACCCAGCACCAATCCCAAGCACTGACATTGCAGGCTGCATGACAAGGTGCTCCCAAAAGCAGAAACACAACATGTCACTCAGCCTGTGTGCCACGTCCCATAAACACTGCATGTAATATTTGTCAGTCAACCCTACAACATGCCTTTCAGCCTTAAGGCAGGATGCATTATAATACATGTGAGGGCATACCTGCAAGAGCAAATATGACCCTGTTATGTCTTTGTCGATTCTTAGACATAGTAAGTGTGCACTGAAGCCATTTTAAATACATGTGCTGGACACTGGCCAGTTCCCTAGCTACATGGTGGCTTCGCTGAAACTAGGGATGCTTGGTATCAAACATCTCATATTAATAATAAATGCACCCAAAGGGCACCTTAGTGGTGCTTCCTCAAAACCTACCAGCTGCAAGTGGACTAACTGACTAGTTCAATCTAGCCAGCCACCAAAAGACGAGATTCTGACCCCGCCAAGAGTGAGGGCCTTTGCTCTGTGGAGGTCAGAAACAAAGCCTACTCTGACCAGGGTGTTAGCACACCCCTCCCAAAGGAGGGCCACAAATCTGCATTTAAAAGCGGGAGGCTTCAAAGAAGTCCACATCCTTTGGTATGCAGAACTGGCTCTTCTCAAAGAAGGAATATGACCCTCCTGCCCCAGTGCCCACCTGGCACCTGGACAGGTAGAAAAATTATCTATGAAGGAGGTGAGTTGCACTTTCAGGCTGGACACATCCCAAGGGTGACCAGCCTGAAGTAGACACAGCATAGGAAATCGCACCATCTTCTGTGTGGTGGAATTTAGGAACGCTGGAACTGGTCCTCTGGGGGTTGTAGTGACCCCAAGGGTAAGAAGCCCATTGGCTACTACCCTTTACTCCCCTTAACGCCCGCTAAATTGAATATTTTGGGGACCCCGATACCAGGAAGAGATACTGTCACTGGACAAACAGGAAGAAGTGGACCAGAAGCCTGGTGATCCTGAGAACCGAGGAGCATGACAGACTTGGTGCAAACCCTACTCGCCTGCCTCCTGCACCCGACCCTCGAGAAGCATGTGACCTGCTCTGCTGCTGCAGCCTCCAAGAACCTGGGACCGCTGCCAGTGCTTAGCAAACCGCCAAGAGGAACTGCTTCTTCGCATCTGCAAGCAATCAAAGACAAACTGAAGACCGGGACTGCAAAACACCTGACGCAGGACATCACCACTCCACCTGAGCTTCCTAGCCCAAGGTGAAGTAGGCCAGCGCTGTCAGTGTGGTCCCCATGTCCTCCAGAGACAAAGACCTCGATGAGTGAGCCCACCGTGGACTCCCCGAAGGCATTTGCAGCTTGTTTCTGCAGACCCCCCTGAAACTGTGAGTGACCAGGAGACAAAAACCTGACGTCCCAGGACACCTCTGCACCCGTCCGCCGTAGACTGAGAAGGGAACTAAGGGCCAGATGTAGCAAAAAAACAAATTGCGACTTGCAATTTGCGAGTCCCTGCGACTCGCAAATTGCAAGTCGCAATTTGGTATGCAGAAAGGTGTCTCGGACGCAAAGACCATTGCGAGTATGGGAACTCACGGGGATGGTGGCCTGCTGGAGACAGCAGACCACCATGACCGTGACTGCTTTTTAATAAAGCAGTTTTTTTTTCTTCTAAGTGCAGCCCGTTTTCCTTAAAGGAAAACGAGCTGCACTTTGAAAAAAAAACCAAAACCTTTAGTTTCTAATTTTTTCAGGGCAGGTAGTGGTCCCTTGGACCACTACCTGCCCTGAAAAAATAATTTGGGGTCCATTCACAAAGAGGAAGGGGTCCCATGGGGACCCCTTCCAATTTGCGAGTGGGTTACCATCCACTTCAAGTGGATGGTAACTGCGATTCCATTTGCATTGCGAGTCACAAATAGGAAGGGAACACCCCTTCCTATTTGTGAGTCGGAAATGCATTTTGCGAGTCGGATCCGACTCGCAAAATGCATTTCTGCATACCGGAGAGGCTTTTGTGCCTCGCAAATGGCGTTTTTCGCCGTTTGCGAGTCGCAAAACCCTTTCTACATCTGGTACCAAGGGTGTCCTCACATCTCCCAACCTTCTGAGACCCGAGCTCACTTGTTGGCTTGGTCGGAGTGGACCTTCAGTCAACATATGTAGACTATTTCTGCGGGCCACCCTGCAACTGCGGGGACCTCCAGCCCCTCGAGCAGACATCAGAAGACACCACTGAACCCAAGCCCCACTGTCGGAATAAAAGTGAACCAATGGGGTCCCCACGTGCCTGATGACCTCATGGGCTGAGCCCGCCTATAGGGTCCCCTGGACTGACCTTCCAGTCCATCCTTGCAACAACTTTGTGACCAGACCGATCCCCCATAGGCTTGAATGGGACACCCAACGCAGTAACAGACCTCTGCACCCGGACGCACTAGAGCTCCCCAAGGTGACTTGTTATTGTGGCCTTGGACCTTGCCCCAAAACCCCCCAAAGTCCAGGAGATTGGATCCATAAGACCTTGTTGTGTACTTGCCGTCTTTGTTTTCCTCCATAGGATTACATTGCAGCTTCCTGAAAAATGCACTGTCTACTTTTAAAACCTTTAAAAATCATAACTCGTAAAGTACTCACATGGTTCAGTGATCAGGATATCTAAGTTTTTATAAAAGTATGTGCTATTTTTTATAAATTGACGTTGGATTTCTATATTGGGTGTGTCTAACTTACTTTAGGAGTGTGCCTCTTACATGCATAACCCTACTCTCTGATAAGCCCAACTGCTCGACCACACTACCCTAACGGAGAGCATTTGGGAAGAAATGTGTGCTCCGTGACACCTCTGGGGTTTGCCTGGACTCTCTGCAGTGTACCTCATTTCTGGCCGCTAAAAAATTAGCCTGCCTCCTACAGCTGGGTATTTTTTTAGATTGCTTTTTATAACGGATTTTACAAATTTATATGGCCTACATTGACAACAATGAAATACATACATCAATAAACCTAGTCATTGTTCTTTACCGCAGAAGATTACCACTGGGCAACTCTTTCAGTTCTCTGCAACGTGACGACCAAGGAGCACTCCTTGACCCATCCCAAGATGTTCTCCGGGGCAGTGACTAGCGAGTGAGCAGCCACTCATTGCACAATCACCAGAAAAAATAGAAGTAATACCTGAGCTGGGGTCGCTGCTGCTCTCCCCAATTTCTGCACCAAGGTGATCAATGAAAATTGCACCTGATTCTTCTTCTTTTTTCATGAGAGCTCCTGGATCCAGAGAAGAGAATTCTGTGGAACAAGTGAATGAAGCTAACAAATGTCAATTTTATACAAATTGCAAACTATTTTATAAAAAAACTACAATTTACAAAAAATAAAGGGCTCCTCTTCTGTTGGAGGGTTTTATGGTACTTTGTTGTCATTAAGGTCATATTGATTAAGAAAGGTTGTTTAGTTACAGGAAATGTGTTTAACCTTTTCTGATTCACTGGACACTTTCTCTGCACCTAAGAGTGCAGGCTCCCTGCACCAGCTCCCACCTCTTGCTCTCTTTCTACGTTCAGGTCTTGAGAGCATTCAGAAGTGGGACAGCAAAGGAACAAAGGCTCAACATGTTACTCCACACAATCATAGAAAACACTAACTATGTTTTGTCCAATGAGGGTTTGAATCACAAAAAGTAGCAGAATTCAGTATGAAGAAGGCCGGAATGGAAGAGGAAATAATGCAAAAGTGAAAAGCACAGTGGAGATGAGCAGCATAACTAAATACAAAAAGTGAGTTGTAGAAAAAAAATGAGAGAAGCCAGAGAAGAAAGCGTGGAGAAGATACGCATGAGTTACAAGGAAGTAAGAGGGACAGTAAAAATACCATTAAACAAAATAGGAACTACACAAAGTCACTGATTTTCTGCACCGCACAGGGATGTTCTTAAGTAGAACTAAAGCAGATTGGTTGATGAGGACAAGACCATTTTAGAGCCAAAAATCTGCACAAATATTCACCCTTTGTAGAATTGTTATCGTTTTAACCTTAATGGCATACTTAATTTCTGTGAGATTCCAGACACTGTTTTGAATCTGCTTAGCACCAACATCACACCCTTTCCTCCTCACCTGCTCTCGCACAGTCATTTCTCTCTCTTCTTCGTTGCACTGGAGAATTGTTCAGTAGTGTCTCCTCTTTGTTGACAATGAACAGGTCATTAGCCTTGGCCTCTGTGTCCACTGAGAGAACAAACCAGAAGCTATGATGCATACCCGGGTTACATGCATTTACATCAGACTTGTCCCCTGCAGCCCACTTTAGGACATCAGCCTCCAGCTTTGAAGCTCACATCAACCTTTTTCCCCCAATGTTGTTTTTCAAGAAAGTGATGCTGAAACCCCAAGAATCTCAATTCTGCTATGATCACCTCCGAACATACGACATTTATGTATCTGAAGAGCCGTCGTTTTACTGTAGTAATTCTACTAACTCATCACAGATTACTGCTTTATCATTTCCGATTTTCCATTTCCCGCAGTCAATGTCCCTACGCCCAGCCAGAGACATGTCCCCAACAGTATTATATTGTTTGTGTACTGAACGCTGTAAAAATATCTTACATGAGCACCTTTGGACAAGGTGATCCAATGGAAGGTATTAGGAAGATCTAGTTTCCTCTACTGTAAGGAAATGCCTCCTTGGCATGGTTACCCCCTGACTTTTTGCCTTTGCTGATGCCAAGTTATGACTTGAAAGTGTGCTGAGGCCTGCTAACGAGGCCCCAGCACCAGTGTTCTTTCCCTAAAACTGTACCTTTGTTTCCACAATTGGCACACCCTGGCATCCAGGTAAGTCCCTTGTAACTGGTACCCCTGGTACCAAGGGCCCTGATTCCAGGGAAGGTCTCCAAGGGCTGCAGCATGTCTTATGCCACCCTGGGGACCCCTCACTCAGCACAGACACACTGCTTGCCTGCTTGTGTGTGTTGGTGGGGAGAAAATGACTAAGTCGACATGGCACTCCCCTCAGGGTGCCATGCCAACCTCACACTGCCTATGGCATAGATAAGTCACCCCTCTAGCAGGCCTTACAGCCCTAAGGCAGGGTGCACTATACCATAGGTGAGGGCATAGGTGCATGAGCACTATGCCCCTACAGTGTCTAAGCAAAACCTTATACATTGTAAGTGCAGGGTAGCCATAAGAGTATATGGTCTGGGAGTCTGTCATACACAAACTCCACAGCACCATAATGGCTACACTGAAAACTGGGAAGTTTGGTATCAAACGTCTCAGCACAATAAATGCACACTGATGCCAGTGTACATTTTATTGTGAAATACATCCCAGAGGGCATCTTAGAGATGCCCCCTGAAAACATACCAGACTTCCAGTGTGGGCTGACTAGTTTTACCAGCCTGCCACACACCAGACATGTTGCTGGCCACATGGGGAGAGTGCCTTTGTCACTCTGTGGCTAGTAACTAAGCCTGCACTGGGTGGAGGTGCTTCTCACCTCCCCCTGCAGGAACTGTAACACCTGGCGGTGAGCCTCAAAGGCTCACCCCCTTTGTTACAGCGCCCCAGGGCACTCCAGCTAGTGGAGATGCCCGCCCCCTCCGGCCACGGCCCCACTTTTGGCGGCAAGGCCGGAGGAGATAATGAGAAAACAAGGAGGAGTCACTGGCCAGTCAGGACAACCCCTAGGGTGTCCTGAGCTGAGGTGACTCTGACTTTTAGAAATCCTCCATCTTGCAGATGGAGGATTCCCCCAATAGGATTAGGGATGTGCCCCCCTCCTCTCAGGGAGGAGGCAAAAAGAGGGTATAGCCACCCTCAGGGCTTGTAGCCATTGGCTACTAACCCCCAGACCTAAACACACCCCTAAATTGAGTATTTAGGGGCTCCCAGAACCTAGCAAGATAGATTCCTGCAACCTGAAGACGAAGAAGGACTGCTGACCTGAAAGCCCTGCAGAGAAGACGGAGACACCAACTGCTTTGGCCCCAGCCCTACCGGCCTGTCTCCCCACTTCAAGAAAAACTGCAACAGCGACGCGTTCCACAGGGTCCAGCGACCTCTGAAGCCTCAGAGGACTACCCTGCATCTAAAAGGACCAAGAACTCCCGAGGACAGCGGGTCTGCTCCAAAGAAGAAACAACTATGCAACAAAGAAACAACTTTAAAAGGACTCCAGGTTTCCCGCCGGAAGCGTGAGACTTTGCACTCTGCACCAGCCGCCCCCAGCTCGACCTGCGGAGAAACAACACTACAGGGAGGACTCCCCGGCGACTACGACCCTGTGAGTAGCCAGAGTTGACCCCCCTGAGCCCACCCAGCGACGCCTGCAGAGGGAATCCAGAGGCTCCCGCTGACCGCGACTGCCTGCTTCTAAGAACCCGATGCCTGGTAAAGACACTGCACCCGCAGCCCCCAGGACCTGAAGGATCCGACCTCCAGTGCAGAAGCAACCCCCAGGTGGCCCTCTCCCTTGCCCAGGTGGTGGCTACCCCGAGGAGCCCCCCCTTGCCTGCCTGCTTCGCTGAAGAGACCCCTGGGTCTCCCATTGAAACCAATTGCAAACCTGACGCGTGTTTGCACTCTGCACCCAGCCGCCCCGTGCCGCTGAGGGTGTACTTTTTTGTGCTGACTTGTGTCCCCCCCGGTGCCCTACAAAACCCCCCTGGTCTGCCCTCCGAAGACGCGGGTACCTACCTGCTGGCAGACTGGAACCGGGGCACCCCCTTCTCCATTGAAGCCTATGCGTTTTGGGCACCACTTTGACCTCTGCACCTGACCGGCCCTGAGCTGCTGGGGTGGTAACTTTGGGGTTGCTCTGAACCCCTCACGGTGGGCTACCTTGGACCCAACTTTGAACCCTGTAGGTGGTTTACTTACCTGCAAAACTAACAAACACTTACCTCCCCCAGGAACTGTTGAAATTTGCACTGTCTAGTTTTAAAATAGCTTATTGCCATTTTTGTGAAATCTGTACATGCTATTTTGCTGATTCAAATTTCCTAAGATACCTAAGTGAAAGACCTTTCATTTGAAGTATTGATTGTAAATCTCGAACCTGTGGTTCTTAAAATAAACTAAGAAAATATATTTTTCTATACAAAAACCTATTGGCCTGGAATTGTCTTTGAGTGTGTGTTCCTCATTTATTGCCTGTGTGTGTTCAACAAATGCTTAACACTATCCTCTGATAAGCCTACTGCTCGACCACACTACCACAAAATAGAGCATTAGAATTATCTCTTTTTGCCACTATCTTACCTCTAAGGGGAACCCTTGGACTCTGTGCATGCTATTTCTTACCATGCAAATACCCTTGCAACGTCCCCGGCTTGTGCTCTCCGGTGAAGTCCAGTGCCTGGGGAACAGACCACCAGCACAAATTCAGTTTTTCAGTCTTCACAGTCATCAGCTACTTGACGATTTGGGGATCTGCCTGGATGCTAATTCTGGTCCAAAACAAGTAAAGCCTTAATCTTCAGAGTGCTCACTCAGTAGCACAGCATCCTTTCTCATCAGCAACCAGTTCTACTTTCTGGGGAGTAGCCTGTGCTTAGAGGTCAGGTCCGTTAAAGGGGCAACAATGACCCTACAGTTGGCCAAAAAGTTACTGTGGTGCCCAGGAAAGACCAGGTAAGCTCTCTATTGAGTCAGGTTAGTAGGAGCCTCCGATTCCATAGCTGCCTGTATTTTTGCATCCGGAGCTTCAATTTTCCACCTCTGCCCACTTGGCGTCAAAAACAGACAGCAGAAACCAGGCCAACCTAGTGCCTGGTTGCTAGGATGGCGAGTTTGGCCCTCTGCATGCACTCCAGGGCCCGTGTGGTCTTCCTACAAACTGCTGAACACATTAGTGCTACATACGTATACCACATTGAGATCTTCCAGGCCAGATAACATGCAGTTCACAAGGTGCTGGAAAGTGGCAGAAGCATTCTTGAGACCAAAGGTCATAACTAGGTGGTTGTGAATGTGGTCTTCTCCTTCGCTCCTCGCATCAAGGCTATTTGTCAGTAGCCACTGGTCAGAACGAAGGTACCGGGGTACCTTGCTGCACTCAAGTTGTTCACAAGCTACTCAGAACAAGGGATACTATGGAATCTGTCTTCGTAATGATGCTGAGGTCCACGTATTCCAGAAGCTCAGGTAAACCAGGAAGCCAAGGCCAGCATGTTGGCCACCTCTGGCTTGATGCATTCCTGCTCCGATATCCTTTAAGTCTTGCTATTTACAGGCAAGGTGGCCCTCGTGTGTGCATCACAGACATACCCAGATGTCAATCCTTGGGGGCTAGTGAAAAGAGGTGGGAAAAGCTGCCCAACACTGCTTGACATTCTGCCTGCACGACAGGTCTTGCATCAGAGGCAAGCTTCACTCCCTCCCTGCACTTTTTATTTTCCCCACACTGCAGAGAACATACTGTGTTCATACTACAAGAATAGACACTGTACAGTCCCTGTGGGTGGTACAGATTCAGCCTAGTGACATGCCAGACCTGTTGGGTCTTCCCTGCAGCACCAATGTCAACCAAGTAGCGGATGTAAAAACAAATTATCAACAGTGTAGGAGCTAAATAATTTGTCATCCGGAGAACAAGGTCCAATAAGGCTTCAGGATCCAAACCTCCTGGCACTTTGGTAGCCACCAGGGGTTGCCTTCTGGTATACAATAGCTTTATCAGTGCTTGGCTGCCCTGAAGTTATTTACTTTGTGAACGAGCAGGGCCAACTTTATGCAAAGTCCCAGCACATAGTGCACCATACCCTGTGTCAGTGTTGTAGGGCTGGCTTTGTAGCTCTTACCAAAATAAGGGGACCTTGGGCAAACTGTTTAAAAAGGCGCTCAAAGGAGCTAAATCCCAGGTCTTTTGGTTAGTCCCTCCATAAGGTAAGACTATTCAACAATGGGTAAAGACACCAGTAGTGCCTTAGTCTGGCTTCCAGACTTACGAATGGCTTAACCGGAAGACGCAACCAAACCCGTTTACATCCTCCTCCATTATTTAGAAACGAGGCGCTACCCTTTACCACCCAGATAGTGTTCCCAGTTAAGGGTATCTCACGGGCAGGCTTCATGAGAAAACTCTTGTGCACTTGAGGGACCACCATGCTCTTGCTGCCTGAGGGCCGTGGCTCAGTGGGCTCCCTGTAATGGAGACTATTACCAAACCATATTTAACTACGGCGTCGCTCCCTCTGGAGACTGGTCTTGAGCCAACTTCCAGGAGCAACAAGAGGAGGACACGCAGTCTGAACCTTGCAGAATTCTTCCTGGAATAGACCTCTGGCAGCTTACAACAAATGTAGCTCTGAAAAGGACTGAAAATTAACTACAAGGTCTAGCTCAGAATACTCGTTCTCCTCTCCGTCTGAAGCGAAGACCATAGGCTCCTGGAAACTTCTATGTCTGCCCACATCTTCAGCCTAAACCTAAAGGCGTTCAAAGTACCCCGCTCACTCGGAGGCTGATGGGAGGTCGGTCTCTGGGTGCGCACAGCTGACACCGTCCTCGAAGTGTTGGCTTCTGGTTTGAGCAAATCATTCACCAGGAGGCTTGTAAAGAAGATCTCTTCGGGCTGAGGATAAGCACCCGCCGGCACGGTGCAGCGGGCAGCTGTGTCCATCATTGCAGGGATTGTCCAAAAAAGAACGCCAACCTCTTGCACAGTCCCAATGCATGTGGATATACGTGTCTGAGCGTTCCTGGGACGCTTTTCCTGAAGCCCAAAGCAACAATACTGAACTCCATATGAGCTCCTGCTAGCCATCAGGGAGCTGCTGGTTTTAGGCCCTTTATCTGGCAGTGGTTATTATGGTGATATTCCTTGTCGCTTTTAAAATGCCTGTCTGCCCTGGGAGTGAAGGAAGATTCTTTCTCTCCACTCCCTTGTGGATTCAAAGTGTCTGAGTGGATAAAAGAGACAACTGGCAGGTGTGGCGCTGCTACACTGCACAAGTCTGTTCCCTTCTTTCACAGATAGGGTGCATACTACCCGTGGTCCGACTGCCCCAACTCTCCTGTCACACAATGGTATTGAATCCAATAATGGAAAGCAATGATCTTGTTTAAAGGGATTAACATTTCTCTGGTCAGAATAATCCTTTGCTTTCAAAGAACTGAGTGCGGAGTTGCCCTTGAAAATCACTGAAGGAACTTTGCTGATGAACTTTGCTGATGAACTTTGTCTAAACTAATACGATATGAGATTACTAGATAGCTGTGTTGCCTTCCCTTTATTGGATTAAATGTCTGTGAGAGGATGTGTGATGTCCTTACAGAACAAGCCTCGCAGCTGTTTCGCATCCTCACAGAACAAGCCTCACAGTCGGTTCAGATCCTTACAGAACAGGCCTCACAGTCGGTTCAGACCCTTACAGAACAAGCCTCACAGTCAGTTCACATCCTTACAGAACAAGCCTCACAGTCGGTTCACATCCACACACAACAAGCCTCACAGTTGTTTCACATCCTTACAGAACAAGCCTCGCAGCTGTTTCGCATCCTCACAGAACAAGCCTCACAGTTGGTTCACATCCTTACAGAACAGGCCTCACAGTCGGTTCAGACCCTTACAGAACAAGCCTCACTGTCGGTTCACATCCTTACAGAACAAGCCTCACTGTCGGTTCAGACCCTTACAGAACAAGCCTCACTGTCGGTTCACATCCTTACAGAACAAGCCTCACAGCTGTTCAGATCCTTATAGAACAAGCCTCACTACCAGTTAACATCCTTACAGAAAAGCCTCAGTCGGTTCACATCCTTACAGAACAAGCCTCACTGCCGGTTAACATCCTTACAGAAAAGCCTTAGTCGGTTCACATCTTTGATATTTCCTACTCACTTGGCCAATGGTTCATCTGGGGTCTCCTCTCCGGAGGCTCCTCTTCCATCTCATACTTGTCTTTCGCTCTTAATGTGCAGACAGTGCTAGCAATAAGGGGACCTGTATTAAAAATATAAAAATAGAAATAATTTTTCATCTACTGCTCACTGAGTCATTCTTACTGTGTGGTTAAGGATAGCAGAAGTTAACTTGGCCAAACATCGAAAGAAAGGTACGTTTCACAAATCTCAAGACACCACACAACCCTCTGAAGCTATTTTTCAAAAACCTCACGACACAAAGCACAGTAAGAAGTTACTTACTGTAGATCTGTTAACCCCCAGAGCCAAGGCTTTGGTGGTTCAAGCTTTCTATGGAGTGAAAATAATTCTTTAAATAGACACACTAAGCACCTCCCCATACATGGCGCTCTATAATCGCTCTAGGGCAATCTTACAGACTGTATTGTTCAGCAGCAATGACGCCAGCACGCAGGTCGAGTACACAAGAGGCACTTTAGGGCAGACGAAGCAGTTGCCTCCGTTTCTGTGGGAAACCCTAACTCTGGAGTAGAATCTACCGGCCCCATTTCCTCGATCAAGGGGGTATCGTTGTGGCAGGAATTCAGCAGGCGGATCCTTCTTATTTAGTTTCCCTCAGAATTCTGAAGATTTTTCAATTAACACAGAAATTGAAATCTTACAGCTGACGTTCTGGAAACCTTGCTGGTTTTATCGCAAAAGCTACAGAAAAAGGACATTCTCTGAAATGGTTTGTGGAGGAACTAGGTGCTAAAGAAGGGTCACAAATTATCGCTCATTGGTAGGTAATTCCACAACCCCATTATTGATTTGAAAACAAAATTGGGAGGTGGATGTAGGCTTATAAGAGGATGACAAATAGACAGACGCAAAAATGGCAGCCTGAACGGTAGCAGTCTCTTTTCCTCTTCGATCAGTGCAGTTCAAATACTTTCACAAGTTTTTCTACCATCCTGAATGATTATGGGAGATGAGTAAACTCCCAAATCCCAATTGCATGAGATGTAAGAACCCCAAGGCCCCCTACTACCATGTTGTATGAGTTTGCCCGAATGTGACATCCTATTGGCTGCAGATCACTCGACTTCTGGGTTATATGATGGGAAGAGAGATTCATAGGGTCCCCAGAGTGATACTACTGGCAATTCTGGATGGGCGGAGAGGTACGAGATAAGAAAAACTACTCGCGGGTCTGGGCACGGTTTTGGGCAAGAGAGATTTTGCAAAGTACTGGTGTGCACCAGTTACATAATGACTTAAAGGGATGGATTACAGGGCAGTAATAGAGGAACTCCCCTGGATGCCCAAAAAATCATGTGAAGATATGGGGCAACTGGTGGGACTATACACAAGTGAATGGTTGTAACTGCGACTCGCTTCTATTTTCTCTGTTGTGGACTTTTATTTACAAGTATTGGTTTAATTGGTGTGACATCTATGTGTGGTACATTCTGCACTACAGAGGGCAGTACTGCTTTACTATTGTGCATTGTTTTCTTGTTTAAAAAAAAAAGAAAAAAAAAAACCTGTGAAAAAAAAAGGAAATTCTCTCACTGTGGTGTCAGGTCCAGTTTGCCTTTGTCCCACCTTTCTTCTTCCAGTGTGTGTTCTGTTGATGACACCTACCAAGACACTACAATGCCACATCCTCCTGCTTTCCCCTGTTCACAGCAAGAGTGGATGTTATCTGTCATAAGGAGGAGCCCATCCATGTTGTCTGGGGACACTCACAGGTCTGTGCACAACAGAGTAGAGCTCTTGAGAAACCCACGACTGATACCGGCCAATGGGTCAGCCTCTGTTCCTCTTGGCAAATGCAGTGAAAGGATATAAGCCCAACCTTGTCTGATGAGAACTGAATCAAGTGAAATTTCCTGTCTACCCTGCGGCAATAAACACTTTATTTTCAGGTTCCTTTTGCTGTTTATTATGCCTTTAACCTCCTTGTTCTTCAATTCGAACACCTGTAACTTTATGCCCAATAGCTGATCTCTAAGAAGAAATGTTTTGTTTCCATATATGTTCAACTGACAAATTCTATATGAAGAGGTCTCAACAGTCTCATTGGTTACCTTTGAGAATCAAGGGATATTGTGCAGAGTTCTCAGGCTCTGTGCAATTTGTTGCATGTAAAGGACCCGGAGAAGTATTTAATGGACAACGCTTTTTTGAGGGTGCCAGCTCTTGAGAACCCGAGAAACAACAGGAGCCAATGTCTCCAGTAACCTTTTGGGCACTTCTCAGAGAGTGTAGATAAATTACACAAAGCCCATGTACAGACAGCAGCACTTGTTTATGTAACTGCACAGCTGAGGGCCGGCATGGAAGGCTTCATCGCAGGCTACCATTGGAGTAAATCATAATGGAATGTGAAGGGATTTGTTCACACAGGACTATATAAGTCGAACCCTAGTATCAACGTTCGACTCACTTCAGTCCCTACTGTGTCAAGTGTCCCTGTCCCACTTGGCTCTATTTTTCATTATCTACAACACAGTGTCTCAGACTTAGATGCAATTTGGACTCAGACAGACAATGCACTGTTCTGAAAGGACGTACAATATCACAAAACCAGTGGACCTACTCTTTAGCTACAGAAACGGATTACTGGGGTCACTGAGAACTTTCAGGTTCTGTTGATTCTATCTATCTCTAGTACCCAGTTTAGTTTCTGCTTCATGATTCTTCGTCTGAAGCCCTGCCCCACTGCCCAGCCTCACACGAGGCAGTACACATGCACCAAGGATGCAGATGGCATTAATGCCCTTTGGAACTGTTTGCTGGTAGATACATTTCTGCATGGAATGTTCCCTTATCTGGAGAAGGAGGAATGTCAGTAGCCATGCTGAGTATACTAAAGCAACAGGCCATGAACATCTAAGGTTTGACAATACATATTAACTGGAAGACAGTGTATTCTTACCCAGTGAGAGCAAAGCCTGGTGGATTTCCTTCATCACATTCCTGTACAGAGCCTTCTGCCATTCCTGTAACAGCTGCCACTCCTCTTCGGAAAAAAAGGCGGCGGCATCGTGGAAAAGAGCCTGCAACTTATAAAGAACATGATCAGCCAGTTAGTAAGAACAACTGTGCAGTGGAAGAGAACTTACAAAGATCACATGATCGTTCACATAATGGTCCTCTGTCTCTGATCCCACTCTTCGACTTCGACTCTTCGTTTGCTAGTTCACTAACAACATACCGTTCAGCTAACAGCAGAGATATACTGTGATGTCATCAGCATTTTGAGGATTTAATTGTGAAGACAGCTCAGATGTTATAAGGGTGCTCTGCAAATCCAGGAACGGCTGATTGCAACACCCCAATCTGGAACAATTCACGTCATTTAAATATTTTCAGAGAAATCACTCACCACAGGCACCTTAGCGCTGTACAACTAGCAAAGCTGCTAACACTGAATTTAAATTGAACAGCATGCTGAAAATAAAAGAAAGATGCAATGTACAGATGAAAAGGCTCCCAAGCCTCACACTTAGAGGGTAAAAAGGCAGAAGGCATGGTTTAAGCTTTTTCCAATAAGAGTCGGCAATAATTCGACCTAGTGTTTTTAGTGTTTGAGCACCATATATGAACTTAACAAAATTTGCAGGAAGGTGCAGCTAAACAAAGTTGTTGTTGCCAAAGTTCTTAGCATTTCTAAGTGACAGCTGGCACTCCCTGAGCGAATAACATATTGTTGACTGTTTGTTAACAAATAGTACATCAACTCAAATGGATTCGTTTGGGGATGACAGAGATAAAATATTCTCTGAAATGTTTGAACAACAGTCAGAGGAGGGCCTTATGGCTCAATCAGGAGAGAAACAATCAGAAGTGATGAAGAAAAAGTATATTTGATTAGAAAAACTTTGTAAACAAGAATTATCCCGTTGGTGGGATGCAACAGTATTGAAAAGATATACTGCAGATAAAAAGGTGCCAAGAGGGCTCAGAATAGTAATATTTCCCTCATTTGATGATTTATCACCCAAACATATGTCAGATTGGGAACACTTACTTTTTGAGGCATCTAAAGGTATGATGCAAATTCTGATACAACATGCAGAACAAAAGAGAGAAAGTTTATTGAAGGAGATACAGGAATTAGAATTAGAGATTCGAGCTCTTAATTTACCAGAGGTGAAAGAAAAAAATGACAAAATATTGAAAGATGTACTGGATAAACACCAACTATATATCAAGACTAAAACAGGCATTTTCAATGCAACGGGTCTCGCATTTGTTCGAGTTAGAGCTATTAGCAATGTAAAGCAAAAAAAATAAAAATGCATCGCAATTGCACTATGTAAAATGCGCTGCGTGTAAAATAAACAGATAAAGTAGTCCGGACTCCAGGCTGAAAACATCGAGCCTCGTATGTTTTTGGTACTTTACCGGTACTGTGTAGGTGGGCTAAACACCGGAAAAGGCATGACGTATGCCTGCCTTTCACAAATTAAAGCAAGCAGATTTTAAAAGGCAAGCCCACGATCCAATATAAGTGACTGACGTGGCATGGGCATGGTTTAAAGCCCAAAGAGAGATTCCAGAAAGGACGGAGCACTTTGTGCTCGCCCCTAAAAATGAGTAAAATACAAAGGGATGACAGAGATTACAGAAATGGACGAATCTATATCTTTTAAAAAAAGATTTGATGGTATCTTAATCAAATCTTCTAACAAAGACACTGTTGACATTAGATATGCATCTGAGAGCGAATCAGAAATCTCCGTCACATCAGGGGAACAGGAAAGAGACAATGCAAGAGTAGCCTCAAATATGGACCTAATTGCTTCCTCAGGTTTTTTTACGGGAGGCCAAAAGATATCGGTTGGGCAACAAAAAGGAACTTTTCCCAACAAATGCAATACATTTTTTTTATAAAAGAACACGTATAGGGAAAAGGGGGTGTCAGGGAAACTGCAGCCACTGGAGTACCAACCAGGGCTTCCAAACCCAGACACTAAACAATTGACAACAATATGTTCTCAGGATGGGAATGCAACAAATAATGATGTGTGTAATGATAATATCTCCATTGTCAATTTATCTAACTGCATGTTAACTGAAGAACAAATAAATGTGTTAGGCAAAGGATTAGGATTTTGTCTCTCTAGTCATTGCAACATGACTCAAGTTCACATAGACCTGTTCAAATTCCTGCGACAACTTAAACTTAAGAAATATTTTTGGGAGAAGAATAGCAGATCACGTATGGACTTGATAACTTAATCGCCTAGCAAATATACAATAAACGATATTGGGGATATTCAGACTTCACTTTCATTGGATGCCATGGGCAATGATGATATGGACATACAACAAGTGTTGGATGGATTAAGAATTAAACAAGATCTATCACTCAACAGTGGCCTTAAACCTAAATCTAACTTTAAACCTATATTGCCTACTGACAATGTTATAGACATCTTTAGTAAATTGGTTAAAGATGATTTAAATGAGTTGGAAAAAAAGATCAATGGGGTAAATCATATATCTCACATAACATAACTCGAAAGGAAAGATTGGCCTTCCAAAATGTATGCGATAATCAGATGTTAGTCATCAAAGAGGCAGATAAGGGAGGTAATATAGTCATTCTCAACAGATCTGACTATGTTAATGAAATTAAATGACAACTGGCCGACAATACATCATATATCAACTTGAGGGACAATCCAATGATTCAGATTGTTCAGAAATTGGATACATTACTACTTGCGTGGCAAGAACAATGTCTAATTTTGGATCTGGAATGTAGATGCATACTTAAGGTGCATCCAACAGCACCTTGTATTTACGTACTACGTAAAATACACACAAGACGTCACCCCCTGGGAGACCTAATGTATCAGGTATTGGTTCACCTATTGAGGGGCTTTCGGAATATATTGATAGCTATTTGCAACCCATTGTAAAAAATGTACTGTCGTATACGCAGGATACGAGGGATGTTCTCATGAAATTGGAAGATATTACATGGTCACTAAGGATGATTTGGGTAACTATGGATATTAGGTCTCTATAAACATGTATACCCAAAAATAAGGACTTAGAAGCAGTACTTCATTTTCTCTCAAATCGATCAGCTTCACATTTGGAACACATAGATATGTTGCTGGAAATGATTGATTTTAAATTGGAAAACAATGTGTTCATTCATGAGGAAGAATGCTTTATACAGGCCCAAGGAGTGGCTATGGGTTCACGATTTTCACCGTCTTATGCAAATTTATATATGGGCCTATTTGAAAAAAAACATATTTGGCAAAAAGGTCCCCCACATTTGATCGAACACATCTTTTTTGGGGGACGGTATTTTGACAATATATTAATGATTTGGACAGGACTAGGGGTCACTATTGTTAGAATTTGGTAATTACATCAATACAATGATTTTAATATAAAAATGATATACGAATACAGTAGGGATCATATACAATTTTTGGATGTGGAAACATTTACTGAGAACAACATAGTCCATTCCAAAATATATTGTAAACCTACAGCCTGCAATGCATTACTTCAAGCTGATAGCTCACATCCTAATACCCAAATAAATGCTATACCTTTTGGAGAAATGACTAGGATAAAAAGGAATTGCAGCAAAGCAGACCTATGCGAGTTGCAATTGGACTGTTTAGAAAACAGATTTACAAAAAGAGGTTACTCGAACCAGATCATAAAAACAGCGAGAAGTAAGATCAACAAACTGCTGAGATCGTCTCTCTTGAGAAAACAAAATAAGACTAAAAATCCAACTTCACAGAAGCCTATATGGTTTTGCACACCTTTCAGTCAGAATAGTCAAGATATTTATAAAATCTTGTTTAAACATTGGACTGTTCTGCATACCGACTGCACCTTTCAGCAAATTCTACCATCTAAACCCAAAATGATTCACAAGAGGGGCACAACTATCAGAGATTTCGTTTGCAGGAGTTTTTACCACTGGTTAAGGAAAATCTGGGAACATGGCTACCTGCGAAGGTAACTGGTTTCCATAAGTGTAGTAAATGTAATAGGTGTAACATAGCTCTGCATAAAACTCTTACTTTTAGTTTTAATGGTAGTAAGACATATAAGATTCAGATTCTGATCAACTGTAATACTAAATATGTTGGTTATCTATTGCTGTGTGACTGTGGCAAAATGTATGTAGGGAGTACTATCAGGTCTCTAAAAGAGGATTCAAGAGCATATGCGTTCTTTGAGGAACGATGATCCTTCATCGCCCATAGTTCGTCATATTAACAAGGAACATCCAACATCAGAGGTTCCACAGATTAAATACACGGGTATTAGTCAGACCCCTGTACATCCTATGGGGGCAACGAGGGATCGAACTGAGAACAAATGAGGCTAGGTAGATAATTAGACTCAGGAGTATAGAACTGGGCATTAATTTGGATCATGAGATGCACCATTTCTTATAATTATATGAATTAAAAAGCACATATGCTAATACTGTATGGATATTTTATTGACTTAGATAAATATGTCAATGTTATTGAATATTTATATCTGTTAATATTATTGAAACTTCGTTCACAATTGCAAATAACGCTGACACTTATGTTTCACTCGCACACTGGTATAATTTATTTTTTATATAATTTTCATCTTTTTTTCCTTTATTTTCATCTCAATCCTTTACATCATAAAGATTGTGATACTAAAAATCATGTCTTGATCTAGCCATATGCTTTTATTTGACTACCAAAGCAATATAATGGTTGGTGATTAAAATCACGACGTGTGTTGTACATGGAGAAGTGAAATTGATTGTATGGAAGTGCCCGCACGTTATACGCAAAAGTGAGTGATAATATTGTTGATCTATACATGCTTTTGTTGTCTTACTCTGTTTGTGGTGAGAGACTGACTAATACAATGATAGGTTGGCACTTCTGAGTCAGTCCCATTTCGTTGTTTGACATTTGGCTGGATATAGCCCATTTCAATATGGCTGCCGCTTTTAGGGCGATTTCCTTGTGGATTTCTATTTCGATGGGAAATTCGGGCGTCGGGCCGTAATGATATATTCAGTGTATTGGTTTAATGACCGGTGAATGAAATTCGGAGCTCTTTCTTAATGTGCTTCGAAATGCCTTGTTAGGGTTGGTATGCTCGTGACATATGCCGTTTTAATATGGCAACCGCTATTGTTAGGATTTTTTTTACGTTTGCTGATGACGCTCTAGATGCGTCTGGTTCAAGTCTCCCGCTCTTTATGAGGAGATGGCTGTGTTCATTCCGGGTCGATCTGCGGCAAATATGGATGCCGGTTTCACTCAAGATCGGACATAGACTACCAAGGTAAATAGTAAGTTTTTAAAATGCAAAGTATAGATTATCATCCGGATGACAGAACCTCTACTGATGTTGACTACATAGGAGCTATGTAATATAAAACATTACCAACACAAGTGAAATTATTTAAAATTATTTACATTACATCAAATCATAACACTGGCGATCTAAAATCATTGTACTGTTCCATGGAGTTCTCATAATCTATATTTGTTTGGGCCGCTCTCTTAGGTGATAAGATAAACCATTTTGAATGGATTGCAGTTTGAAGAACTATACATCAGCTTATGGCTATTTGAGTCATCGAATAGTGGGAGTATGGGTGATGACATTTTCAGTAAAATATACATTGTAAATAAATACTGACAAGGCTATCGAGTGGTAGAGCTGTGTAGTTGCTTAATACATCTAGTGCTACTAGTCTCTGGAGCGTTATTTAATTTATGGATAGATGTATTTTAGGATTCATAACATTGTGGCAAGACATTGATTTGGTTTGTCTAGCTTTCTTTTGCTCATTTTAGATACATACAAGTGGGGTACTTAGAAAATAAACTGACATTGTCAAATAAGAATCCCTTCTTGGAAAACTTTGTGAAAGTGATGTACTGCGTAGGAAACCTACTTTCATATTGAATAATAAATACAAGGTTGGTTGATAAATGTGTTGGATATCTTTGGGTGAAGTGATATAGTTCAGTTTGCGGTTTTAGGACAAAAGACCCTCTTTTTACATTCTTAGTAGTTCTTTGGACTAAAATGGATCTCTTCAATTGCCAGAAGGTATAATTAGTGACACAATCTTTATTTTATGGGATATCATTAATTCATAAATCATCAATCCTATTATTTCTTTGATCTATGAGATCACGGGTTTCTGTCCTATTGTTTCTTTTTTAACTTTCTGTCTTATTAGGGCACTTGGATAATGGTGTGTGTTTTTAATGTACACTGGTCATCACATGGTGATTTTAGGGTATGTGGTATATTTGATTATGTTTTTAATAATTAAAATATTGTTCCTCTTTTAAATGATTGGTGGTACAATAATTGGAGCTTTTTTTGGTAAATTTCATATTGGTTGGTGTTATCATGGTATATGTAATATTGTGTTTATGTGTTATTTAATTAGCCTTGAAAAAGTCCTATAACAGGACGAAACACGTGTCGGCTGAATCCTGTCAACATTTGCGAGAATACCTGCAGATGGGCTTTTCATTTTTTGAACTATTGAAAAAAATGGGCTGGACTATGTATTAATATTTAATTCATTCTAAATGTATTTGAACTGTGATTATTAGGAATTGAATTTTGCAATGGAAATATTTTTGTTTAATAAGGAAAATGTCACTTACCCAGTGTACATCTGTTCGTGGCATGAGTCGCTGCAGATTCACATGCTGTGCACAGTCCGCCGTCTGGTGTTGGGCTCGGAGTGTTACAAGTTGTTTTTCTTCGAAGAAGTCTTTTCGAGTCACGAGACCGAGGGACTCCTCCCCTTTCGATTCCATTGCGCATGGGCGTCGACTCCATCTTAGATTGTTTTGCCCGCAGAGGGTGAGGTAGGAGTTGTGTATGTTAGTAATAGTGCCCATGCAATGGAATGAATACGTATGTACATAATAAAGGTTAAAGTAATATATTTACAAATGTACAAATGTTCAAGATCTACTTCTAAACGGCTACAGGCTCCCAGGGAGGCGGGTGGGCGCATGTGAATCTTCAGCGACTAATGCCACGAACAGATGTACACTGGGTAAGTGACATTTTCCGTTCAATGGCATGTGTAGCTGCAGATACACATGCTGTGCATAGACTAGTAAGCAGTTATCTCCCCAAAAGCGGTGGTTCAGCCTGTAGGAGTGGAAGTAGTTTGAAATAAAGTTCTTAGTACAGCCTGACCTACTGTGGCTTGTTGTGCAGTTAACACATCTACACAGTAGTGCTTGGTAAATGTATGAGGTGTAGACCATGTTGCTGCCTTACATATTTCGTTCATTGGAATATTTCCTAGAAAGGCCATGGTAGCCCCTTTCTTTCTGGTTGAGTGTGCCTTTGGTGTAATAGGCAGCTCTCTCTTTGCTTTAAGAAAGCAGGTTTGAATACACTTAACTATCCACCTAGCAATGCCTTGTTTTGAAATTGGATTTCCTGTATGAGGTTTTTGAAAGGCAATAAATAGTTGTTTTGTTTTTCTAATTAGTTTTGTTCTGTCAATGTAGTACATTAGTGCTCTTTTGAAGTCTAATGTATGTAGTGCTCTTTCAACTACAGAATCTGGTTGTGGGAAGAACACTGGTAATTCTACTGTTTGATTTAAGTGGAACGGTGAGATAACCTTTGGTAAAAATTTAGGATTTGTTCTTAGAACTACTTTATTTTTATGTATCTGAATAAATGGTTCTTGTATGGTAAATGCTGGAATCTCGCTCACTCTTCTTAGAGATGTGATGGCAATCAAAAATGCAACTTTCCACGTTAAGTATTGCATTTCACAAGAATGCATGGGCTCGAAAGGTGGACCCATGAGTCTTGTTAAGACAATGTTGAGGTTCCATGAAGGAACAGGTGGTGTTCTTGGTGGTATGATTCTCTTTAAGCCTTCCATAAACGCTTTAATGACTGGGATTCTAAATAGTGAAGTTGAATGAGTAATTTGTAGGTAAGCTGATATTGCGGTGAGATGTATCTTTATGGAAGAGAAAGCTAGATTTGATTTTTGCAAATGTAGTAAATATCCTACTGTATCTTTTGGAGATGCGTGTAATGGCTGAATTTGATTATTCTGGCAGTAATACACAAATCTTTTCCACTTGTTTGCGTAGCAGTGTCTAGTGGTAGGTTTCCTAGCTTGTTTTATGACCTCCATACATTCTTGTGTGAGGTGCAAGTGTCCGAATTCTAGGATTTCAGGAGCCAAATTGCTAGATTCAAAGATGCTGGATTTGGATGTCTGATCTGTTGTTTGTGTTGTGTTAACAGATCTGGTTTGTTGGGTAGTTTGACATGAGGTACTACTGACAGGTCTAGTAGTGTTGTGTACCAAGGTTGCCTTGCCCATGTTGGTGCTATTAGTATGAGTTTGAGTTTGTTTTGACTCAACCTGTTTACTACATATGGAAGGAGAGAGGGAAAAGCGTATGCAAAGATCCCTGACCAGTTCATCCATAGAGCATTGCCTTGGGATTGATCTTGTGGGTACCTGGATGCGAAGTTTTGGCATTTTGAGTTTTCCTTTGTTGCAAATAGATCTATTTGAGGTGTCCCCCAAATTTGAAAGTAATTGTTTAGTATTTGGGGGTGAATTTCCCATTCGTGGGTTTGTTGGTGATCCCGAGAGAGATTGTCTGCCAACTGGTTCCGAATCCCTGGAATAAATTGTGCTATTAGGCGAATGTGGTTGTGAATCGCCCAATGCCATATTTTCTGTGTTAGGAGGCACAACTGTGTCGAGTGTGTCCCTCCTTGTTTGTTTAGATAATACATTGTTGTCATGTTGTCTGTTTTGACAAGAATGTATTTTTGGGTTATTACGGGTTGAAATGCTTTCAGCGCTAGAAATACTGCTAACATTTCCAAGTGATTTATGTGAAACTGCCTCTGATGCATGTCCCATTGTCCTTGGATGCCGTGTTGATTGAGGTGTGCTCCCCACCCTGTCATGGAAGCATCTGTTGTTATGACGTATTGTGGCACTGGGTCTTGGAAAGGCCGCCCTTGGTTTAAATTTGTACTGTTACACCATAGAAGCGAGATGTATGTTTGGCGGTCTATCAACACCAGATCTAGAAGTTGACCCTGTTCTTGTGACCATTGTGATACTAGGCACTGTTGTAAGGGCCGCATGTGCAATCTTGCGTTTGGGACAATGGCTATGCATGAAGACATCATGCCTAGTAGTTTCATTACCATTCTGACTTGTACCTTTTGTGTTGGATACATGGCCTGTATTACTTTGTGAAATGTTTGAACCCGTTGTGGACTTGGAGTGGCAATCCCTTTTGCTGTGTTGATTGTCGCTCCTAAGTATTGCTGCGTTTGACACGGCAAAAGGTGTGACTTCGCGTAGTTGATGGAGAAATCTAGCCTGTGAAGGGTTTGTATGACATATTTTGTGTGCTGTGAACACTGTTTTAGCGTGTTGGTTTTGATTAACCAGTCGTCTAAGTACGGGAACACATGTATTTGCTGCCTTCTGATATGTGCAGCTACTAGTGCCAGGCATTTTGTAAAAACTCTTGGCGCAGTTGTTATTTCGAATGGCAACACTTTGAATTGGTAATGTATTCCTTGGAATACGAACCTTAGGTATTTCCTGTGTGAAGGATGTATTGGTATATGGAAATACGCATCTTTTAGATCTAATGTTGTCATATAGTCTTGCTGTTTGAGCAGTGGGATTACGTCTTGTAACGTGACCATGTGAAAGTGGTCTGATTTTATGTAGGTATTTAGTGTTCTGAGATCCAGTATTGGTCTCAGAGTTTTGTCCTTTTTGGGTATTAGAAAGTACAGTGAGTAAACTCCTGTGTTTTTTTGTTGAATTGGTACTAATTCTATTGCGTCCTTTTGTAGCAATGCTTGAACTTCTAGTCCTAGAAGATCTATATGTTGTTTTGACATATTGTGTGTTTTCGGTGGGACGTTTGGAGGGAATTGGCGAAATTCTATGCAATAACCATGCTGGATAATTGCTAAGACCCAAGTGTCTGTTGTTATTTCCTCCCAAAGTTTGTAAAATTGGCTTAGTCTTCCCCCCACAGGTGTTATGTGATGGGGGTGTGTGACTTGTGAGTCACTGCTTACTTTGAGGGGTTTTGGGGCCTTGGAATTTTCCTCGATTTTTTGGGAATTGGCCCCCTCTAAATTGCCCCCGAAAACCTCCCCTCTGATATTGACCCTGGTAGGTAGGCCTTGTTTGTGAGGTTGTGGTTTCTGTGGGTTGACCTCGAAACCCTCCCCTAAAAGGCGTTTTCCGAAATGTGCCTCTGCTCTGCGGGGGGTAGAGTGCGCCCATGGCTTTGGCTGTATCGGTGTCCTTTTTGAGTTTTTCAATGGCAGTGTCTACCTTCGGCCCAAACAATTGCTGTTCATTAAACGGCATATTGAGCACAGCCTGCTGGATTTCCGGTTTGAACCCAGAAGTGCGCAGCCATGCGTGCCTTCATATTGTGACTGCAGTGTTTATTGTCCTTGCAGCTGTATCTGCTGCATCCATGGAAGACTGTATCTGATTATTTGAGATACTTTGTCCCTCTTCTACCACCTGTTGCGCTCTTTTTTGGAACTCCTTGGGTAAGTGTTCGATGAAATGTTGCATTTCATCCCAATGAGCCCTGTCGTATCTTGCCAAAGTGCTTGTGAATTGGCAATACGCCACTGATTTGCTGCTTGTGCTGCAACCCTTTTTCCCGCATCATCAAATTTGCGGCTCTCCTTGTCTGGAGGTGGTGCGCCGCCTGAGGTATGAGAGTTGGCTCTCTTACGAGCTGCCCCCACAACTACTGAGTCTGGTGTTAGTTGTGTTGTAATATATATTGGATCTGTGGGCGGTGGCTTATATTTTTTCTCCACCCTTGGAGTTATGGCTCTGCCTTTAACTGGATCCTGAAATATTTGTTTTGAATGTCTTAGCATTCCTGGGAGCATGGGAAGGCTTTGGTACTGGCTATGGTTGGAGGATAGGGTGTTAAAGAGAAAGTCATCTTCAATTGGTTCCGAATGTAAGGAGACATTGTGAAACTCGGCTGCCCTTGCGACCACCTGTGTATATGTTGTACTGTCCTCAGGTGGTGACGGTTTTGTAGGATAAGAGTCGGCTACTGTCAGACACTGGAGCATCGTAGAGGTCCCATGCATCTGGATCATCCTGACTCATTGTGGTATGAGCTGGTGCATTAGTGGTGGAGTTGTCGCTGGTGATGCATGTGTTGATGGTGGTGGAGAAGGTGGTGGGGTTGTTTTCTTTGCCACCTTTGCCTGTGGTTGCTTGTCCCCTTGTTGAAAGGCAAGTTTCCTTTTAATCTTGATTGGGGGAAGAGTGGTTATCTTCCCTGTGTCTTCATGAATATGAAGCCTTCTCTGCTTGTAGTCAGGCTCTACAGCTTGAAGCTCCTCTCCAAATCTATGTAATTGGGTAGTTAGCCCTTGTTCCTCTGTATAGGAACTAGTTTTCGGCTCCGAGGCTGGATGTTTCGGGATCGAAACCCTTTCGGAAGTCTTTTTCGGCTCCGAAGAAATTTTCTTTGGTTTCGGCGCGGTGTCTCACTGCCGAAGTTTCTCGGGGCCGCTGTCTCGGCTCCGAGGTTGCTGTGTGGCGGGATCACGACTGGAGTCGGATGACTTCGACACCAGCATGCCCTTTTTTGGTGCCTTGGGTCGGTCACCTAGTTTCTGGGTTAAGCCATGGCCTGTTGGCGGTGGCGTCCCCTGGGCTTTTGTGGACTTTTCGTGAGTCCTTATTTTCGACGTCTTACTCACGGTTGTTGTTTCTTCGGCGTCGAGTTCTTCTGAATCCGACTCGTGGATGGAGAAAGCTTCTTCTTCCTCCTCGAACCGTTGTTGACCTGTCAGCGTGGATGCCATTTGTAATCTCCTGGCTCTTCGGTCTCTCAGCGTCTTCCTCGACCGAAACGCTCGACAGGCTTCACACGTATCCTCCTTGTGCTCGGGGGACAAGCACAAGTTACAGACCAGACGCTGATCCGTATACGGATATTTGTTATGGCATTTTGGACAGAAGCGGAACGGGGTCCGTTCCATCAGTCTTGAAGTCGCACGCGGTCGGGCCGACCAGGCCCCGACGGGGGATCGAAATTACCCCGAAGGGCCACCGGAGCTCTTCAAAATTCGGTGTCGATTTGTTCTAACTAACCCGATACCGAACGCAACAATACCGACGTTTTTTTCCGAGATTCTAACTAACTTTCCGACCCGAAACACGGAGCGAAAAGGAACACGTCCGAACCCGATGGCGGAAAAAAAACAATCTAAGATGGAGTCGACGCCCATGCGCAATGGAATCGAAAGGGGAGAAGTCCCTCGGACTCGTGACTCGAAAAGACTTCTTCGAAGAAAAACAACTTGTAACACTCCGAGCCCAACACCAGACGGCGGACTGTGCACAGCATGTGTATCTGCAGCTACACATGCCATCGAACATAGATATATATAGCTATCTGCCACATACCCGTATGTATATGTAGTGATTACTGTTTCTGAATATATTTTGTTTTTACTTTAAGCTTGCATTTTCTCATTGGTATGCAGTGACTACTGAATTTAGTATTTTGGATAGTTAGGGTTCATGGAATTAAGTTTTTGCGTGCTCCACTAATTGCTTTTGTTTTGATACTAACTGGTTTAGTTCTTTCTATTCCAGTATATATACTTTGGCAACAGGTATGTTTTTAGTGTTGGACACCATATATGAACTTAACAAAATTTGCAGGAAGGTGCAGCTAAACAAAGTCATTGTTGCCAAAGTTCTTAGCAATGATTCGACCTAGGACGTTTACTCCAGCCTTTAGCCGGTGCAACAGAGAATGCTTTGCTGCCGTTCACCGACATCCCAGTTCTGAGGATTGCTAACATATTTTGGTTGGAAGAGAGATCATAGTGGCAAGGTGGGTGTAACCGGAGCTTTGCTGCTCGGAAGGCTGGGTTGTTCTCATGAGAGGCTGATGGGTAATAGTTGAGGCTTGGAACATTATCGGGGAGTAAACTGGCTGCCAGTGCAGGGAATAAAGAATGGAAGTGATAAGGGCTCATGGGCCTCACTGCTGGGGCAGAAAAAGTATGACCCAGCAGAAGTTTTTCAACTGAAAACAGCAGGATCTCTCCTCTGTTCCACGTGTGTGTGGATAATGATAGCACTTCTTATAGCAAAACACCTAAACTGTGCACAGAACACGATCGTTTTGCACAGGACTAAGGGAATCTGGTCAGACCTCTGTACTCCGAAGATAGTAATCTCTCAATATAAGAGCATCTGTTCTATGACTATTTAGCTTCAGGCAGGTGGCATTTATGCAGAGTGCAAGTGCCTGGACACCAGACTTTAAGGAGGAGGTAGCACCAGGCTTGGTGGAGACAAAGCGGAGACAGATCTGTGTGTCTTCAGTGCTGTCATAAAAGTTCAGCCCATATCTAGCAGTTAGTTTTGGCAAACTATTGTCATAGCCACAGAAGTAGACTAAAGGCAGATCTAAGCAGGAATCTCTTTATAAATTTGTGAGGGCAGATTTATGCTGATATAATCCGAACCAGCTGGCCTGGAATGAAGAGATCTGTTCATCACCGTACTCCGCACCCCGCTTCTCTCCAGTGGTATCTTACAGTGTCACTGGATGACATACCTCAGAATTGGTAATTAACCTAATTTCATTTATTATTACCAACTCAGTTCTAGGACTCTCTCTGGCCGGAAAGTTAAATCACATGGGATGGGGCAGTGTTCTTTTTCAAACCAAAGACTAGAGTTGTGAAGAAACAGATGACTCTAGTAATTTAGGTACATATGGGAGATTAGGGTCCAAAGCAGGGTCACATTACTGGAATAATGCCCTTGGGGGCCTGTCCTGCACTCGTGGGACCATTGATACGAGAATTAACCATATGGTAGGGTTTACTGCTGTTAGTATGTTGCAGTAGCAAAACGTAAGTGGAGAACTAGATACACATTTGGTCCTTACCTGTGTGCTGACTTCCTTGGGGCCGATCTAAGTAGCCTAAAAGTTCTTAAGGAGTGCTGCTTTAAATAAACAAATCAATATCCAGGGTTTTCTGATGAAAGAACTTGCTCAGACTGTCACATTGGCCCGATTCACAAAACTACATACAATGTGTATATTTATTTACAATATAATTTTTGAGTGTAAAATTAATGCTAGTAGTTTTCACCTGTTGCTGGAGATCTCCATACAGGAAAGTATAAGAAAATGTAATATTAATAACTTTTTTTAAATAACATTTTATAGTAATATTAACCTGGCACCAATTAAATAAAATGTTACAGCACATTAACTCATCAAATGAAATGCTTGTTAAACAAAAAATTTGTTAAATATATTATTTTAATGTAGCAATACTAATCAAACATGCACAGTAAACCTCATCTTTAAAAGAACTGATGCAATTACAAATGTGAATAATCTACTTCACACTACCCTTAGCACACTAGCAGAGCTGACTAAGAATGTAGTATTATAAATTGGCTCATCTGTTGTTGTTTAATTACATTTCAATTTCACTTAATGTTGTGTGACGTTACAAGCAGCGCATTTGATGAGCGCATTATGGAATGCTTGGATGTAGTGTGAGTTATGAATTCCAATCTCAATCATACGGTGCACATTTCAGTTGTTTTTCAAGCAAAGTGTTCTCTCATTTGCAGCCAGCCAATCAGAACCTTTCAGATCCAACTTTACATTTGCAGATCCAGTGGCTGGTGAGGAAAAAACCCTCAAAGGCCATTAGGATTTTAATCTTTTTTAACAGTCTGTATTCAAGGATATCTGTGGACCCCTAAGGGTCTAGATATCTATAAACTTTTCTAAAATGTAACCTCAACATGCCCAACCTGAGCTCCACTTTTAACACTTATTTCGTGAAAAGTACTGAATGGATTTGCACCAAACCAAAAAAGATATTTATTTCAATAAAGGTCTAACTTCATGTTAAATCAGGTGTAATCTACTCCGCTGTTTTTTGAGTATGAAAGAGCAAAGCTTCCAATGGGAATTGAGTTAGTACACATCACCCCCCTCTTTAGGGTCGAGCCTGCCTGTGCTACTGCATGCGTCTCACTTGCAAGACACTCTTGTATACAGAAAAGTGTTTGGAGCACGGCCATTGCTTATCATTTGTTGTCTTCACTGCACCTCTTCTTTACAAGCTCTGTAATAGACCTGTGCATGCGAAACGGAATTTGCGGTTATTTTCGTGGTGCAGGGACCAAGCACAGATTAATTAAAGTTAATCTGTGCACATCCTCTGCTCCTGGTGTGACTGAGGTACTGTTTCTCACCCCCCTCCTGCTTCCCCTGCCTGCTGCTCTCTCCATAGCACTTGTTCTTTTTTTTTATTTTTTTTTATTCCTCACGGGGTGTCTGGTGCCATTGACAGCCAATGTTTGATAAACTAAATTTACATGTCAGTGATGTGAAAGAGGGTTGAGACGCAAGAAACGCGTCCTTTCACTAACGAAAATGCAGAGCCATTTAACAATACACTGATTTACCAGTTAAGATATGGTATACGTTTTGTTCTACTGGAATTGTTTTACAATATATATTTTAGATAAAAGGAATAGATAAGATGTAATGTTATACTCTGTAGTAATTTAATAAACCATAATTTATTCTAAATTTGAAAATGTTGCACATTTTGTAAACAATGTAATGTATATTGAATCTGCTTCAAAACAGTTTGACGTGTTTTGCAGATCTACATCCAGCTGGAATGGATCAATGCAATCCCCAGACAGATACTGGCTGTGATGGCCTTTCTTCTATGTTGGTGCAATGTTTAATGTTTGAATCAGGAAAGACATTACCCGCCTGTGTTTCATTCAATCCTTTCAGAGCTCTGCTAGGGTCTGTTTGTCTCTGGGTCACGACGAGCTCAGAATGTGAGGCAAAAAATGTAAGAATTGTGGAGTGCATTTGCTAGCTCAGGGGTGCACAATGGCGTTTCCAATGGGGTTGTGTTTGGGTAGATGACAGGCAAAACTAAAACAAGCATTGTCAAAGCCAATAGGTTTTGCCTATGCAAGCTATATTAGTTTTTCAATAATATATATATATATATATATATATATATATATATATATATATACATACATACATATACATATATCTATATATCCAAGAAAGAAGTGACTCAAACAGATGATCTCACTAAAGAACAAAAATATATTTCTACTACAACGTTTCAGCTTCCGCCTTCCTCAGGTAGTACAAGATTGTTTGCTCAGTGGCTGCACAGCTGACACTGGTGGATTTTCAAAAAGCATCATGAGTGAAGATTCAAATTGGAATGTGGAATCAATGCAGTCCTGAGATCTCTTCAGATATGCAGAAATCAAGTGGTATTGTCAATGATGTTCAGTCCATCTGGATGCAGTGATTTTAAACGGTACATCCAGAAAGTTTCTCTGATGTCCAGTAGTTCTTCCTTTAAAACATGTTCCACAGGGAAAATCTTCAAATCTAATAGTAAATGGTCCACAAGGTTAAAATGGTTGGCTACAGGCTGGTCAAGTTTCTTGTTAATTATTGCCGATTTGTGGTTCCTGAATCGTGTACGGAGGTCATTCAGTTTGACCTACATATTGTTTTTTACAGCTTTGACGTTGGCACTGAATCACATAAATAATGCATGTAGAGCGACATGCAAGATGCTGTCTTATTCCATAGGTCCTTTTTGTAACAGAGCTAGTTACTGATGATGTTTGTAAAAGGTATTCACATGTGATGCACCTTTTGGAATCACAGCAATGAACTCCTGCATTTGTTACAGCTTGCTTAAGTTCAGCTCTCACAATAAGTGATCGTAAATTGGGAGCTCTGCGGTAAGCAATGACTGGCGGTTTTGGAAAAAGCTTTTGCAATTTTTCACAAGTGGATAGTAAGGGAAAAGTTGTTTGTATTATATTTCTGTAGTTGGGAGCTGATGGATGATAGTCAACCACAAAAGGGATTCTGTCACTTTTGTTTTTTCTGTTGTTATTCCAAATAAGTGCTTCCCTGGGTAAGTGCAAAGACTTATCAATTTGTTGCAGAATAATATTCAGAGGATAGCCTCGCTTTTTAAATAATCTAATAAGCTCCTGTAAATGGCCTTTACAAGTGTCTTCATTGCTGCAGATGCGTCTTATTCTGAGTGCTTGGCTGTAGATGATGCTGAGTTTAGTGTGGCGGGGGTGACATGAAGTCCAGTTTAGATACAAATGAGCATCTGTAGGCTTGTGGTACAGATCAGTTATCATTTTTTGTTCATGAATGGTGAGTAACACATCCAGAAAAGGGAGACAACTCTTTTGTTTAGTATTGCTGCCGGTGAATTTGATGGTAGGATGGATACTGTTGATAAAAGCTGTAAATTACTCAAGTGTTCTGCTTCCTGCATTCCATATTATAAATATGTCATCAATGTATCATAGCCATACCAGTGGTTTGATGTTAAAACTCACAAGTACATAGTCCTCCAGTTTTCCCATGAAGATATTTGCATAGGAAGGAGCCATCCGAGTGCCCATTGATGTCCCTTGTATCTGCAAATAGTGTTTACCATTGAAGGTAAAATTGTTGGATTTAAGGATAACTCTGGCAAAGTTGGTAAGCACATTTGTTGATGTTTTTTTCACAGTTCTTTTATTAAGAGCTTCAGATAATGCCATAAGCCCATCGTCATGTGGTATATTGATGTATAATGATGTAACATCAAATGTAGCCAGAAGAGTGTCATCATCAAATGTATAGGTTTGGTTTAATTTTTCAATAATCTGAAGAAAGTGACTGGTGTCCTTAACAAATGATGGAAGTTGTTGGACAATGGGCTGGAGGTGCAGGTCAACAAATAAAGATAGTCTCTCAGTGGCCGTATCATTGCCAGAGATGATGGGGCGGCCAGGATTGTTCATTTTGTGAATTTTGGGAAGCATATAAAATCTTCCAGGTCGTGGTTTGGGGTGGACAAGTATATCTGCTGTATCATCAATAAGGTTTAAGCTCCTGTACTTTGCAACCATGTTCTTGATTTCTTTGTTCAAGTCTTCTGTGGGATCAGTTTCTAAAGGTTTGTAAGTGTTGGTATACATCAGTTGCCTCATTCCCTCCTCAATATAATCACATACTTTCATGGCAACCACTGCACCACCTTTGTCTGCTGGTTTTATAATGACATCTGTTCTCTGTTGAAGGTGGTAGAGGGCTTGTCTTTTCTCTCTGGTAATGTTATCAAAAATCCTTTTAGGTGTTGATTCTTTGATGAGTTTGTTAATGGATAAAATGTATGTATCAAGAACGGGATTTCTACCACATTGAGCATTTTAAACAGCAGCGCAACTAAAAGTAGAAAAAAACACCATGACGCATGTGCCGTCGTGCTATTTTTTCTTTACTTTCAGCCACATTGCACAAAATACGCGCTGTGCAATATGTGTGATCAAACACTGACCAAGCCAATAGATCTCACATAGAAGACAACTATTTGCTTTGCTAATGCTTGTTTCTTTTTGGCCCCCCTTGATAGATCTACACGAACCTTGCAATGATAGACCCAAAGTGGATGACAATTTTTGAGAACTTTCAGGCAGATTTGATGAACAGCACCAAAGATTTTAACTAAACAAATAAGCACTGACAAAGCCAATAGGTCTCCCTGACAAAAGAGCTATTTTGACATGCTGTACACCAGTGTGGCTGCTGCTCAGAATGGCTAAAAATTAGAGGCGTGGAGTGACAAAGTGGAGTGGGGGCGTAGAGTGTTGCAAATTGGATTTGTTGGAATGTCGTAAAGTGAGTAGGAGGAGTAGAGTGTCAGAGTTGAGTAGAGTTCACAGGCAGAGAGTATTGTGGAGTGGTGTTGAATGAGTGGGGTGGATTACTTTGGAGTGGGTTGACAAGGACTGAGGTAGTGGGGTAGACTGGATTGCAGTAGAGTGAGAGGGACTGAAATGGGGTGAGGTGGGTGGTATTTGGGTGGATTAGATTGGATTGAGGATGGTGGTTTGGACTGGAGTGATAGGGGTGAAGAGGGGTGGACTTGAATAGGGTGGGTTGGAGTGGGGTGGATAGGATTGGGGTGGATTGCATTCACTGGACTGGAGTGAGGTGGATGGGATTTGGGTGGATTGCATTCATTGGATTGGAGTTGGTGGTTTGAACTGGAGAGGGGTGGATAGGATTAGAGTGGGGGATTAGACTGGGTGGGCTGGATGGAATGGGGCTGACTGGAGGACTGGAGTGGGGTGGATTGGGATAGAGTAGGTAGATTGGGATAGAGTAGGTGGATTGGAGTAGAGTGGTGTGGATTGGAGTAGAGTGGTGTGGATTGCACTGGGGTGTGGTGGGTTGGATTGGAGTGGGGTAAATGTTGGTTTGGATTCCGGTGGACTGGGGTCCACTGGAGTGGTGTCAATTACATTAAAGTGGGGTGGATGGGAGTGTGGTGTAGTGGGTTGGTTGGATTGGAGTGGGGTGGAGTGAACTGGGATGGGGTGGGGCGGGTTGGATTTGATTGGGGTTGGCTAGATTGGAGTGGGGTAAGCAGGATGGATTGGAGTGTGATGGACTGAAATGGGATGGGGTAGATTAAAGTAGAGTGGTGTGGTTTGGAAGTGGGGTGGATTGGACTGGAGTGGGGTGGGTTGGACTGGGGTGAGGTGTAATTAATTGGGGTGAGATGTAATGGATTGGGGTGGGGTGGACCGGATGAGGTGAGTTAGACTGGTGTGGGATAGACTGAATTGTAGTGGGATGGAACGGAGTGAGGTGAATTGGGATTGAGTGAGGTGAAGTGGATTGGGAAGAGGTGAGGTGGATTGGATTGGAGTGGGGCACATCGTGTTGGATTGGAGAGGGTTGTTTGGGATTGGAGTGGGTGAGGATGGAAGGGGGCAGGTTGTTCTGAATTAAAGTGGAGCAGATTAGAGTGGGGCAGGTTGTTTTGGACTGGAGTGGGGCACATTGATCTGGATTGGAGTGGGAAGGATTGTTCTGGATCGGAGTGGGACAGACTGTTTTGGACTGGAGTGGGGTGGACTGGGTTGGTGAGGTGTGGACTGTGTGGGCGTGGGGTGAATTGGGATGGACTGGATTGGGGTCAGGTGAGGTGGATTGGAGTGGGTTGTATTGTTTTGAACTGGAGTGGGGCAGATTGGAATTGGTTGGATTCAAGTGGGACAGATTGTTTTGTCTTGTCTAGGCTGAAGTGGAGTGGAGTGGAATACGGCAGATTGGAGTGGGGCAGATGGAAGTGGAGCAAATTGTTTTAGGTTTAAGTGGGGCAGGTTGTTTTGGGACTGGAGTGGGGGCAGATTGGAGTGAGGTGGACTGGAGTGGGGCACCATCTTTTGGTTTGGGCAGATTGTCTTGGATTGGAGTGGTGCAGATTGTTTTGGATCAGAGTGGGGCGAACTGAAGTGATGCAGATTAGATTGGAGTGGGTTGGGAGGAGTGTGGTGAATCAATCAGTGCTTTGCCCCTGCTCCACCAAGAGCAACAGAAATGATGGCAGGCCTACAGTGACGATTTACAAGGCAGTAAAGAAGAGTGCCACACAAGCCAACAAATGGTGAGCGACGGGTGGGCTCCAAGCCGTTTACTGTACACAACAGTCTTGCAAGCGAGACGCATGCACTAGTGCATGCACTTGCAGACTCAACCCCAAAAATTACTTTCCTGTGGAAATTTCTGTACTTATGACTGAAGTAACGTTATAGCTAGGGGAGAATTTCAGTGACAACAGCTCCCGGGCTGTGCTCTCCTCTCCCCAGGCTGATTTCTGACCCCGGGCACCTTATCTCCCAGGGCTTGGCCATATTAAGAATGGATAGGTAACAGGCAGCCCACTTCCAAGCCCATTATTGGCCCGGGGACCCCATCCCTTGGAGCCCATTAAATTTTTAATAAAAGTGGGAGGTGGGAATGCAGCCCCCCTCCCTGGACCAAAATTGGTCCCAGTGACCCCACCCCTCGGGTCCTATTTAATTATTTAGTAAAGTGGAGGGGGCATGCAGCCCTCCGCCCTGGGCCTAAATTTGCCCAGGGACTCCATCCCCCAGGGCTAGCTATTATGGGGTGGGTGCCGGGAGCCCACCCACTACATGATTGCTGGTGGCCACGGGGGAGCCCCAATGCAACCATAGCCCCAGACGGGTACTCGCTGCCCCCCTCCCAAAGTAACCAGCCCCGTTGGTGGGCTCCCCAGAGCCTGTTACAATTTTGTTACATTTCGTCTCCGAGGCACTCCCCATCGGGGCCTAAGGAATCTGGGTATTCCCACCTTGCCACACTAATACTATTTTGTTTTTATTTCAGGACAAGGAACTAAGTATTGAGTCCTGTAATGGCCACCAGCAACTTTCTTCGCATGCTGCCAGCAACCGATCAGGGAGCTCGCAGGAGTCTGGCTCACATGACAGAGAGTTGGCCTAAGGGAAATAAAGTTCCCTTTGTCCAATCAGACCATTCTATTTTTAAATTGCCGCTCTTGCAGGACTCTTACCGACCTAACCGTCTGCATTTACAATTACTTTCAACCTTAACTTCTCAAAAACAAGTGAACAGACTTACACCAAATCACAAAAAACACAATCTGCGGGCCATGATCTAGCTGATGAATTTGGAGTAATTCCTTTCAGCAGTTTTTGCTGTAGAGTGATTAAAGAAGGCCATGGAAATGCATATGGATTTTGCGATTTGGAACCCTCTTTTTTTCTCAGCCCACGCTCGGCGAATTACCCCAAAACCTTGCAGAAAGTAACTGAGGTGAATTAACTTTTTTGGGAATGTTTTGTGAAGATTCGTTAAACAGGGCCAAAGTTAATAGTAAACCAAACAAGCATATGCAAGAGTTAGAGCGTTGTAAATTACAATGTTTTTTACGTATGTGTTTTACTTTGGAGTGTAATGGATGTATGTGGTTTGGAGTGGAATTCTGTGGGGTGAATTGGAATTGTTAATTGTGGAATTGTGTGGGGTGGAATTGCGTGGTGTGTAGTTTATTTTTGTTATGGAATTGTGTGGCACGGTGATAATATATAGATAGGGGTGAGAGACGCACAGAATACACAGAAATGAAGATAGGGAAAAGGAAGTTTGTGCACAAAGTGGTGAATGCACTTCAGTCAGAGGAGCAGAAAGAGTGCATGAGGGAGAGAGAGAGAGATAGAGAGAGAATGAGAGAGAGAGAATGAAAGTGAGAGCAGGCCACAGATGCATAAAGAGGGAGCGCCTGTGTACACAGAAAACACCCAAAGAAAAGCAGGAATATGTGGATTTGAGGGACGAAAAACTTGAAAAGGCACTGGAAAGAAACTGTGCTGGAAGACCTGAAGTCAACCACATGAAAGAGTTGGGAAAAGAACATGAGAGAGAGGGGTGAGAGGAAGTACGAGACAGTGACGAGTGGAAGGGGCGTGGGAGGCGAGCGTTGGACCACTGCACAGCACGAGGAGGTACAGGGAGATAGCTTACGTGAGCAGGCAGTATACAGAGGAGACAGGAAGTGTGAGTGAGGGAGGATAGAGGCTGTGCAATTGCGAGATCAGAGGGGTAGTTGGAATGTGAGGGAGAGATGAGAGGGGGTGTTTGAAGGAGAAATAAGAGGGTTGGTGGAAGTGGGATGTAGAGCTGGGTTGTATTGGAATTGTTTATTGTGGAACTGTGTGGTGTGGAGTGGAGTTGTGTATGTGAAATATGTGGCATGGTGTGCTGTGGAATAACGTGGATAGAAATTAAATGGTATTAACTGTAGTGGAATTATGAAGAATGAGATTGTGGGCTATGGGGTTATTTTTTCAGAATTTCCTAAATGGTTTTACTCACCAGAGTGCAAAGGTGAAGTTTGCTCTGAATACTTGAGCAATTTATTTGTACTGATATAAATTAGATATATGTCCCATGTCAGTTTCCTTTATATTTTAGTATTTACATACCAATGTCAGATGCAACGGCTGCTTATCACTGTGCAAGAGGAACTTAACAATGCCCCCGTTGAATCAAACCTGTCATATTTCATCTATGCCGGAAAAGATATCCTTTAACAGAAATTAAATTAAGATACATTTAGCAAGATAAAGTTTTGTCGTACAGCAGTGGAAATCTCCGCTTCACTTGCGGCCTGGAGCGAACGGACTGTGAGGCGGTAACACTGCAGCTTTGACATTTGACGGTACTTGAAAATGTCTGCCTCGGGTTATGTCCCTTAGAGAACAGCTGGCTGAGATATGGTGTCTGGTGCTGCTGACCCAGGTCAACTTTTTTCCTCTTTAGCTACCTTAAATTCCACCTGCTCGCGCTGGGAAATTATTATGAGGTAGAGAGAGATGTGTTTTTTCTATACCATCTCAGTACAGTGTAGATCAATGGTTCCCAACCTTTTGACTTGTGTGGACCCCCACTTTATCAATAATGGGCCCCAGGGACCCCCACTGAATCATCATTGGAATGTGGGGACCCCCTACTGAGTTATTACTGGAAGCTTGGGAACTAATTTGTCAATATTAATATTTTTTACATTTCTAAGCAGTCGCGGACCCCCTGAGAAGGCTTCGTGGACCCCCAGGGGTCCCCGGACCACAGGTTGGGAACCACTGGTGTAGATATCTTGCAAGATCTACTTAGATTGATAAACCTATCAAGATGCCGTTGTTTAACGCCCTGTATGAAATGACCATAGGAACGCACCCCCTCCCTGCCCCTGCGTAGGGACTCTGGCTTGCGTTTACTCAGCCAGCAGGGTCCGCAGCATGGATACCAACAGCCAGGCCTCCGGCTCCTTCATGCAGCAGCTTTTTTCAGCCTCTACGTTTACTTTGTCCAACCTGTGTTTAAAAGAGCATGCTAAACATAAATAAATAAAATACTGTGTAGTTGATGTATGCTCATGGAATATCAAGGGGTGAATGCAATACTGACTTTTAACCGTAAAACAGCACACTTTGGAGTAACAGGGAGTCACTGGCTGAAGAAAGTGACCCGCCCTGTATCTGAAAAAGAGCAATTAGAGAAGGGGTGCTGCCTGAAACAGCAAACCGAGGAATGCAAACCCCAGAACGAGGACTGCAAATATTAAACGGTAGACACGCTGAGGAAAGATCAAATTGTAATCATACTGACTGCGCATTTACCAAACAGGATACTAGAGTGAAATGCCATTGAAAAACAATTACAAAAAAAGGCTTGGAAAGAACGGTTAGGAGGGTAGAATAAAAACTGTTTCACCACAATAAATGTTTACGTGAAATAAGATTGAAAAATGAATAGATACATTAAAAAGGTGGATTGTTAGTACAAAGGTTAAATTGAACTAGTGGTAAAATATAGCTATAAACACAACATTTCTTATTGACAAGACTAATCAAATAATTCAGAGATCAATTATCAAGTTATATATTCACAGTCCAACTATGGACCACAAGGCACATGCTTTGCAAAAACGGGTCGTCCTACTTTTATTTGCTGATTGGGGCACAACAGCTGAGCTAAAGGCGAAGCGGAGTCGCACAAGACAAGCAGAAAAGCGGGAGGATTTGGGGGGAAATCCTTTCACTTCAGAGAAAGAAAATGACCTCATGTCTGGCATTCAACCTCTGTCTTTTAAGGCACAGCAAGTGCAAGGAGATTACATGAATTACTGCCTTGTCAGGCAAACAGTCACAGGAGCAGGGAAAAAAATCAAGCCTGTTCTGGTCAAATAATCTTAGAGAAATGGAAAAGTAGTCCCTAACCACAAGGTACAGTGAGACATGTGGAAGGATACAAGAACTGGGGGACCTGCTCCATGGATTGAACAGGAGGGACAGATAGCAAAGATCGACCACTAGCAAGCAAGGGTTTTTAAAGGACACTGAAACAAACCAACGAAACGCAATTAGCCAACAAAGAAGTATATACTAACGTGTATATACAAGAGGTCTAGAAAGTTTAACCTAAAAACTATCTTTCTATGGAAAAGTAGACCGAACTATAACTACCTAGTGAAATTCCCCTTTTGCTATCTCCAGTTTCCTGTGAGCCTCTCCGGTCTCCTTCACCTTATCATTCAACAGTCCAATCAAGAGCAGACAATATGGCGACAGATCCTGGCGTAATGTCTAGCAAGAGAAGATACTAGTACAACACCAACTTCATATCAGAGATAACGTTTTTTGTCGCTGTCATAAAAATCAGTGGCCTTGTGTTCCCAGTATAGTTTTACTGTGCAGAAAGCAGCACGGCTATGGAAGGGTAGTAGTCGTCATGTTGGTATTGTTAGAAATGTGGAGTGTTGGCTGCGAAGACTGATCACAAGTTGTCACCACATGCATTTAACTAAATGTCTCTGTATCCTCCAAATGTTCTCAGTAACGACTGCAGGCTTCTTTAATGCTCGATCTCAAAGTTCGGTTTCAGACCTGAGGTAAGGACATAAAGCTTGAGGCAAATATCATGAAATAGAGACCTCAAAGGCAAAGAAGTGGGAAAACTGAAATAACAGAGTCAACACTGAACGGAAGACTGGTCAGAGGTGATAGAGAGTGAGGCAAAGAGAGATTTTAAAGTTACAGAGGTGGGAAAGATCAGAAGCAGTTAGGAGAACATCTGAGGCACTAGGGTGATAAAGTAAGAGAGCCGTCAGAGAGACTTCATCGTCACAGATGTGCAGAAAAGAGAAACAGCAAAGTTGAGAGGTGAAAATGTCAGAGGCAAGAATCCTATGAAAGAACCGAGGTAGAGGATGAAGGAAGAGACAGCAGACCAGAGGCGTTTGTGGTCTTCTGGTGGATATTAATCATTAAAATAGATTTGCCTGTAGTGTGCTGATGTCAACTTGTCCCTTGGACCAGTTTCATGACACAGGCCTTTGTTCAAGAATTCAGCACTTTGTGTTATGGAATATTCATTTGTATAACAATCTAATGATGCAATAGAGTATCCAGGTGCTTGGGCAGGTGTGGTCCCCCAAAGTGCTTACACAAACAGCTAGGTCTTCGGCTTCTTGCGGAACTCAAGAAGTGGGGAGGAGGCAATGATGTGTTGAGGGAGGCTGTTCCATGGTTTTGGTGCGATGTAGGACAATGAGCAACCTGCAGTTTTGCTTCTACGAATGCAGGTAACGTGTGCAGTGAGGTAGAGGGTAGGCCTCTGGTGGGTTGGTGAAAGTCTATGCAGCTGTTCAGATGTTCTGCTCCTGTGTTGTGTAGGGCTTTGTATATGTGCGTGAGAATTTTGAATTAGCAGCGCTTGTGAAAGGGGAGCCAGTGAAGCTTTTTGAGGTGAGGTTGATGTGTGTGTGTGTGGCGTGGGAGGTTGAGTATGAGTCTTGCAGCGGTGTTCTTGACTTTATCTAGAGTCTGTAAAAGAATTGTTTGGAGATTTAGGTTTGCTGTTGACAAGCCTGCTGGTGGAAGATGTAGTCTTCGGACACTTCGATTGAGGCAGTTGGATCAAGCTGCTAAAAGTGATTTAGTAACTGAAGACGGAACTGTTCCGATAGCACGCAGTTCCTTTAAAACACCTCCCAACATAAATCACTCAAAGGAAAGACCAACGCCTGAAAGTGTGGATTGGAGAAGACATTCCTGTTCATCACCTCAGATAACCGGTCAGATCTTCTGCCCAGAAAACTAACACTCCAAATACCAAACTCCTCACAAAGTTTTACAATGAAGGAACACGAAGCACAAAAATACAATACAAAGACACCCTGTGTTCTGTTGTATACAAAAAGAACTGAGCTCCTGCAATAGAGCAAAAGGAACACTTGATAAATCTGGAGAGAATAACATTGCAGACACCTAACATTAAAAATAAGTGAAAATACAGAAAAAAACTCATCCTACTGACCAAAGTGAAGTTTTGAAGAACCAGACAAAGAAGCCTGTACGTGCTCATTATCCCTCTTCCAGATTATAAAACACTGCACCAACCCCTCCAGCCTCCAGATCAACCAACCCAAAATATTCTGCTGGGTCAGCTGCCAAGTCTAATAACACCACCAATCTGAAAAGGTCCTCGTCCCTCAGAGCATCTGTCTACCGCTGGCACCGATAGTCACATCCCAGGCTCACCTCACCATGGAAGGACATGATAATAAACTGAAGGAATGTGTTTGATTGCAGCGCCATCTCACACCCCCATGTCATGCTCAGACCTCCAGGCAGCAGCACAGCTCTTGTGCTGTTTGTGGTCACTGTTACCCGCAGGAGTGACCCCTTCTACTGCCCTCCTCAGGGGTCCTGGGCCCCGGGGGGGGTGTCCTCCTAGAGAGCCTCTGGGGCTCACCTTCCTCCTGGGGGTGTCTCTTGGGGGGGTCTCTAGTGCTTGCCTTTCTTCTGATGGGTGAGAGGGGCTCGCCTGCCTTTTGGGGGGGGGGGGTGGGGGCTGCTGCTCCCAGGGGTTCTCTGGGACTCACCTTTCTCCTCAGGGGCTTCTGCCAGGGGGGGAGGGGTCTCACCTGAGTGGCCCCTGCCCCTGGGTGGTGGTCTCACCTTCCTCCTGGGGGTGAGGGGGGGGGGGGGGATCACCTTCTTCCTGGGGGGTCTCTCCTCCCTCCTATGAGGGAGTCTTACCCCTGGGGTGGGGGGGTCTCTGGGGTCACATTCCTCCTGGAGGTCTCATCTCCCTCCCGAGGGTCTACTGCCCCCTTGGGGGGGGCTCTAGGGCTCTAACACACTCACCTCTTCCGTCCCCTTCCAAGACATCTCTCGGGGTCCCGGGGCTCCTCTCTCAGCCGCCTCTTCTGCTTCAGCCTGGGGGCGCGGGGGCAGCAGCGAGCAGAGAGGCTTCTCCCCAAACTTTACACCGAGCCAGGGCTCCGAGCTCCAGTGCGCATGCGCGGACAGAGGCAGACATCGCACAGCTTCAGTGCGCAGGCGCGGAAGGAGAGACCCGGCCAAACTTACACTGCGCATGCGCAGAGAGGGAGTACCGTCGCCCGGACAGGGGGAGCAGACTCCCAGGGCAGACACTACTCCACAAAGGCCACAGGGGCAGCAGCGAGAGAGAACAGGTCACAGCAACCCCAGGCAGGCCCCACACACCACAACCTGTGACCACCCTGCAGCTGTGCACCGGGGATAAGAGCTGAGTGCGGGTCACAAGACTGCGGACACCAATGAAACGCTCTTCATATGCAGTACAGAGGGAGAAGAGTGCCCAGCCCACTCCCAGCCATGCTTCCACCGTGACCATGCACCGACACCAAGGACACGGGGCTCACCCACCTCGGGCAATGCATGCACCGTGAACATGCACAGACACCAAGGATCAGGGGCTTCACCCACCTCGAGCAATGCATGCACCGTGACCATGCACAGACACCAAGGATCAGGGGCTTCACCCACCTCGAGCAATGCATGCACCGTGAACATGCACAGACACCAAGGATCAGGGGCTTCACCCACCTCGAGCAATGCATGCACCGTGACCATGCACCGACACCAAGGATACGGGGCTCACGCACCTCGGCAATGCATGCACCGTGACCATGCACAGACACCAAGGATCAGGGGCTTCACCCACCTCGAGCAATGCATGCACCGTGACCATGCACAGACACCAAGGATCAGGGGCTTCACCCACCTCGGCAATGCATGCACCGTGACCATGCACAGACACCAAGGACACGGGGCTCACCCACCTCGGGCAATGCATGCACCGTGAACATGCACCGACACCACGGACACGGGGCTCACCCACCTCGGGCAATGCATGCACCGTGAACATGCACAGACACCAAGGATCAGGGGCTTCACCCACCTCGAGCAATGCATGCACCGTGAACATGCACAGACACCAAGGATCAGGGGCTTCACCCACCTCGAGCAATGCATGCACCGTGAACATGCACAGACACCAAGGATCAGGGGCTTCACCCACCTCGAGCAATGCATGCACCGTGACCATGCACCGACACCAAGGATACGGGGCTCACGCACCTCGGCAATGCATGCACCGTGACCATGCACAGACACCAAGGATCAGGGGCTTCACCCACCTCGAGCAATGCATGCACCGTGACCATGCACAGACACCAAGGATCAGGGGCTTCACCCACCTCGGCAATGCATGCACCGTGACCATGCACAGACACCAAGGACACGGGGCTCACCCACCTCGGGCAATGCATGCACCGTGAACATGCACCGACACCACGGACACGGGGCTCACCCACCTCGGGCAATGCATGCACCGTGAACATGCACAGACACCAAGGATCAGGGGCTTCACCCACCTCGAGCAATGCATGCACCGTGAACATGCACAGACACCAAGGATCAGGGGCTTCACCCACCTCGAGCAATGCATGCACCATGACCATGCACAGACACCAAGGATCAGGGGCTTCACCCACCTCGGGCAATGCATGCACCGTGAACATGCACAGACACCAAGGATCAGGGGCTTCACCCACCTCGGGCAATGCATGCACCGTGACCATGCACAGACACCAAGGATACGGGGCTTCACCCACCTCGGGCAATGCATGCACCGTGAACATGCACAGACACCAAGGATCAGGGGCTTCACCCACCTCGGGCAATGCATGCACCGTGACCATGCACAGACACCAAGGATACGGGGCTTCACCCACCTCGGGCAATGCATGCACCGTGAACATGCACAGACACCAAGGATCAGGGGCTTCACCCACCTCGAGCAATGCATGCACCGTGAACATGCACAGACACCAAGGATCAGGGGCTTCACCCACCTCGAGCAATGCATGCACCGTGACCATGCACCGACACCAAGGATACGGGGCTCACGCACCTCGGCAATGCATGCACCGTGACCATGCACAGACACCAAGGATCAGGGGCTTCACCCACCTCGAGCAATGCATGCACCGTGACCATGCACAGACACCAAGGATCAGGGGCTTCACCCACCTCGAGCAATGCATGCACCGTGACCATGCACAGACACCAAGGATACGGGGCTCACCCACCTCGGGCAATGCATGCACCGTGAACATGCACCGACACCAAGGATACGGGGCTCACCCACCTCGGGCAATGCATGCACCGTGACCATGCACCGACACCAAGGATACGGGGCTCACCCACCTCGGGCAATGCATGCACCGTGACCATGCACAGACACCAAGGATCAGGGGCTTCACCCACCTCGAGCAATGCATGCACCGTGACCATGCACAGACACCAAGGATACGGGGCTCACCCACCTTGGGCAATGCATGCACCGTGACCATGCACCGACACCAAGGATACGGGGCTCACCCACCTCGGGCAATGCATGCACCGTGACCATGCACAGACACCAAGGATCAGGGGCTTCACCCACCTCGAGCAATGCATGCACCGTGAACATGCACAGACACCAAGGATCAGGGGCTTCACCCACCTCGGGCAATGCATGCACCGTGACCATGCACCGACACCAAGGATACGGGGCTTCACCCACCTCGGGCAATGCATGCACCGTGAACATGCACAGACACCAAGGATCAGGGGCTTCACCCACCTCGAGCAATGCATGCACCGTGAACATGCACAGACACCAAGGATCAGGGGCTTCACCCACCTCGAGCAATGCATGCACCGTGACCATGCACAGACACCAAGGATCAGGGGCTTCACCCACCTCGGGCAATGCATGCACCGTGAACATGCACAGACACCAAGGATCAGGGGCTTCACCCACCTCGGGCAATGCATGCACCGTGACCATGCACAGACACCAAGGATCAGGGGCTTCACCCACCTCGAGCAATGCATGCACCGTGACCATGCACAGACACCAAGGATCAGGGGCTTCACCCACCTCGGGCAATGCATGCACCGTGACCATGCACAGACACCAATGATACGGGGCTCACGCACCTCAGCAATGCATGCACCGTGACCATGCACAGACACCAAGGATCAGGGGCTTCACCCACCTCGGGCAATGCATGCACCGTGACCATGCACCGACACCAAGGATACGGGGCTCACCCACCTCGGGCAATGCATGCACCGTGACCATGCACAGACACCAAGGATCAGGGGCTTCACCCACCTCGAGCAATGCATGCACCGTGACCATGCACAGACACCAAGGATACGGGGCTCACGCACCTCGGCAATGCATGCACCGTGACCATGCACAGACACCAAGGATCAGGGGCTTCACCCACCTCGGGCAATGCATGCACCGTGACCATGCACGACACCAAGGATACGGGGCTCACCCACCTCGGGCAATGCATGCACCGTGACCATGCACAGACACCAAGGATCAGGGGCTTCACCCACCTCGAGCAATGCATGCACCGTGAACATGCACAGACACCAAGGATCAGGGGCTTCACCCACCTCGAGCAATGCATGCACCGTGACCATGCACAGACACCAAGGATACGGGGCTCACGCACCTCGGCAATGCATACACCGTGACCATGCACAGACACCAAGGATCAGGGGCTTCACCCACCTCGGGCAATGCATGCACCGTGACCATGCACCGACACCAAGGATACGGGGCTCACCCACCTCGGGCAATGCATGCACCGTGACCATGCACAGACACCAAGGATCAGGGGCTTCACCCACCTCGAGCAATGCATGCACCGTGAACATGCACAGACACCAAGGATCAGGGGCTTCACCCACCTCGGGCAATGCATGCACCGTGACCATGCACCGACACCAAGGATACGGGGTTCACCCACCTCGGGCAATGCATGCACCGTGAACATGCACAGACACCAAGGATCAGGGGCTTCACCCACCTCGAGCAATGCATGCACCGTGACCATGCACAGACACCAAGGATACGGGGCTCACGCACCTCGGCAATGCATACACCGTGACCATGCACAGACACCAAGGATCAGGGGCTTCACCCACCTCGGGCAATGCATGCACCGTGACCATGCACCGACACCAAGGATACGGGGCTCACCCACCTCGGGCAATGCATGCACCGTGACCATGCACAGACACCAAGGATCAGGGGCTTCACCCACCTCGAGCAATGCATGCACCGTGAACATGCACAGACACCAAGGATCAGGGGCTTCACCCACCTCGGGCAATGCATGCACCGTGACCATGCACCGACACCAAGGATACGGGGTTCACCCACCTCGGGCAATGCATGCACCGTGAACATGCACAGACACCAAGGCCCGTATTTATACTCCGTTTGCGCCGAATTTGCGTCGTTTTTTTCGACGCAAATTCGACGCAGAACTAACGCCAACTAACGCCATATTTATACTCTGGCGTTAGACGCTTCGGGCGCCAAAGTGCCCGGAGTGTGCGTCATTTTTTAGCGTGAACCCCTTCCTTGCGTTAATGATATGCAAGGGAGGCGTTCCCGTCTTAAAAAATGACTCCCAGGCCTTTACGTGGTATTTATACTCCCGGGCAAAAATGACGCCCGGGAGTGGGCGTGGCCAAAAACGGCGCTTTTGCGCCGCTTTTTAACGCCTGGGTCAGGGATGGCGTTAAGGGACAAGTGGGCTCAAAATGAGCCCAGAGTGCCCTCCCCTGCCCCCAGGGACCCCCCCTGCCACCCTTGCCCACCCCAGGAGGACACCCAAGGACGGAGGGACCCATCCCATGGACATTAAGGTAAGTTCAGGTAAGTATTTTTTTTTTTTTTTTGTGGCATAGGGGGGCCTGATTTGTGCCCCCCTACATGCCACTATGCCCAATGACCATGCCCAGGGGACAGAAGTCCCCTGGGCATGGCCATTGGGCAAGGGGGCATGACTCCTATCTTTACAATGATAGGAGTCATGTTGATGGGGGATGGGCGTCAAAAATAAATGGCGCAAGTCGGGTTACGATGATTTTTTCGACGTAACCTGACTTGCCCCATTTTAAGACGCCCATGCGCCATTTTCCCCCTACGCCGGCGCTGCCTGGTGTACGTGGTTTTTCTCGCGCACACCAGGCAGCGCCGGTCTGCTTGCGCCGGCTAACGCCATTCAATAAATACGGCGCCCGCATGGCGCTTCAGAATGGCGTTAGCCGGCGCAAAACTTTTTGACGCAAAACTGCGTTAGCGCAGTTTAGCGTCAAAAAGTATAAATATGGGCCCAAGGATCAGGGGCTTCACCCACCTCGAGCAATGCATGCACCGTGAACATGCACAGACACCAAGGATCAGGGGCTTCACCCACCTCGGGCAATGCATGCACCGTGAACATGCACAGACACCAAGGATCAGGGGCTTCACCCACCTCGGGCAATGCATGCACCGTGAACATGCACCGACACCAAGGATACAGGGCTCACCCACCTCGGGCAAGGCATGCACCGTGAACATGCACAGACACCAAGGATCAGGGGCTTCACCCACCTCGAGCAATGCATGCACCGTGAACATGCACAGACACCAAGGATCAGGGGCTTCACCCACCTCGAGCAATGCATGCACCGTGACCATGCACAGACACCAAGGATCAGGGGCTTCACCCACCTCGGGCAATGCATGCACCGTGACCATGCACAGACACCAAGGATACGGGGCTCACGCACCTCGGCAATGCATGCACCGTGACCATGCACAGACACCAAGGATCAGGGGCTTCACCCACCTCGGGCAATGCATGCACCGTGACCATGCACCAACACCAAGGATACGGGGCTCACCCACCTCGGGCAATGCATACACCGTGACCATGCACAGACACCAAGGATCAGGGGCTTCACCCACCTCGAGCAATGCATGCACGTGACCATGCACAGACACCAAGGATACGGGGCTCACGCACCTCGGCAATGCATGCACCGTGACCATGCACAGACACCAAGGATCAGGGGCTTCACCCACCTCGGGCAATGCATGCACCGTGACCATGCACCGACACCAAGGATACGGGGCTCACCCACCTCGGGCAATGCATGCACCGTGACCATGCACAGACACCAAGGATCAGGGGCTTCACCCACCTCGAGCAATGCATGCACCGTGAACATGCACAGACACCAAGGATCAAGGGCTTCACCCACCTCGAGCAATGCATGCACCGTGACCATGCACAGACACCAAGGATACGGGGCTCACGCACCTCGGCAATGCATGCACCATGACCATGCACAGACACCAAGGATCAGGGGCTTCACCCACCTCGGGCAATGCATGCACCATGACCATGCACAGACACCAAGGATACGGGGCTCACGCACCTCGGCAATGCATGCACCGTGACCATGCACAGACACCAAGGATCAGGGGCTTCACCCACCTCGGGCAATGCATGCACCGTGACCATGCACCGACACCAAGGATACGGGGCTCACCCACCTCGGGCAATGCATGCACCGTGACCATGCACAGACACCAAGGATCAGGGGCTTCACCCACCTCGAGCAATGCATGCACCGTGACCATGCACAGACACCAAGGATACGGGGCTCACGCACCTCGGCAATGCATGCACCGTGACCATGCACAGACACCAAGGATCAGGGGCTTCACCCACCTCGGGCAATGCATGCACCGTGACCATGCACGACACTAAGGATACAGGGCTCACCCACCTCGGGCAATGCATGCACCGTGACCATGCACAGACACCAAGGATCAGGGGCTTCACCCACCTCGAGCAATGCATGCACCGTGAACATGCACAGACACCAAGGATCAGGGGCTTCACCCACCTCGAGCAATGCATGCACCGTGACCATGCACAGACACCAAGGATACGGGGCTCACGCACCTCGGCAATGCATGCACCGTGACCATGCACAGACACCAAGGATCAGGGGCTTCACCCACCTCGGGCAATGCATGCACCGTGACCATGCACCGACACCAAGGATACGGGGCTCACCCACCTCGGGCAATGCATGCACCGTGACCATGCACAGACACCAAGGATCAGGGGCTTCACCCACCTCGAGCAATGCATGCACCGTGAACATGCACAGACACCAAGGATCAGGGGCTTCACCCACCTCGGGCAATGCATGCACCGTGACCATGCACCGACACCAAGGATACGGGGTTCACCCACCTCGGGCAATGCATGCACCGTGACCATGCACAGACACCAAGGATCAGGGGCTTCACCCACCTCGGGCAATGCATGCACCGTGAACATGCACAGACACCAAGGATCAGGGGCTTCACCCACCTCGGGCAATGCATGCACCGTGAACATGCACAGACACCAAGGATCAGGGGCTTCACCCACCTCGAGCAATGCATGCACCGTGACCATGCACAGACACCAAGGATCAGGGGCTTCACCCACCTCGGGCAATGCATGCACCGTGAACATGCACAGACACCAAGGATCAGGGGCTTCACCCACCTCGGGCAATGCATGCACCGTGAACATGCACAGACACCAAGGATCAGGGGCTTCACCCACCTCGAGCAATGCATGCACCGTGACCATGCACAGACACCAAGGATCAGGGGCTTCACCCACCTCGAGCAATGCATGCACCGTGACCATGCACAGACACCAAGGATACGGGGCTCACCCACCTCGAGCAATGCATGCACCGTGACCATGCACAGACACCAAGGATAAGGGGCTTCACCCACCTCTGGCAATGCATGCACCGTGACCATGCACAGACACCAAGGATACGGGGCTCACCCACCTCGAGCAATGCATGCACCGTGACCATGCACAGACACCAAGGATCAGGGGCTTCACCCACCTCTGGCAATGCATGCACCGTGACCATGCACAGACACCAAGGATACGGGGCTCACCCACCTCGGGCAATGCATGCACCGTGACCATGCACAGACACCAAGGATCAGGGGCTTCACCCACCTCGAGCAATGCATGCACCGTGAACATGCACAGACACCAAGGATCAGGGGCTTCACCCACCTCGGGCAATGCATGCACCGTGAACATGCACAGACACCAAGGATCAGGGGCTTCACCCACCTCGAGCAATGCATGCACCGTGAACATGCACAGACACCAAGGATCAGGGGCTTCACCCACCTCGGGCAATGCATGCACCGTGAACATGCACAGACACCAAGGATCAGGGGCTTCACCCACCTCGAGCAATGCATGCACCGTGAACATGCACCGACACCAAGGATACGGGGCTCACCCACCTCGAGCAATGCATGCACCGTGAACATGCACCGACACCAAGGATACGGGGCTCACCCACCTCGAGCAATGCATGCACCGTGAACATGCACCGACACCAAGGATCAGGGGCTTCACCCACCTCGAGCAATGCATGCACCGTGAACATGCACCGACACCAAGGATCAGGGGCTTCACCCACCTCGAGCAATGCATGCACCGTGAACATGCACCGACACCAAGGATCAGGGGCTTCACCCACCTCGGGCAATGCATGCACCGTGAACATGCACAGACACCAAGGATCAGGGGCTTCACCCACCTCGAGCAATGCATGCACCGTGAACATGCACAGACACCAAGGATCAGGGGCTTCACCCACCTCGGGCAATGCATGCACCGTGAACATGCACAGACACCAAGGATCAGGGGCTTCACCCACCTCGAGCAATGCATGCACCGTGACCATGCACAGACACCAAGGATCAGGGGCTTCACCCACCTCGAGCAATGCATGCACCGTGACCATGCACAGACACCAAGGATAAGGGGCTTCACCCACCTCTGGCAATGCATGCACCGTGACCATGCACAGACACCAAGGATACGGGGCTCACCCACCTCGAGCAATGCATGCACCGTGACCATGCACAGACACCAAGGATCAGGGGCTTCACCCACCTCTGGCAATGCATGCACCGTGAACATGCACAGACACCAAGGATACGGGGCTCACCCACCTCGAGCAATGCATGCACCGTGACCATGCACAGACACCAAGGATACGGGGCTTCACCCACCTCGAGCAATGCATGCACCGTGAACATGCACAGACACCAAGGATACGGGGCTTCACCCACCTCGAGCAATGCATGCACCGTGAACATGCACAGACACCAAGGATCAGGGGCTTCACCCACCTCGAGCAATGCATGCACCGTGAACATGCACAGACACCAAGGATCAGGGGCTTCACCCACCTCGGGCAATGCATGCACCGTGAACATGCACAGACACCAAGGATCAGGGGCTTCACCCACCTCGAGCAATGCATGCACCGTGAACATGCACAGACACCAAGGATCAGGGGCTTCACCCACCTCGGGCAATGCATGCACCGTGAACATGCACAGACACCAAGGATCAGGGGCTTCACCCACCTCGGGCAATGCATGCACCGTGAACATGCACCGACACCAAGGATCAGGGGCTTCACCCACCTCGAGCAATGCATGCACCGTGAACATGCACCGACACCAAGGATACGGGGCTCACCCACCTCGAGCAATGCATGCACCGTGAACATGCACCGACACCAAGGATACGGGGCTCACCCACCTCGGGCAATGCATGCACCGTGAACATGCACCGACACCAAGGATCAGGGGCTTCACCCACCTCAAGCAATGCATGCACCGTGAACATGCACCGACACCAAGGATCAGGGGCTTCACCCACCTCGAGCAATGCATGCACCGTGAACATGCACCGACACCAAGGATCAGGGGCTTCACCCACCTCGGGCAATGCATGCACCGTGAACATGCACAGACACCAAGGATCAGGGGCTTCACCCACCTCGGGCAATGCATGCACCGTGACCATGCACAGACACCAAGGATCAGGGGCTTCACCCACCTCGGGCAATGCATGCACCGTGAACATGCACCGACACCAAGGATACGGGGCTCACCCACCTCGGGCAAGGCATGCACCGTGAACATGCACAGACACCAAGGATCAGGGGCTTCACCCACCTCGAGCAAGGCATGCACCGTGAACATGCACAGACACCAAGGATCAGGGGCTTCACCCACCTCGAGCAATGCATGCACCGTGAACATGCACAGACACCAAGGATCAGGGGCTTCACCCACCTCGGGCAATGCATGCACCGTGACCATGCACAGACACCAAGGATCAGGGGCTTCACCCACCTCGGGCAATGCATGCACCGTGACCATGCACCGACACCAAGGATACGGGGCTCACCCACCTCGGGCAATGCATGCACCGTGAACATGCACAGACACCAAGGATCAGGGGCTTCACCCACCTCGAGCAATGCATGCACCATGACCATGCACAGACACCAAGGATCAGGGGCTTCACCCACCTCGAGCAATGCATGCACCGTGACCATGCACAGACACCAAGGATCAGGGGCTTCAAGGGCTCTGCACCAGTCACACATACACTCGTCAATTGCCAGTTCCAATCTCAAAAAAGGAACACATTTCTTCAACAAACTAAAAAGCCCTTTCATTTTTCTGGCATACTTTGGAATACATTTTAAATGCTATTCGTAAAGCCCAATGACCGAACGTAGTTCATCCTTATTCTTCTGGGCAGGGCAATCCAGCACAGCTTGAACCAAACCTGGTGTCAGCAATATTCCATTCCCTAAGATTACATCACCCACAAATTCTATGGATTTCAACCAAAACTCACAATTTTGTTTTTTACAATACCTCTCTCAATGAAAAATGTTAACAACTTTACGTAATGCCGTTCTAGATTCTTAAGAGTACACTAGCACATCATCTTTCTACACCACTACCCCTGAAACATCAAGAAGTTGGAACATGATTCTTCGGAACACTGATGCAGCTGACACCAACCCAAACGGCATGTCACAATACTGAAAGATACCTACATGGGAGCTAAAAACAGTGAAATGCGCCACAAGGAGGTATATAACAAGGATAGGCTCCGTAGAAGTGTTATTTTAAATTTAATTGCTGAGTTCTACCCTGTGTTGTGTAGGGACACAGAGGACTCTTTCAAAACCAACCCACATTCAGATACTTTGCTGTCTACACCATTTAACCCCAGAAAGCTATCAGGGGGCTCTCAGCAGTGGCATAACAAAGGCCCCCACTGCAAGGTCAGCAGGCCCCTGAATGGGTCCAGGGTGCCTCCTCCAAGTACTTTGCAGGGGGGCCCCCTCACTTTCTTCATGCTACTGGCTCTTAGTACAGCTGGAGGGTGTTAGAAATGGGGTCGCTAGTTGGCAGTCGGTTTGCACCCGGTCCAAGTAGGGACCCTCACTCTAGGCGAGATAAGGGAGATACCCGCTCAGATAAACCCTGCTCACCCTCTTGGCAGCTTGGCACATTGTGGATCGAATTACGGGATGATGAACTCAAGATTGCTGACATGGATGACGTCGGGGCTGTGTGGCGAAGCGGGATGATGAGACGTGCAGTACCCACAGGTCACGGTTCAGGCAGCGGCTCGCTGACAGCGACCAGCGGTGTTGGTGAGACCAGGGCTGCTGTGTGAAGTAGGGCGGTGTGACTTGCTGTGTCACGAGGTCACGATGCAGGCAGCAGCGTCGTCTTTGCTGAAGCGCTGTCCACGGTAGGCCCAAGTCGGCAGTGCGGCACGGGACGGCTTTGAGCGGCGTCTGCGGGTTGCAGCGCAGACAGGGACGTCTGTTGACGACCCTGGAGTTGATGGTGCTGCCGTTGGTTGACCGGGGCAGCAGTGCGAGACTTGACGGTGCTTCGTGCTCCTCAGGAGTGGTGTCCACAGGCCACAGTGCAGGCAGCGGCGTCAGTGTCATCAGGAGCGTCGTCATCGGGGATGGTCAGGCTGCGGTGGGAGCAGGTGATGTCAGCGTGTGTGGCCCACTGGACACGGTGCAAACAGCGGCGTGGTGGCGGCGTCAGATGATGTTATCGGTGAGACCAGGGTTGCGGTGTGAAGCAGGACAGTAAGGCTCCGTGCGGCGTCGGCAGTTCACAGTGCAGGCCAGTAGCATCGTTGACGGTGTCACAGTGGTTTTTCTCCTTCAACAGCACCACACACTGTTGCCAATGCTGGTGGAAGAGGAAACTGAAGTCTTTGATATCCCTGAGACTTCCAACAGGAGGCAGGCTCTAATCCAAGCCCTTTGAGAACTTTATCAAGCAGGATACACAGCAAAGTTCACCCTTTGCTCTCTTTTAAGACAGAAGCAGCAACTGCAGGCCAATCCAGCAATGCAACACTTCAAAGGGACAGTACTCCTCCTCCAGCTCGTCTCCTTGGCAGCCGTTCTTGATTCCAGCAAGATTATACATGTCTTGGGTTTTGGGTCCAATATTTATATCCCTTTCTGCCTTTGAAATTGGCAAACTTCAAAGAAAAGTCTTGGTTGCTTGTAATATCCATCCTTGTCCAGGCCAGGCCACAGACACTCGCTAGGGGGGGGTGGAGACTGCACTGTGTGATGTGAGATACAGTCTTTTCAGGTGTAAGTGACCACTTCCCCCTCCACTCCAGCTCAGATGGCTCATCAGGATATCCAGGCTACACCCCAGCTCCATTTGTGTCACTGTCTAGAGGAGAGGTGTAAACAACCCAACTGTCAAACTGACCCAGACAGGGAATCCACAAACAGGAAGAGTCACAGGAATGGTTTAAGCAAGAAAATGCCTACTTTCTAAAAGTGGCATTTTCAAACTAACAATCTGAAAACAAAACTTCACTAAAATATGTATTTTTAAATTGTGATTTCAGGGATCCCAAACTCCATATTTCTATCTGCTCTCAAAAGGAATCTGTACTTTAAAGTTAATTAAAGGCAGCCCCTGTGTTAACCTATGAGAGAGATAGGCCTTGCAACAGTGAAGACTGATTTTAGCAGTATTTCACTGTAAGGACATATAGCACACATCAGTACATGTACACATACACTGCACCCTGCCCACAGGACTACCTAGGGCCTACCTTAGGGGTGCCTTACATGTAGTAAAAGGGAAGGTTTAGGCCTGGCAAGTGGGTACACTTGCCAAGTCGAATTGGCAGCTTACAACTGCACACACAGACACTGCAGTGGCAGGTCTGAGGCATGTTTACAGGGTTACTCATGTGGGTGGCACAATCAGTGCTGCAGTCCCACTAGTAGCATTTTATTTACAGGCCCTGGGCACCTCTGGTGCACTTCATCAGGGGCTTATTAGTAAATCAAATATGCCAATCGTGGATAAACCAATCACCAATACAATTTATATAGGAAGCACTTGCACTTTAGCAGTGATTATCAGTGGTAAAGTGGGTAGAGACAATAAACCAGCAAAAACGGAGTCAAGCACACCATAAAAACAGAAGGTCAGAAGGCACGCCAAAAAGCTGCCAGGTCTAACTGGGGATTCCTATAGTGCTCCTTTGTGTTTTTGTCACAACTGTTTAGAAGCTATGCTCATAAACATCCAGACATATTTTTCCCAGTTCACAATACTTGCAGCTGACAAATATTTGGTTTGTGTGACACATTTCCCACAGCTTCAAGACTATGTTGATGGGACACGTCTTAACTTACCCTGCTAGTATTACTGAATTTCTGTAAAAATTTCAAGCAAATGAAATAAGAATAACTTCATGTACATTAAGTGCTCAAATAAATAGCTGCATCTCAAGTGCTTCATTAAACACACATTAAAAACTCCCTATATAGTGCTTTTCTAGCCAGCAAATCAAATGGTATTCACAAACATGCTGCTGATGTGTGAGGAAACTCTTCTCTATTTTGTCAGGAAACTATGAAATACTGAAAATGGACTCCATATGTGGTAACATGGGCTTGGCTGTAACACATACAAATCACGTGTCATTGCTGAATCCGTTTCCAGGAAACCTGAAGCCACGGAAAGCAACATTACCCTGAGCGTGGTCATGTACTCTCCACAGTAACTTGGCTGTCAGGTGACATGTACTGATGGTGCATAGGAATCAAGAAACATGCATGCAGAGTCTATGAAACAAACTACTCTTTACTATGGTCTCATGCTCCACAGCCAAAGCACTGTATATTGTCAAAAAATTAAGTGAGTATCTTAATTTTCTCTCATTCATTAAAGAAAATACCCACATTTTTATCAAAACTTGCCCGGCAGAGCATGGTTTCCTTCACTATGATGAATGTAACAAGCAACATCAGTGGCTCATTGGGTTTAAACTCTCATCATCAAAATGTCAAGTGTTCGCTCCATCATGTGAATGAACCACCCAGGAAACTCAGTTGGTAACAAAGAACAAATGCAGGTTTTTTTTAATTCAGAAGTAGGCCCATGGCCAACTCCGAGAAGTCAGCAGCTATAAGCATCCAACAGTCCTACTCAGGAAGCAGGATGGCTTCTAGAACTGATGTGCCATAGAGGAAGCACCAGCACAAGGGCCCATGCATCAAATCAATGTACATATATATTGTTAGAAATGGGGTCTCTAGTTGGCAGTGGTTTGCACCCTGTCCGAGTAGGGAACCTCACTCTAGTCAGAGTAAGGGAGCCACACAGCTAAGATAACCAATTCTCACCTCCTTGGCAGGGTGGCCCAAGCAGTCAGGCTTATCTCAGAGGTAATGTGTAAAGTATTTGTACACACTCACACACTGTAACACTGTGAAAACACCATAAACGTACTCCACACCAGTTTAGAACAATAGTCAATATTTGTCTTAGTAAAACAAGACCAAAACAACAAAGATCCAACATACACAAGCAAAGATATGAATTGTCAAAGATTAAATTTAGTATAGAACTTAGAAACACAATAGCTCCAACCGGGACTATCACAACATCTTGACAGAGTAATTCCCAAAAGTCCGATGCCAATCGGGAGGGGGTGTGGGCCAGTCACAGAGTTGTACCGTCCCCAGATACAGTACTGTGGAAAACAAGGAAACAAAGACTTTGCATGGAGTCGGGGAGGTGAGTGTCGCTGGAGACAGTGCAATGTTGGTTCCTTACTGCTAAACTGGGAAGGTGAAGTGTTGGTTCCTCACGGTTGCATGGGAGGTGATGTGGTGAGGCGTTGGTTCCTTACAACAAGGCAGGATCGATGAATCCAGGAGGTCAAGACGCGAGGCTCAACTTCGCTGTGTCACAGTCACACCATTAGGCCACAGGTGCTGCGGAGGAGTCGGATGTAAGGGACGTCAGTATCAAAGCACTTGTGACTCATGCTGCAGCTGGACTTCAGGAGCGCTGTGACGGTGTTGGGCCCGCGGTGTCAGTTGTGGTTGTTGCACTCAGCAGGGACCAAGACTACAGTGCTGGCAGCAGTGTGTTGTCGGACAGCAGCACCGGTCCTGAAGTCTCTCTGGAGTCAATGTGCTTGTTTCTTCTTGGATACACCAAAACTCACTCCTAAGGTCCCAGGAACTGGTTTTGGCACCACTTGGCAAGTCAGGACTCTCAGCAAGAGAGCCCAGGTGCAGGCAGATGACGTCTTTGATGTCCCTGAGACTTCTTAACAGGAGGCAAGCTCAGTCCAAACCTGTGGAGAACCTTTGGAAGCAGGATATAAAAATCAAAGTCCATTCCTTTTACTTCCAGGACAGAAGCAACAGGCCAGCACATCAAAGCAGCAGGCAGAGTGGCAGTCCATCCTACAGCATCCAGCTCTTCTTCCTGGCAGAATGCCCTCGTTCCAGAAGGATTCTATCTTTGCGGGGTTAGAGGTCGAGTACTTATACTAATTTTTGCCTTTGAAGTAGGCAAACTTCAAAGAGAACTCTTTGTAGTGCTCAAGTCCCTACCTATTCTACCCTGACCCCAAACACACTCCAAGTGGTTGGAGACTTCTTTGTGTAAGGACAGCTTCATCCCTGTTTAGATGCAAGTGTCAGCTCCTCCCACCACTCTAACTCAGGAAGACCCATCAGGATGTGCAGGGCGCACCTCAGCTCCCTTTGAGTGAATTCACAAACAGTGCAACTGACATCCTCAACCAGAGGTGAATTCCACAGCCAGGCAGAGGTACAGAAACAAAAAAATGCCCATTTTCTAAAAGTGCAAGGAGGCCTCCTTGATATGTTTTGCACAAACAGATGTAAGATCTTTGGCAAGATGTGCCAAATACGTTAATGAACTCAGAGCTCTCCTCTGCTTGCGATTTACAGGCACTAAGCCATTTAAGTACACTCAAAAGCTCATCACAGACAATGGGCTTGATTACAACTTTGGCGGAGGGGGTTAATCCGTCCCAAATGTGACGGATATCCTGCCCACTGTATTACAAGTTCCACAGGATATAATGGACTCGTAATACGGCGGGAGGGATATCCGTCACATTTTGGACGGATAAACCCCCTCCACCAAAGTTGTAATCAGGCCCTATATGATCTCCACATACCTTCTTTTCATAATGCACAGCTTGACTCCAAAAAACAGCGATATAAGAGATTAAGGTCTCCCAGAGTTATGGGCGACATTGCGCTCTTTTTAACTGTTCTGCAAACACATTTAATGCACCTTAAGCTGCAGCGGACGGTTAAGCTTTGAAGAATTTTCTTGTATGCACTTTAAGATCCGTAACACACTTCAGTATTATACAGTTCTCTTTCTTTTCTTTTATTGTTTTTATCACTTTTATAACTGTTTGCAATGGTTTTACGTTATCATGCAGTATTATTAATAAACTTGAATTTTAAACTTTCTAAAAGTGGCTTTTTCAACCATACAATTTAAAAACCAACTTCATCAAAAGGTGTATTTTAAAATTGTGAGTTCAGAGACCCCAACCTCCAAATCTCTATCTGCTCCTAAAGGAAAATTACACTTAAAAGATATTTCAAGGCAATCCCCATGTTACCCTATGGAAGAGATAGTCCTGGCAATAGTGAAAACATAATCTATCAGTATTTTACTATCAGGACAAGTAAAACACGCCACTACATGTCCTACCTTTTAAATACACTGTACCCTGCCTATGAGGCTGCGTTGGTTCTACCTTAGGGGTGATTTACATGCAGTGAGAGGGAAGGTTTGAGCCTGGCAACTGGGTGCCCTTGCCAGGTCAAAATGCCAGTGTAAGACTGGACACACAGACAAAGCAGTGGCAGGTCTAAGATGTTTACAGGGATACTCATGTGGGTGGCACAATGAGTGCCGCAAGCCCACTAGTAGCATTTGATTTATACCCTGGGCATCCATGGTGTACTATACTAGGAACGTACTAGTAAATCAAATATGCCAGTCATGGATAAACCAATCACTAATACAATTTAGACAGCAATCAATTGCACTTTAGCACTGGTCAGCAGTGGTAAAGCGCCCAGAGTTCTAAAGCCAGGAAAAACTAAATTCAGCTCAGGATCAAAAACAGGGGGCCAGAAGCCAAAAGACTGGCAAAACCACGCCAAGAGCTGACAGGTCTAACAAATACTAGTGATCATACATTTTGTGCTTAAAAGATTAATTAAAACTATAACAATTTCACATACTGCCAAAACTAAAAGTGGCAGGAGGAGCCCAAGCCTCTTCCTGCCAAATTTACTTTGATGGGCTTTACTATACATTAAGTGCACAACTAAACAGTTGCTGCTTGAAAGATCCATGGAATGTATATGAAATGCTTCCTATCGCAGTCTTATAAAAATGGTATACAAAAGCATGCTGCTTCTATCTTAGCAAACTGTTCTCTGTTTTGCTAGGAAACTATCAAATACTGGGAATGGCTGGGTGAGTGGTCATGTGCTTGGACATGACACACAGAAATCACCCTTTATGACTGAATTTGTTGCCAGGAACCTGGAAGACACAGAAACCATTATGACCACAGAGCATGGTCACATACTCTCCTCCATAACTCTCATTAACATTGTGACAAGCAAGGAGGCAGACATTGATTTACCTATGCATACTGATTAAGATTATCTTGATGATTTACCTCTTCCATCCACCAAGTCAGGCACCAACACCTCAATCCATTCCCTCGCTTTTAAACCCTCTTCCTTTCTAGATCTATATGGTGGATCTATTATCAAACCTTGGGAACTTCCCTGTGGTGTCTAGGTTACTGTCTCCATAGTAACCGGATGCAGTGTTCGGGAATGGGGGAAACAAGCGGAGACAGTTGGAGCTGAGTTACGGAGCAAGTGTGTCACAGGTTTGCTCTCCTAATAAATACAAGAATTGTACTATCAGGCTCTGGCATTGTCTTTACATAATGGCGACGAGCTGGAAGATGCCATGCATGACGAGAGGAGAGCAAACCAGGTCTTGGTGAGGAATTTGCACGGCAGCGGAGAAGAGAAGTGGAAACAGAACAGAACGTTCCTCTCTGGGAGCTGTCGTACTGCAGTGAACGTTGTAAGTGATTAATACCCGGTTTAAAAATAAACAAATAATAATTAGAGCATGCACACTAGTGAAGTCAAGTGCATTAGCAGTTTTACAATGTGAAAAGAGACTATAACACTGAAGTTGCGTGCCCAACGTTGTTCCTTAACTCATCCTGTACCATTTCTTCCGAGACCAGGAGATTCTACTTAAGTGGCCAGACTGGAAGGAGTATTTTCTGAATTATGTATCTGCATTAGAAGAGGAGAATGATGAACAGTTTACACCAGCCAGGAAAAAGAAGATTTTATTGCATAATCTGGGTCTGGAAGGCTTACGTATTTATAAGCAACTTGAAAAGAAAGATAGACAAACTGGAGAGACTAATACATTCAAGGATGCGGTAGAAGACTTAGGCACGTACTATCAAGCCTACAGTTTGTGTAGCAATTTACAGATATGCATTCTTTCAAAGGAAACAGCTATTGAGACAATTGAGGATTACGTTTCAGCATTAAAGAAACTCGCTGTCAATTGCAAATTTAGCATATTACACAATGAGCTAATTAGAGATTAAGTAGTTATGCACTCTAACTCTAGTATTCAGGAGAAATTGCGGGTGTGTGGCAAAGCACCTTTAAAGGAGGTGGTTGCAATTGTAAAAAGAAAAACAGAATTGTCAAAAAGACGTGCTAATGTGGTTCTCAAAAACAAAAATGAGGAAGAGACCGTATGCAAAATTAGGTCTTCTGTTGCTCAAGGGAAAAGAAAGGACAATTACTCCGGGAGGGAGAAAATGTCTAAAAGCAATAACAAGATTGACAATGAGTTGGTATGCTTTAGGTGCGGCAACAAGGGACGTTTTGCCTGAGATAATTATTGTCCAGCTCTTAAGGCCAAATGCACATATTGAGGAATTATAGGTCATTACGAAAGAGAGTCTTAAGCAAAAGAAGTGTGGGAGGAATCAGATTGTAAAGACGTATATTAGATAGAGAAGAGACCGATGAACAGGATTCTACGAGTGATGAGAGTATTTTAATCATTAGTGAAAACGATAGAGTTTTAGGTATTAATGTTAATGCCAGGAAGAAACCAAAGTGTGATATAGGTATAAATGGAATTAGTATTTGAGTTGTGGCAGACTCAGGCTCTCCATACTCCATTATTCAACGTTCTGTATGGGAAGAGAAATTTGCAGCTGTGTTGGGAAATCAACTACATTCCACTAATATACATCCTGTGACATTTACAGGTGAAAAGATTACCATGGTAGGTTTCAAAGATGTAATTTTCGAATTCAAGAACAGAATGGCGGATGGCAAATTGTACATTGCTGAGGAAGAGCCTTCTGTTCTTGGTTGAGTAGAACAAGGAGCTTTAGGCATAGTATTGAATTCTAATTGTGAGGACCCAGTGATGTGTGGAGGATTCCACCTTAAATCTGGAAGACGTGGTTAAGAAACAATTTCCAAGTGTGTTTTCAGGGAATGTTGGAAAATCGTTGGAATTTACATACAAAATCAAATTGAAGAAGGGTGCCATTCCGGTATGTCATAAAGTTAGGAATATACCTATGAGTGTAAGAGGAAATGTTATAAAGGAATTGGAATCCTTAGAGAGTAAAGGAATTATTGAACCAATAATTGGCACCAACCGCTCAACTTGGAATGACTCCTGGTGGCCCACCTCCCTAGGAACCGCACCCTCACCCACCACCCACGCACGCAACCTAGGCTTCATCTTGGACTCCACACTCAGCATGACTCAGCAGGTCAATGCCATCTCCTCTTCCTGCTACAACACTCTCCGCATGCTCCACAAAATCTTCAAGTGGATTCCCGTCAAAATCAGGAAAACTGTCACCCATGCCCTGGTCAGCAGCCGATTGGACTACGGAAACGCCCTATATGCAGGAATAACAACCAAACTCCTAACAAAGCTGCAAAGAATCCAGAACGCATCCGCCCGCCTCATTCTGGACATCCCACGCCGCAACCAACATTTCTCCCCCACCTCAGAGACCTTCACTGGCTACCAGTATCAAAGAGGATCACCTTCAAACTCCTCATCCACGCACACAAGGCCCTCCACGACACAGGCCCAGCCTACTTTAACGACAGACTCACCTTCCACACCCCACCCGCAATCTTCGCTCTGCCAGCCTCGCCCTCGCCTCCATCCCCCGCATCCGCCACACCACCGCCGGAGGAAGATCCTTCTCTCACCTAGCCGCCAAGACCTGGAACTCCCTACCGCTCCACCTTCGCCAGACCCAAGACCTCTTGACATTCAGGTAATGCCTCAAGACATGGCTCTACGACCAGTAGCTCCCCCCGTGCCTTGAGATCCTAACGGGTGATTAGTGCGCTCTATAAATCCTTGATTGATTGATTGATTGATTGAATGGAAACCACTGAATGGTTGGCTCCTCTAGTAGTAGCTTGTAAATCTGATGGAAGTTACATCTTTGCATTGACTTGAGGGAACCGAACAAATACATTGTTAATGATAATTTGCCTTACCTAAAACTGATGAACATTTATCTCAATCTAAAGATGCTAAATGGTTTTCAACCATAGATCTGACTTCGGCTTACCATCAAGTCCAATTACACGCTTCTAGTAAAGACCTTATAGCGTTGATAACTCCATTTGGTTGTTACAGGTTTGTTAGAATGCCATTTGGGTTAGCGTCGGCTGTAGCTGTTTTTTAACGGTTGAAGTGCATACTATTCAAAGGGATTCGTAAAGTCATTTACTTCCAAGATGACATATTGATTATGGGCAATAGTAGAGAGGAACATGATCACAAACTCAAGTTAGTTTTAGGAAAGTTAGCTGAAGTAGGTTTAATGGCTGAACTTAAGAAATGCAAATTTGCCTGAATTCTGTGATCTATCTGGGACATGAGGTAGGTACTGAGGGCATCACACCTAAGAAGGACATTATTAAAGTAATTAGTGATTCACTTGCGCCTACATCAAAAGACAAAGTGAGATCCTTTTTGGGACTTGCAGAATTTGACGCAAAATTCATAAAGAACTTTGCAATCAAAACACACAAATTGAGGCAACTGTTAAAAGTAAGGCAAGAGTTCAGTTGGGATGAGCAATTACAAGAGATTTTTGACAATATTAAATCAGATATTTGCAAACCCAGTCCCTTACAAGGATTTGAGATAGGAGCATGGGTGTTACAACAGATGTCAGTGGGAAGGGTCAGGAGCTGTTCTCACCCAAGTATCTGATGATGGTGGGGTGAGCACCATAGCCTCTGCCTCTCGTTCACTGTCGCCTGCAGAAGAGAAATTCTCTGTGATCGAGAGAGAGATGTTGGCTGCTGTGTGGGCAGTATGGAAATTCAGGCAGTATGTGTGAGGAACAAGATTTATTCTTAGAACGGATCACAAACCACTGGTGAAAATCCTCACTTCTGGTGGGATTCTCAAAGAAAACCATGTATAGCTAGAATGACATTAAAGCTTTTAGATTATGTGTATGATGTGGAATATCTACCGGGAAAGATGAATAATGCAGCTACCTATTTAAGTCGTTCTCCATTCACCTATGAGGAGACAGGGACTGAATGGGTGGATTATCATGTTGCAGTAGTGGATGAAGAACATGGTGCCATATTGAAAGAAGAATGGGAATTGGAATAAAAAAATATAAGAATATGGAGTTAATAAAACAACTAATTGTCAACGGATGGTCAGCGAAAGACACACTACAAGATGAGTGCAGGAATTATTGGGAAATTAAAGACGACTTTCTGTATGTGATACAGGATATATTTACAGAGGTGAAAAATTGGTACCTCCAGTTGGGTTAAGATTAAGGGTTTTGGAATTGAACCATGAAGGGCATCTAGGCATAGTGAAATTGAAGAATAGAGTGAAATCCTTATATTGGTGGCCTGGAATGGATGTGGCAACTGAGAAATTAGTGAAGAATTGCATTACTTGTTCTAATGCTGATAAGTCTCACTCTGTTTATGCCTCCCATGGGTGAACGTAAACTTCCAGAACAACCATGGGAAGAAGTGAGTTAAGACATACTAGGACCAGTTTTGAATAAGACTGGAATATCTAAACACATAATAGTGGCTGTGGACAATTACTCTAAGTGGCCGGAGACCATGGTTACAGAGAAGGTTGAGGAAAGAGATGTGGTGATCTTCTTAGATAATTTATTCCTAAGAGAAGGTATTCCAGAATATGTGTTGAGTGACAATGGGCCACAATTTCTGTCAGAGAAATTTGTTAAGTTCATAAGGAGAAATGGAATAATCGCTAAAAAACACCCCAGTTTACCATCCAGAGGGTAATGGTATTGTGGAACGGTTTAAAACAGTAATCATGGGTAGAATACAAGCTGCCAGTGCGGCAGGGAAGGATTGGGAAAAATAACTCAATAAAACTATTTGGGCATACAGTATAACACCAACTGGAATTGGGTATAGCCCTTTTAGGATTCTAAGGGGTAGAGAACCTTTCACGAAAGACAATGTAGTTTGGCAGGTATGTTATGTTACCAATCATCCCTTACTCATTAACGGATTTATACAAACCACCGGAGAGCAAGTAATGTGTATGTGCAATACTACCAGCATTATTGACATAAGTACTCACATCCTATACCGACCGACTAAGTTCCCCACAACCACATTACAGACGCAAATGTGAGCACCGTTAGAATGGAACATCCCGCTTGTTATTAAGCTACCCAGACTAGAGGCAATCAGGCACTACGTAAAAGTCACATTTGCTAAATTTGATATGGCAGCTAAATACACCAAGGATACCGCTATACAGATGACCATAGACGCCAAACAGCTTATGCATACTGCTTCACGCATCCAGCAAGTAACCGAGCACCACTGATATGATATTCTTCTGGGCTGGGCAGCAGGAGCTACAAAAAATGCTGAATATAATGTTACATCCTTTAATTTGGTAATCGATTGTTTGTGTTGTTACTGACTATATTATGTAGACTATATGTACGTACTAAACAGCTTTATACTAAAATGCAAGCGCTTAGAATAATGCGGACAAGTATTCATAGCAACCTAGCTAGTGAAACGTCAAAATAAATGATTTTGTTTCGATGCATCGCGCTCATCTAAGGGGTAGAGTGATCAGTGTAGGGAAAGGTGTGGAAGATATTCTGACGCAAAGGGTTATTTAGTTTGAACAGTGCAGATGAACGTGATGCCTGCCGAAACCTGAAACGATGTGGAAAAGACCCTGCACCCGCAGCCCCCAGCACCTGAAGGAACGGAACTTCTGTGCAGGAGTGACCCCCAGGAGGCCCTCTCCCTTGCCTAGGTGGTGGCTACCCCGAGGAGCCCCCCCCTTGCCTGCCTGCAACGCTGAAGAGATCCCTTGATCTCTCATTGAAAACCATTGTAAACCCGACGCGTGTTTGCACACTGCACCCGGCTGCCCCCGCGGTGCTGCGGGTGTACTTTTTGTGCTGACTTGTGTCCCCCCTGGTGCCCTACAAAACCCCCCTGGTCTGCCCTCCGAAGACGCGGGTACTTACCTGCTGGCAGACTGGAACCGGGGCACCCCCTTCTCTCCATTGAAGCCTATGTGTTTTGGGCACCTCTTTGACCTCTGCACCTGACCGGCCTTGAGCTGCTGGTGTGGTGACTTTGGGGTTGCTCTGAACCCCCAACGGTGGGCTACCTTGGACCCAAAACTGAGACCTGTAAGTGATTTACTTACCTGCAAGAACTAACAATACTTTACCTCCCCCAGGAACTGTGAAAATTGCACTGTGTCCACTTTTAAAACAGCTATTTGTGTTTTATGTGAAAAGTATATATGCTACTGTAATTATTCAAAGTTCCTAAAGTGCTTACCTGCAATACCTTTCAAATGAGATATTACATGTAGAATTTGAACCTGTGGTTCTTAAAATAAACTAAGAAAATATATTTTTCTATAACAAAACCTATTGGCTGGAATTGTCTCTGAGTGTGTGTTCCTCATTTATTGCCTGTGTGTATGTACAACAAATGCTTAACACTACTCCTTTGATAAGCCTACTGCTCGACCACACTACCACAAAATAGAGCATTAGTATTATCTCTTTTTGCCACTATCTTACCTCTAAGGGGAACCCTTGGACTCTGTGCATACTATTCCTTACTTTGAAATAGTGCATACAGAGCCAACTTCCTACATTGGTGGATCAGCGGTGGGGTACAAGACTTTGCATTTGCTGGACTACTCAGCCAATACCTGATCACACGACAAATTCCAAAAATTGTCATTAGAAATTGATTTTTGCAATTTGAAATTTTTCTAAATTCTTTAAAGTCCTGCTAGGGCCTTGTGTTAGTCCCTGTTAGCATTTCTTTTAGAGTTTAAAAGTTTGAATTAGATTCTAGAACTAGTCTTTAGATTCTTAAAAAGTATTCCAACTTTTAGAAGCATAATGTCTAATACAGATGTGAATGTGGTGGAACTCGACACCACACCTTACCTCCATCTACAGATGAGAGAGCTAAGGTCACTCTGTAAACTAAAGAAAATAGCAATGGGCTCCAGACCTTCCAAACTACAGCTCCAGGAGCTGTTGGCAGAGTTCGAAAGAGCCAACCCCTCTGAGGATGGCAACTCAGAGGATGAGTATAGTGACTTGGAGGGTGATTCCCCCCTACCAGTCCTATCTAGGGAGGACAGGGCCTCTCAAGCCCTGACTCCAAAAATAATAGTCAGAGATGCTGGTTCCCTCACAGGAGGGACCAACCTCTCTGAAATCACTGAGGATAACTCCAGTGAAGAGGACATTCAGTTAGCCAGGATGGCCAAAAGATTGGCTTTGGAAAGACAGATCCTAGCCATAGAAAGGGAAAGACAAGAGATGGGCCTAGGACCCATCAATGGTGGCAGCAACATAACTAGGGTCAGAGATTCTCCTGACATGTTAAAAATCCCTAAAGGGATTGTGACTAAATATGAAGATGGTGATGACATCACCAAATGGTTCACAGCTTTTGAGAGGGCTTGTGTAACCAGAAAAGTGACCAGATCTCACTGGGGTGCTCTCCTTTGGGAAATGTTCACTGGAAAGTGTAGGGATAGACTCCTCACACTCTCTGGAAAAGATGCAGAATCTTATAACCTCATGAAGGGTACCCTGATTGAGGGCTTTGGATTCTTCACTGAGGAGTATAGAATTAGATTCAGAGGGACTCAAAAATCCTCGAGCCAGACCTGGGTTGATTTTGTAGACTACTCAGTGAAAACACTGGATGGTTGGGTAACTGGAAATGAAGTGCATGACTATGTTGGGCTTTATAATTTGTTTATGAAAGATCACATTTTAAGTAACTGCTTCAATGAAAAGTTGCATCAGTATCTGGTAGACCTAGGACCAATTTCTCCCCAAGAATTGGGAAAGAAGGTGGACCATTGGGTCAAGACTAGGGTAACCAAAACTTCCACTGGGGGTGACCAAAAGAAAGGGGTTACAAAGCCTCCCCAGGAGAAAGTGGGTGACACTAGAAACAAAGAAAAAGAGTCCTCTGTAGGCCCCCAAAAACCAGAGCAGGTGGGTGGGCCCCAAGACACAACCCAAAACAAAGGTGGGTACCAGGGTAAGAACTGGGATGCCACTAAGGCATGGTGCCATAACTGTAAACAGACAGGGCACCACACCAAGGACACTTCTTGTCCCAAAAACAAACCCCCTAGCAAAATCCCAGGGGTGACCAGTGTAGCCGTTGGGGATGACTCCTCAGATGAGGAGGTCTTCATAGCCTTCAACTGGAAAAAGGGCCCAACAGGTGAGTTGGAGATTCCAGAGGGAAGTAGACACTTCCACCACCTACTGGTGAATGGAATACCAGCCACTGCCCTGAGAGACACTTGTGCCAATCACACTATTGTGCATGACAGGCTGGTGTTCTCAAACCAGTACATCCCAGGTGAGATGGCCAGAGTAAGAGTTAGCCCAGACAGGGTCACTGATAGGCCTGTGGCTTTTGTGCCCATAGAAGTGGGTGGGACTTTTAGATGGAGAAGGGTGGTAGTCAGTATAGACCTCCCCCTTGATTGTCTCCTTGGAAATGACTACCCAGAGGTTAGTCAGAGCCCAAAAGAGGAACTGGTCCTGTGCCAGTCCTCTCCCAAGGACTCTGGAGGTGCTACCCCTGCAGTAACTGCAAGTAGGCCCTAGAAGAAAAAGAAAGGAAAACAGAGTAGGAAAAGTGGACAACCTTTAGCCAAGGTTCCAGCAAGCCAGGGAGATTCTGCTCCAGTAGGGGAGAACTCCAAAAGTGGCCCTGGTAAAGTCCAACCTGACCCACAAGAAGTCCTGGCTAGTCAGGCAACTGTTAAACATGAGTGGGTGGCTCCTCAGCTAACAGAAGAAAGAGTGGAAGAAGGGTGTTTACTACAAGATGTAGTAACCCCCCACTCTAATACAGCAGACAGGCACCCTGAACCCAAAGAAGCCTGTAACTTAGCCCCTTCCCTTGCAGGTGAAGAGCTAAAGGTGTGGTTCTGGGCACTGACAGCTGTCAGTGGCCTCTGCTGGGTGTTAGCCTTTATGACTGCACTATCCTTGGCATGGTGGTCTGACCCCATGCCAAATAGCAAGTTAGGCCCCCTGGCCCTGTTGGTCATGGAGGGGTTACTCCAGCTCTGGGTAACCTCTTTGGGTAAGCTAGGGGTGACCCTGGCTAAAATAAGACTAGCAGAGGTGGATACCTCTAACCCCAAAATAGAGAGAATGGGTGGAGACATTAAAGACACAGACAAGAGGCAATTCAGACTAGGTCCTATCACTGTGGAAGTGGGTCAGTTCCCCAGAGGGAATGACCTGAACAGGAGGATGTAAGGCAGAGTAGGCCCTGCAACAAACCAGCCTATTTCCTCTACTCTTCCTTGCCTGACAGACTCTCCTAGCTTTGGCTGAGTCTCCTGGCCTTTGGGCTGGGGGGGGCTTGTGTAAAGAAATGGCTCCCTGTTGCAGTTACCCCCCACTTTTTGCCTGATACTGATGCTGACTTGACTGAGAAGTGTGCTGGGACCCTGCTAACCAGGCCCCAGCACCAGTGTTCTTTCACCTAAAATGTACCATTGTCTCCACAATTGGCACAACCCTGGCACCCAGGTAAGCCCCTTGTAACTGGTACCCCTAGTACCAAGGGCCCTGATGCCAGGGAAGGTCTCTAAGGGCTGCTGCATGTCTTATGCCACCCTAGGGACCCCTCACCCAGCACAGACACACTGCTTGCCAGCTTGTGTGTGCTGGTGGGGAGAAAATGACTAAGTCGACATGGCACTCCCCTCAGGGTGCCATGCCAACCTCACACTGCCTATGGCATAGGTAAGTCACCCCTCTAACAGGCCTTACAGCCCTAAGGCAGGGTGCACTATACCACAGGTGAGGGCATAAGTGCATGAGCACTATGCCCCTACAGTGTCTAAACAAAACCTTAGACTTTGTAAGTGCAGGGTAGCCATAAGAGTATATGGGCTGGGAGTCTGTCAAAAACGAACTCCACAGCTCCATAATGGCTACACTGAATACTGAGAAGTTTAGTATCAAACTTCTCAGAATAATAAACCCACACTGATGCCAGTGTTGGATTTATTAAAAAATGCACACAGAGGCCATCTTAGAGATGCCCCCTGTATTTGACCCAATTGTTCAGTGCAGGACTGACTAGTCTCTGCCAGAGACGAGTTTCTGACCCCATGCAGTGAGAGCCTTTGTGCTCTCTGAGAACAGAAACAAAGCCTGCTCTGGGTGGAGGTGCTTCACACCTCCCCCCTGCAGGAACTGTAACACCTAGCAGTGAGCTTCAAAGGCTCAAGCTTCATGTTACAATGCCCCAGGGCACTCCAGCTAGTGGAGATGCCCGCCCCTGGACCCAGCCCCCACTTTTGGCGGCAAGTCCAGGAGAGATAATGAGAAAAACAAGGAGGAGTCACTGGCCAGTCAGGACAGCCCCTAAGGTGTCCTGAGCTGAGGCGACTCTGACTTTTAGAAATCCTCCATCTTGTAGAAGGAGGATTCCCCCAATAGGGATAGGAATGTGACCCCCTCCCCTTGGGAGGAGGCACAAAGAGGGTGTACCCACCCTCAGGGCTAGTAGCCATTGGCTACTAACCCCCCAGACCTAAACACGCCCTTAAATTTAGTATTTAAGGGCTCCCCTGAACCTAAGAATTTAGATTCCTGCAACTTACAAGAAGAAGAGGACTGCTGAGCTGAAAACCCCTGCAGAGGAAGAAAGAAGACACCAACTGCTTTGGCCCCAGTCCTACCGGCCTGTCTCCTGCCTTCCAAAGAAACCTGCTCCAGCGACGCTTTCCCAAGGACCAGCGACCTCTGAATCCTCAGAGGACTGCCCTGCTTCAAGAAAGACAAGAAACTCCTGAGGACAGCGGCACTGCTCCAAAAGAACTGCAACTTTGTTACAGAGGAGCAGATTTAAAGACCCCTGCAAATCCCCGCAAGAAGCGTGAGACTTGCAACACTGCACCCGGCGACCCCGACTCGACTGGTGGAGAACCAACACCTCAGGGAGGACTCTCCGGCGACTCCGAGACCGTGAGTAACCAAAGTTGTCCCCCCTGAGCCCCCACAGCGACGCCTGCAGAGGGAATCCCGAGGCTCCCCCTGACCGCGACTGCCTGACTCTAAGATCCCGACGGCTGGAAAAGACCCTGCACCCGCAGCCCCCAGCACCTGAAGGAACGGAACTTCTGTGCAGGAGTGACCCCCAGGAGGCCCTCTCCCTTGCCCAGGTGGTGGCTACCCCGAGGAGCCCCCCCCTTGCCTGCCTGCAACGCTGAAGAGATCCCTTGATCTCTCATTAAAAACCATTGTAAACCTGACGCGTGTTTGCACACTGCACCCGGCCGCCCCCGCGCTGCTGAGGGTGTACTTTTTGTGCTGACTTGTGTCCCCCCCCGGAGCCCTACAAAACCCCCCTGGTCTGCCCTCCGAAGACGCGGGTACTTACCTGCTGGCAGACTGGAACCGGGGCACCCCCTTCTCTCTATTGAAGCCTATGTGTTTTGAGCACCTCTTTGACCTCTGCACCTGACCGGCCCTGAGCTGCTGGTGTGGTGACTTTGGGGTTGCTCTGAACCCCCAACGGTGGGCTACCTTGGACCCAAAACTGAGACCTGTAAGTGATTTACTTACCTGCAAGAACTAACAATACTTTACCTCCCCCAGGAACTGTGAAAATTGCACTGTGTCCACTTTTAAAACAGCTATTTGAGTTTTATGTGAAAAGTATATATGCTACTGTAATTATTCAAAGTTCCTAAAGTACTTACCTGCAACACCTTTCAAATGAGATATTACATGTAGAATTTGAACCTGTGGTTCTTAAAATAAACTAAGAAAATATATTTTTCTATAACAAAATCTATTGGCTGGAATTGTCTCTGAGTGTGTGTTCCTCATTTATTGCCTGTGTGTATGTACAACAAATGCTTAACACTACTCCTTTGATAAGCCTACTGCTCGACCACACTACCACAAAATAGAGCATTAGTATTATCTCTTTTTGCCACTATCTTACCTCTAAGGGGAACCTAGCATACTATTCTTTACTTTGAAATAGTGCATACAGAGCCAACTTCCTACAATGTGTAAGAAGCAGGAAGTGTAGGAGAGACACACGAAGGTCGTTCTAACCCTGAGAAGGGGAGTACAGGGAGTACAGGAAAAGAACAGAAAAAACAACGGCTAGGGAACAGCAGAGCAACCAAGGGACATGTGCTGATAACATAGCTAGAAGATGCGAGAAAGGGATAGAATCCAAGCTTCAGGTTATTTAAGCACTGAAACACGGGTGAGGAGATTGAAGCTCGCAGATAGTGCTGTGTAAAATGCCCCCAGCCCACATTGCTGCCTCCCTGGTTTTGCTGTTTTGAGACCGTGACGCTCGAGGTGGAGAGAGGTCCGCGCAGGCGGTAGAGGGCTTCCCAGAATTTGTGGATAAAGTTAAGTTCCACCCAGGGATGAAAGGCCTTTGTTTCTCTGCTCTATTATGATTGATTATTGTGCTTGCACTATGTTTATAATCTGAAGTATTCTGCTCATTTATATTTTGTCTCCCGAACGTCTTAATGTGAGCATGCTGCAGTAATTGAGATATGCGTTTCATATACAGTTAACCAATGCATATATCTGTCAATGAACTCTTTGCTCATATATAAATAGATGCTCTTTATTGCTGGTTTTCATTCTACTTCGTTGATGTGCCAAAAGCATAAATTTTTCCTGAAATTCTAGTAAAGCTAAATTGTGTTAATAATTGGCGTGTGGTCCTTCATTGAGCATCCTTATTGACTTATATCGAACAGATCAGGTGTCAATCAGTCACCTGGATAAGACAATTTGGTACCAGAAGTGGGGCATAAGTCAATAATGGCTCTTTGGGGACATAAGAAAAGTTGGTCAGAGAGCGAAGGGCAGCATGGGGCAGAAGCCAGGTCCATTCCCGGGTGGTTAGCAACTGACCCGTTATCTGGTGTGGCAGGACTCCTGAACCGGTGGGCAGTGGCAGTTTTATGGGAGGCACTAGATGAGAAAGTGACTCCTCTCTTAGTGGAAGATGCGGTTGAGAGTGTGAAACTAAGAGGGGCAAAGCTGGAGCTGAAAGTGGCAAGTGGGATGGCTTTTCCTGTCTGCGCTCCGTACGGTGTACAGGAAAACATTAGCCCAGGATGCAGAAATAAGGAAGCTGTGGGATGATGTTGCAGCCTTGCAGGAAAGGCATTTACATATGAAAGAGACTATAGAAAGTGCAGTGACTCGGGGTGATCAAATGGAGGCAAGGTGCACTGCATTATCAGTACGAGTAGCAAAACAGAAGAGTAGACAGAAGCCTAAAATACCCTCAGCTGTGCTGGTGAGGGCATTGGTACGCAAAGAAAACTGCGATCCTTATACTTGGGATGGAACAGTCTCGGATAATGATGATGGTTGGAATGGGGAGGATGAGGTGGAAGTACGTGTAGCAGAACTAGGTGGAGTTGAAAGTGGAGAGGGAAGTGTAGGTGAAGTTGAAGGCTCGCCCACTTGAGCAAAACAAATCAAAGGGAGTGAATGGTTGGCAAATACAGAATTCTCGTTTAGTAAGAGATTATGCACAGAGTGAGTTGGTGGAGATAACCTGTATGTTTAGGCAAATGCCTGCAGAGCCTTTGTTTAAATGGTTGGTGAGATTGTGGAACACTGGAGCAGATGGTAAATTTTTATCAGCAACTGAACTTTTGAAAATGGGATCAGTAACTACACATGCCATGTTAGGGCAACAGTTACGAGGTGCACAGGGGCAACAAGCTTTCTCTCTAATGGGTTGGTTGATGGAAGGAGTGAAGCAATTGTATCCAACTGCTATAGATGTGGAATAGAGTTGGGGCCCTTGGCATACAATTTCAGAGGCAAATGAACAACTATGAGAAATGGGGATGCAGACACAGTGTATTCCCAACAATTTTTAGGGCCTGACGTTGAACCTGTGACAGCGGGGATTAGGGCACGACTGATGAAGAATGCCCCTCCGCATATGAAAGGTGCCTTGTTGGCTCTTCTAGGACCTGCTCAGGGAAGACCAGTGGGGGATGTGGTATTATTAATGGCACAATTGGAAGGGCTTAACAGGCAAAAATCAGCAAGAGCTGTGGGGCAAGACAATAAGTATAAGGGAGGAGAGTCTACAATAAAAGTGACCAGACGACAGATGTGGATAGATTTATTGAATGCTGGGGTAAAGAAAGAGGAGATAGATGGGAAGCCTACCCCTTATCTGCTTAATAAATGGAAAGCATTGCAGCGTAGACAGAAAGAAAAGGGGGCATTCGATGAAAAGCAGCCTTCAGCACCACCAATGGAAGAGGCTGAGAAGGAAAAAGCGGAGTCAGGAAAAAATAGGAGGGTACCTGTCCCGACTCTATATCGCAACTTGTCCAGTGATGGCTGGGAAGTCCGAGAACCCTTATGAAGATCAGGCCAAACCCCGGGAATGAGAGCAGTGCAAGAGGTAAGCCCCGGGGACAGGCGGCCATATGTACCTCTTATTATTTATTGGCAAAAAGAAACGCAACATGTTATGGCACTGCGTGATACAGGTGCGGAAGTAACACTGATAAATGGGAACCATAAGAAGCTACTAGGAAAAAGCGTGATCATTAATGGTTATGGGGGTGCTGAGACAGAGGCTAAACCTGTTAGACTTAAATTGTCAACTGTTAAAGGACCCACGTCCACAGCATAAGTAATAATGGCAGAAGTACCAGAATACATTATTGGCATGGATCTGTTACTAGGAAAAACTATAGAGAAACAATGGGGAACATTCACTTTTGGTATGAGGTGCGTACACATAAAGAAATCTATGACAATCCTGATTGGGCATGCAAAGTGGATTCCATTACATGTGCCTCCTCCAAAGGAGCCATCAAACAGTACTGAATACCTGGAGGTCACAAGGAGATTTCAGAAACTATTCAAGGGCTACTAAATGCAGGTGTGCTTAGGCCAGCCGTGAGCCCATTTAATTCCCCTATATGACCTGTAAAGAAACCAGATGATACATATAGAATGACTGTTGACTATCGACAGCTGAACAAAGTGGCCCCGCCCTTGGCAGCCACAGTCCCAGACATCATCACGCTAGTTGAACAGTTGAGCAAAGATGTGGGAGAATGGCATGCTGTAATTGATTTAGAAAATGCCCTTTTCTCAATTGACATTGATGAGGCACGTCAAGACCAATTTGCAATAAGCTGGCAAAACAGACAGTTCATGTTCAGAAAGCTGCCCCTGGGGTATGTACACAGCCCACCTTGTGCCACGGACTAATAGCCAGAGATTTAGCCAACTTCCCAGCAGGGGACACTCGCCTTGCACATTACATTGATGACATCATAATTACTGGGGAAACCAGAGAACAGGTCTCAGACACACTGGAGAGGTTAATTGATTACTTACAGCAGAGGGGATGGGCTAGCAACCCTAAAAAGGTCCAAGGCCCTGCACAAGAGGTCAAATTCCTGGGCGCTATTTGGTCAGGGCCAGTAAAAAGAATACCACAGAAAGTGATTGATACAGTACAGCAGCTAAAGGTTCCTACAGCAAAAGCAGAAGCACAACAATTCATTGGTTTGATGGGATTTTGGAGACAACATATCCCTCATGTAGGATTGATACTGAGACCATCATCTCAAGTTACACGACAAAAGCACGCTTTCCAATGGGGACCTGAACAGCAAGAGGCCTTTAAGGGGGTAAAAGATGCATCACAGAACTATTTTGTGTTAGGTCCTATCACAGAAGGAGACCCGTTTGAGTTGGAAATGAAAGTACAGGATGATGTTGTGGTGTGGAGTCTATGGCAAAGGCAAGGGGAAAAGAAGGTGCCACAAGGATTCTGGTCAAAGAGATTAACCCCATCCATGAGAAAAACACCCCATTAGGGATAACTGGTGACCGGCCGGTTACCTTAAGATCACGGGTCCCCTTACTAGGCAGGATAAGAGAAGGAGGGGCTGGTGCTAAAGTAGGCAGGGTGCAGGAGTCTACCATCGTAAAGTGGAAATGGTACCTGCAGCAGAGGGCAAAGCCGGGGCCAGCAGGAGTGTCGAAGTTACAAGAAGATATGCTGGTGGCAGTGGACTTGCAGGCAATGGGCCACTCGCCAGAACTTACTGAAAGGGAACCTTCACTGTTCAAAACAGACCCACCTTTTGAGCAACTTACTGAAGAAGAACAACAAAATGCATGGTTCACAGATGGCACAGCCCGGTACCATCAAGGAAAAAGACAATGTCAAACAGTTGCATTCCAGCCTGCTACAGAAACGCTGTTGTTGAGAGAAGGAGATATTGGATCAAGCCAGCTTGCAGAGCTGCAGGGGGTAGCAGCAGTAATTGAGCAGGCCCCCACTGGAGAGAAAACATTTGTGTACACTGACAGTTGGGCCACTTACCAAGGATTAGTAAGCTGGGCCCCAAATTGGCGTAAAGATGGATGGAAAATGAAGGGCACTCCCATCTGGGGGGCGGGGGTGGGGGGGGGGAGCAATTATGGGAAGAGATGTGGAAGAAATGCAAAGGTGTCAAATCCTCCACCGCAGCCCCCCTGTTACAAGCCTGCACAAGCTTTTAAAAAGCACAGCTATGGTAGAGTGTTATTTACTCTTGCCTTCCCCGGAGGGTTGTCACCCACCCACAAGCATGGCAGACATCCTTGTATTTATAAAGACATGCTTGCATCTTTAAACAAGTGGTTTAATGAGGTGCTCAAAAAACAGCAATTTTCTTATTATATCCCAATGGAATATTTGCTCTCTGCTTCAGAAACCCCCCCCACTCAGTGTTATACTTTATTCCAGGAAGTAAGTGTGCTTGGTTTGCCGTACATCCATTCAGTAGCGTTCAACACTCCGGCCTTTCAAAGATGAGCTGATGGTCTTGGAGGCTTCAAAGCTGAAGATATCTGGACCGTTAGCCACGGACAATCCTCTAACCCACGTGTGAATACAATTAAAAAATAAACGTCTCCAATTGGACAGGGAAGATATGCACTCCAGTCGTCCATTTTGGGTCTATAGTACGAAAGGAAACCAGGGTCTGCGAAACTTAAAGAATATATGTGAGAGACAAATACCAGGCTGTGCTCTGCCCCAGCCCCCTGGGCCCTCGCTAACTCCACTGCAAATGGCTGCCTTGTCTTTTCCTGGCCCCTTCACCAACGCCCCCCATTGTCAGATGCTGTTGAAACCGAGATCCTAGCAGTGGGATTTGCCTGCTTACGTGTCAAGTCCTCAAAACCACAGCTGTGTCCACTCCTGAAGGGTTTGCATAAAATGTGATATATTAGTATAAGCTAGAGATGTTAAGGGTCACATCTAGTACAAGTTGTAATAGGACACTAAAGAGACAGACAGTCAATGATTTTTTGACCCTCTTTCAACTTTGCTATTCTCGACAGATGCACCTGGAGCAGAAGATGTTTGCACTGAGCTTAACTTGCTAACGCTGTGATCAAACTGATCCATTAAACAGCAACGCTATTAGCTTGTTAGCGAATAAACACTTTTCTGCCTGCCCTCCTCTCCCCAAAACCAAAGGCTTGTTCACCCTCGCTTTTTATTTACTCTCTTTTAATTGATCTGCATAAAATGGGACATAACAGAAAACGAAATACACTAAAGCTTTGGCAAATGACACGCAGACTGGAGAAACAGTAGTAGTTATTTTTTTAGATAGGTCACCTACTGATGAATCAGCACAAAACTGAAAATACTCAGGTCCAGATTCTCAAAGGTTGGGTTAGTGTGACTTTTGTAACGCTACCGGCGCTAAACATTTTTGGGGAATTCTCAAACCCAAGTAAATTGGTACTTGCGTTGGTTTGTATGGTAAAGTAACGCTAAGCAGTGTGAAACGCAGGTTTGCATTACTTTGCATTAAGGGGGCGTTGCATTGGTGATACATGGATGTTCCCATGCTAACCCTCATGCTTTTTGGAGCTAAACCTTATTCCAAAACATCAACAGAAAGGGTTCAGCGGCAAAGATGAACACTGCTGAAAAGCAGGCGTTAAACGAAAAATGTTTTGACTTCTGCATGCTTTTCTGACTTTGCCAGTGTGCCTCACTGTACAGCGCACATATGCAGTGGGAAAAGCATTTCCACTTGTCAAGGCATAGAATTGTGTAAAGGAAGGGTACCCTTCATGCACAAAACCTATGCAAGACTCATGCACGCAGGCTTGCACTATGGTGCTAATGTGAATGCGTGGTGCAAGGCAACTGAAATCACTGCCGGCGCTAGGGAGAGGGGAGGAGAGGGCAAGTTCTATGTGAATATAGCGTTCTCTTGCTCTCTCCTTGTCACACAGCGCTGCATTTTTGGCTGCTGCACCGCCTTATGTGACAGCTTTCAGAATCTGTGCCCAGAACTAGCGTGAGCTGAACATGCTAAATGTCTGCTGGACTGTTGCAAATTTGACAAATGGATCTAGAGCTATGTAGTTATGATTAGGTCCGAGAATCAATTGAAAAGGTTTTTTTATTTTGTAAATCACTTTAGCACCATTTGACGAATCTGCAAGGAACCTTCCAATAAAAAAAATTATTGAGTTTGAGGCGGCAAATTTCCTGCAGATCCTTCAAGTGACAAATTACCTCCTTTAACTCCTATAAGATAGTTTACTCCTCAATAAAGAAAACCCGGTTGAATTGAATTATGGCAAGCTTGGCATGAGAGCAGAACGCATTGGTCTTACCATCTAATTTGATATGGTGAAGATATTACTGAGAGCACTCAGACTCTACTACAAAGGGCAAAACATTCACAATGCTTTTTAAACATCAGATTCAAATCAAGGGGAGGCCAAGAAACACTGTCAAAGTGATTGGTGTAATACTCAACTTTGTGTCATTTCCCAAGAGACATCGGAAAGCTTTCTCACGAACAGATACCCCCCTAAAGATCTGATGATTGTCGATCCTATGGCAGGACCCTTTCACTGGACTACCCCATCTGAGGTATCATAGTAATTCCTTTAATTTGCAAATACAGCTATTCATGTGTAATGTTCACATGTTCTGCAGATGCCCTTCACAAGACTAGTACTTGCCTTGTGACAGGGGAGGTTCTCTCTGGAGTTTGCTTATTGTCACCTTTATGGGCACACTTTGTAGACTGTTCTAATAGTTTTTATTGATTAAATCCTGATGCTTCTACCTTGCCTTTATTTATTTCCAGCGCGCTGCAGCACATTTTATTGACCTCAGGTAACATCTTGTCTCCATATTTATTACTGTGCCGAGAAAGAGTAATTGATGTACACTGAGGCTTCTACAATCATTGTTAGATTTGTGAGTTTCTCCCTTACTAATCTTTCTTGTTTACTGGTAAAAATCTTCTTACAGCTGCAATTTAGAGGTTACAGTTTAGGATTCTCTACTTTTCCTGACGGGCACACATTTGTATAAAGGTAAGGATATTTACGACTCCACGATGACACCACAAACTTTAACATCCTCATACACTCACCACGATGTATCATTGTCACTCTCATCCAGCACACTCATCTTCATTCTGGACAAACAATCCGCAGTCCTGTTATCACATCCCGGAACATATTTTACACTAAAATGATAATCCTGAAGGCCAACAATCCACTTACAAATACAAGCAGAGATATTATCCAAACCTTTCTTCTCAAATATTTCACATAGGGGTTTATGGTCAGTACGTACTTCAAAGGTTGTACCCCAAAGAAACTGCTTACATTTTTTGACAGCCCAGAATATAGCTAAGGCTTCATTTTCAATTGTAGAGTACTTACATTCTGCCCCTCGCAAACCACATGAAGCAAAAGCAATAACATTGACCTTCCCATTAATAAATTGCTTAAAGACACAACCTAAACCCTTCTCTGAGGCAGCTGTAGTGATTGAGCAGGGGAGACCAGGCTGGAAACTGCTATGCGAGTGTGCTGAAGACCAACTACATTTAAGATCATCAAACTCCTTTTGACATTCAGAATTCCAAACAAAATCTGTACCTTTCTTGAGCAAGCTCCTAATAGAACAACTCCTTTTAGCCAAATTTGGTATAAATCTAGAGTAAAATTCTACCATCCCACAAAAAAACTTGAACCTCATTTTTGTTTTCAGGAGCGGCCAAATCAAGAATAGATCTCACCAGCTCCCCCTTAGGTTTAACTCCATCACCAGTTATTACGTGACCTAAATAGGAAATCTCTGATTTAAAGAACTTGCAGTTAGGACCTTTCAATGTAATTCCTTTGAATCAAAATATATTGAGCACTTTCCTAACCAATTCTCTATGTTGTTCAATGGTACCAGAGAAAATAAGAACATCATCTTGGAAGTATTTCACATCAACAATGTCCCCTAGAATTTCATTCATTAGTCTTTGAAATACAGATGCTGCTGAACAGAGTCCAAAAGGCATCCTATTGAACTTGAATACTCCAAAAGGTGTAATAAAAGAAGTGCGTAATTTGGAATCATCGCACAACTGCATCTGATGATATGCTGAACTCAGATCTAAGATGGTGAAGTACTTGGCATCCCCCAGAGAACTAACCATCTCGGTTATATAAGGTAGGGGAAATCTATCTTCAATGACCACCTTGTTAGGATTCCATAAGTCAACACACAATCTAATGTCTCCATTACGTTTTGTTGCAACTACAATGGGAGCGATCCATTCGGCCGCTTCAACCTTCTCAATTATGCCTTCAGCCAGTAACCTCTCAAGTTCCATTTTCACTTTATCTCGAATGCTGAAAGGAATATTTCTGACTTTACAGGCTACTGGCAAGGCATCCCTTCTGAGTACTATACGATGTTTATACCCTTTATTGCGACCCACCTTACTATTAAACACATCTGGAAACTCACTCATCAATTCTTCACCCCAACTACAAATCTTCTACACTTGTACTTGTGGTACAGAGTTGGGGTTTAGTATAATCCTCAACAACTTTTGATGTGGCCAACTCAGTATGGTATCACCAACAACAGGAACATACACCTTCCCGTCAATGGCATTCCCTTTGAAAACAATCCTAGCATTAAAGTAGCCCTTTAACTTTATAGGTTTTCCACCATAACTGAACAGTGTTACATCAGGAGCATGAAGAATCACTTTGTTCTGAAAATATGTAGTGTAATCGGTATCCGAAACTAAAATCAGCTTTGCACCTGAGTCCATCATCATAGGAACTTTAACACCATCTACCTCCACAACATCGGTAGGGTACTCGCACAGAACATTAGAGATGCAGTTTACATCATTAACTACTTGTAAAATAAAGCTTTTTCCCTCATCATCCTCTTCTCCACACTCAACTTCATTAACTTTCACGACTTTCCTTCCCAAAGACTTGCAACATCTGGCAAAATGACCTTTCTTGCCACTCTTCTTACATACTGCATTAAAAGCAGGACAATCTCTGTTATTGGCTAAATGGGATGGAGAATTGCATCTGAAACACAGTAATTTTGGCTTTGTACTAGTATTCCCCCTAGGTTTAGACTTAGTATCCAAGGATTGAATAGCATGACATACCATTTTCAATTTCCTTAGATCATCAATACAAGATTCAGAATGCTTAATCTGTTTAGCTACAATCAAAACTTCTCCCTGAGTGGGATCACCTTTCGACCATAATGCCTCTCTTATTTTGTCACTTCTGCATTCTAGCATGAATTGATCTCGTATGCGTTCATCTAAATTGTCTCCAAATTTGCATTGAGCTGCTAATTTACGTAAATTCGTTACAAAGTCTTCAACAGTTTCAGTTTTGTTCTGTTTACATTTACCAAAATAGTATCTTTGAAGAATTGATACTTTAAGTAAATAATGTCTATCCAATTTAAGCAAAGTTATCTCAAACTCATTTAAAGTAGTGTCTCCATCTGCACCGTCAGAAGTTTTGATAGAAGGTAAAGTCTCCAAAATCTCCTGTCCTTCCGCTCCCAGACAATGTTGTAGAACAGAGGTCTTTCTGTCCGCCGATAAATTGCTGCCGCAAACACGAATATAAGAAAGAAAAACTTTTTTCCATTTGTTCCACAGAATAGGTGGGTCGCCTGGTAATGACAGAAAAAATGGTGGTGGAGTAATATTTTGCATAATGGCAAAAAGGAAGAAAAAAAAAAAAGAAAAAGAAAAGGAAAATAAAAAATATAAAAAATGAATTAGCAGGGGTATAACCCACAATGTCTAAGGAATCCGGAGAAGGCTGCAAACAACTAATGAATAATAGATGAAGTCAGATGTGCTCCTTGTATGAAGACCTAAAGTCATATGAATTCAAATAAGAGTATTTAAGTCACTCCTGCCAAGTTGAGAATAAGACAAAAAAAACAAAGAGAAAAATGCTCTGTGTTAATAAAATATATTATTGTACAAATAAACTGCTGGAAACTGCGTGCAAACTGCGGGCGGAAAGGCAAATTCAGTAGCAGAATGCTGCATGCAGTAGCTGTGTAAGAAATAATCACAGCGCTTTATGTGCAGTAGCAGAAGCTGTGTATACGGTAAACACAGCACATTGTTTGAACGATGGAATGAAGCGGCGAGAACATCCCAGCGCCGAAATAAGTGTTCGAAGAAGGCTTCATGAAGCCATCTCAAGTGGCACGTATATTGAAATGAAGCCGCGAGAACATTTGAAATGGAGCGCCCGACATGAAAGGTGAGGCCGCAGAAGAAGTTCGAGGCACGACAACCGGACAAGAGACGCTGGGGTTGCTAGGAAACAGGCACGATCAAGCAGAGGAAAAATGCGTTGTCACGGAGACAGGACACATAAATACACGCACAAGTAACGGGCAATAAAAAAGGTGCTGGTAAAGCAAATAAAACGCACCAAAGACACAGAGCTTTTTTTTAATTTTATTTTTAAATGGAATGAAGGGGAAATAAGGGTCACACTGTTGCTCCTAATAATAATTACAATACCTTACAGCGTGACTGGCCCCACAAGAGAGTGTTGGAGTTTCCTGCCTCGTGAGTTCAAAGTCCAAAATCCTCATCGCCCAAAATTGTGGTATTTCCTTTATGTGAAGAAAGAACGATGATCCATTAGTTGAAGAAAATACTCTTTCATTGTTCCAGAGATAGAGGTAGCAGAAACTCCAGCCACACCTGCACACAGCTCGTCCGGCTCCCAACAGAATAGAATACTCAGGAGCATTCCAGATAATGCAAGAGCTGGAGCAGGGGGGCTAGATCATACCAACTACCAAATATTATGTACATGAACAGATATAGAGAAAATAATATAAGATGTTCAACAAGTAATAACTTTAAATGACACATACAATACCACATCAAGCGACCTCTGCCAGCTCAGAGGACTGCCCTGCAACTCCTAAGGACCAAGGAACTCCCATGGACAGCGGCTCTGTCCAAAGCAACAAGAAGAAACCATCTTTAAAGGGACTCTCAGCTCACTCCTGAAGCGCGAGTCCCCATCACTGCACCCGACGCCCCCGGCTTGTGTCCAGAGAAACCAACACCACAGAGAAGACCACCAGGCAACTCCAACATGTCCACCCTGAGACGACCTCCCTACATACCCACGACGACGCCTGCAGAGAGAATCCAGAGGACCCCCTGACCGCGACTGCCCGGTAACAAAAGACCCGACGCCTGGAAGAAGCACTGCTCCTGCAGCTCCCAGGCCCGAGAGGAACCAACTACTGGTGCGGGAGTGACCGGCAGGCCGCCCTCATCTTTGCCCAGTCTGTGGCTGGCCCAAGAAGCCCATCCTGTGCCCTGCCTGCATCAACAGAGTGACCCCCGGGTCCCTCCATTGATTCCTATACAAAACCTGACGCCTTGTTTGCCCTCTGCATCCGGCCGCCCTTGTGCCGCTGAGGGTGTATTTTGTGTGCCTGTTTGGGACCCCCCAGGGTTCTACAAAGCCCCCCTGGTCTGCTCCCTGAGGACGCAGGTACTTACCTGCTAGCAGACTGGAACCGGAGCACCCCTAGTATCCATAGGCACTTATATTATTTGGGCCCCTCTTTGACCTCTGCACATGAACTGTGTTGCTGGTGCTGGGGGTTTGGGGTTGATTTGAACCCCCAATGGTGGGCTGCCTATGCCCTAGAGACTGAACTTGTAAGTGCTTTACTTGCCTGACAAACTAACCTTTATTTACCTCCCCCAGGAACTGTTGAATTTTGCACTGTGTCCACCTTTAAAATACCTTATTGCTATTTTATGCTAAACTGTGTACATTACTGTTTTGATTCAAAGTTCTATATTTACTTATGCCAAGTACCTTACAATTTATGTACTTACTTGAAATGTGAATCTTGTGGTTCTAAAATAAATTAAGAAAATAATATTTTTCTATATAAAAACCTATTGGCCTGGAGTTATGTTTTCGAGTGTGTGTTCCCATTTATTGCCTGTGTGTCTACAACAAATGCTTAACACTATCCTCTGATACGCCTAACTGCTCGTCCACAGTACCACAAATAGAGCATTAGTATTATCTATTATTGCCACTATCAACCTCTAAGGGGAACCCCTGGACTCTGTGCACACTACCTCTCACTTTGAGATTGTATATACAGAGCCGGCTTCCTACATTATGAAAACGCCTCCCATAGATGACTCACACTCATAGTTTTTTTAAATATCATATCCATTCTTTCTGCATGCGCTGGCCTGTCGTCTGAAAAAGATCATGGAGGAATGGGGCATCCAGGTGGGATACAAAGACCAGGTGGTCTTGCTTTACGCAGCTGATGCACTGATATTCCTCAGTCAGCCAGAATTATCGATCTGATCATAATAAAAGTTATGCAGGAGTTTGGGGATTAGTCTGGCCTTAGGGTCAGTGCAGGAAAATCAGTGATATTCCTGCTGTGGAGGCTGGGTGGGTTGTTCAATTGCCAGAGGACGGTATACAGTGGAGGACAAACAAGGCACGCTACCTGGGAATCCAAATCGCCCATGGAGAACAGGTCACATTTGAGATCAATTATGGTCGGGTGGTCGAGGTCCTGTGTCCAACTACTGCATTCTGGTACACATTACACTTATCCCTAATGGGGAAAATAGTACTAATAAAAATGGTGGTGTGCACAGATGTAATCAATAAACAATCTTAGGTTAGATATACATTTCTCTCTGGGTTAAAGTTTTCAAATCCAGCAGCCCCTGTATAGGTGATGAGGTGAAAGAGCATCACTCCTGAGACACTTGCTTGATAGGATAATGTTGTGCACTACATGCAGTAAACCACTGGTTATTTTTAAAACTTTAGACGTGCAACTCACATCTTTCAATCACATACTCCTAGTAACCCGGCACATTATCTTGTTGCCTTCACAGAACCATCATTGCAGTAATACCATGAACTAACGTAACAACAAGAGTACGGCTAACATCTCTGGTCTATACCGACAGGTTTAGGTAAACCTTCACATCTCACATTTGTAAACCAACGTCTGGAAGAAAAATAACTTATATCAACTTTAGAGGTTTTAGAGTGAACATTTGCAAACTCATTGGCTAACTTCTAATTCTACGCTGAAAAGGTCCCAATACCTTTCAAATGTTCCTTCTTCCTGCTATTGATGGGTACTGCTTAAGATGTCGTGGAGAACTGCTGTTGTGCTATTGCGAACTGCACAGATAAAGTGGGACATGTAACCGTAAAAAACTATGTACCTGTGAAATGAATGCAGGACCTCATTTGGCCTATGAAGTTCTTTTATGCCCTACATTTTTAGAACTGTTTAAATCCCTCAGAACAGTAAAGGCAGCAATAAACTTTATTCTTGTTTTAGATAATTCTCCAGTAACATTTTAAGTGGCTCACTTTTTAAAAATCACAATTACAAAGAACACTTCATTTTGATGATTTCAGGCTTTATCAATTGCTAAGATGATTCTTATATAATCATGTGGATTTTATACTCATTGTTAATCACTACAGTTTATAAAAACGATTAATGCCAAATAAACGTGATGTTGTAAATATGCCATAAGGCACTGGGGATAGAATGAACTAAAGTTACAGTAGTTAACAAGGATAGAGTGAGTGGTTAACATTTCCCAGGTTTCTCAGTACACATTTGGATAAACATCAGCATTAACTTCTTAAATTTATTGCAAGTGCTGCTAATATTACTTGAGTTCTGATGGACAGCTTCTCTCTGTAGTGTGTCTGCTGTGACCTCTGTGTCCAAGCTGACCTCCAATCTGTTCTTGAAAGCTCTATCAGCGGCTACGAAGACTGGAACTGTTTCTGGTGCTTTATTCCACATTTAGTTCTTCTCAGAGTTCATCTTCAGTTATTTCACCATCTTCATTCTTTTTGTGTACAGGACAGAGTAACAATGGAGAATGAAGACCTCTGCACTCATAGCCATATTTGAGAGTTTCTTCTTTATGACGGTCAGGTTTTGGATTAAAAGTTGTATAATGGTTCGTAATGGTTTGTACCATGCTATTCTAAGGGCTTTTTAAACTGTGATTCTCTCTGGGCCACAATCCCTGCATCTTTCGGGGGCTGCAGTGATCTAATGTTTACAAAATGGAAGTTTCTGGAGTTGTTGTGCTTGTTTTGCTGTTTCTTCTCCCTCTTTCTCTTTGGATTCAAGGGTTGTTTATTGTGCCTTCCATTTGTAGGAAAGGGTATGAGTTTTATGACACATTAAGCATTAGTCCTATTTCTTATATTGCACTCCCATCGACTCAATTGGATATTTTTCATGCTAGTAATGATATTTGGAAGCTTATTACTGTGGACCTGTTTGTGAATTACTCTTACACCTGAACGTGTTTGCTGATGGTTCCTTAGAGTTCATAACATAATGAAAGTCAATGCCATAATCATTGCATTTATAAGGTTTTTCTTTTGTGCATTTTGAAATGCGTCCTTAGGTTTGATGACTGACTAAAGCCCTGCTACGTTCGTTGCAGAGCTATCGTTTTTCTCTTCTGTGTTCCCAGACTAATCATTAGTACTGATGATTTAATAAAATCTTTCCCACATTCATTAAACGTGTGGTATCTCACCTGTGGGTATTTGCTGATGCTGTCTAAACCTTGATACATTTCTTAAGCTATTGCCACATTCACTGCACATGTATGGTTTTCTATCGTGTGTATTTGCTGATGCGTTTCGAAATTTGATAAGACTAAAAACACTTAACACATTCACTGCACCTGAATGTTCTGTCTCCAGTATAGTTTTGTTTATGGACCATGAAAAGTGTTATCTGATTGAAGCTTTTCATGTATTTACTGCACTTGTGCAGTTTTTCTTCTATATATGTGTTCGCTGGTGTTTCCTTAGATTTGAAAACTGAATAAAACCCTTTCCACAGTCACTGCATTTGTATGGTTTTTCTCCTGTGTGTGTTCGCTGATGTGTTCTAAGGTTTGATGAGTTAGCAAAACGTGTCCCACACTCACTGCACATGTATGGTTTTTCACCTGTGTGTACTTGTTGATGTCTTTTGAAGGTTGATGATTGTCTGAAGCTCTTCCCACATTCACTACACCTATATGGTTTTTCTCCTGTGTGTATTCGCTGATGGATTTTTAGATGGGCTAACACTGAAAAGCCTTTTCCACATTCACTGCACCTGAATGGTCTTTCTCCTGTGTGTTTTTGTTGATGAATAATTAAAAGGGACAACTGATTGAAGCTTTCCATGCATTCACTGCACCTGTATGGCTTTTCTCCTGTGTGTGTTCGCTGATGGATCCTTAGGGTTGAAGCCTGAATGAAGCCCTTCCCACATTCACTACACGTGTATGGTTTTTCCCCTGTGTGTATTTGCTGATGCCTTCTGTAAGCTGATATCTGTCTGAAGCTCTTCCCACATTCACTGCACCTATATGGTTTTTCTCCTGTGTGAATTCGCTGATGGGCTTTTAGATGTGGTAACACAGTAAAGCTTTTCACACATTCACTGCACCGGAATCGTCTTTCTCCTGTATGTTTTAGTTGATGAATCATTAAAGGTGACATTTGATTGAAGCTCTTCCCACATTCACTACATATGTATAGTTTTTCTCCCATGTGCATTCGCTGATTTGATGAACATGTAGAACTCCCACCATCTTCATGACAGCTATAAGATTTTTCTCCTGTGTGCATTCGCTGATAAATCTTTAAATGTGATGATTTCATAAAACCTCTCCCACATTTACAGCACATGTAAGGTTTGTTACCATTATGTATTTGCTGATGCTGTCTGAAGGTTGATATGCCTCTGAAGCTCTTCGCACATTCACTGCACATGTATGTTTTTTCTTCTGTGTGTATTTACTGATGGCTTCTGAGATGTCCCAGCACCATATAGCTCTTTCCACATTCACTGCACCTAAATGGTCTTTCTCCTGTATGTTTTCGTTGATGAACTATTAAAAGTGACAGCTGAGTGAAGCTTTTCATACATTCACTGCACCTGTATGGTTTTTCACCTGTGTGTGTTCGCTTATGAACCATTAGGTTTGAAGACTGACTAAAATCCTTTCCACATTCACTGCATTTAAATGGTCTTTCTCCTGTATGTTTTCGTTGATGAACTATTAAAAGTGACAGCTGATTGAAGGTTTTCATACATTCACTGCACTTGTATGGTTTTTCACCTGTGTGTGTTCTCTTATGAACCCTTAGGTTTGAAGACAGACTAAAATCCTTTCCACATTCACTGCACCTGTATGGTCTTTCTCCTGTATGTTTTCGTTGATGAAGTATTAAACGTGACAGCTGATTGAAGGTTTTCATACATTCACTGCACCTGTATGGTTTTTCACCTGTGTGTGTTCGCTTATGAACCCTTAGGTTTGAAGAATGATTAAAATATTTCCCACATTCACTGCACATGTATGGTTTTTCTTCTGTGTGTATTCGCTGATGGCTTCTCAGATGTCCCAACACTGTAAACCTCTTTCCACATTCACTGCATTTGAATGGTCTTTCTCCTGTATGTTTTCGTTCATGAACTATTAAAAGTGACAGCTGATTGAAGCTTTTCATACATTCACTGCACCTGAATGGTTTTTCACCTGTGTGTGTTCGCTTATGAACCCTTAGGTTTGATGAATGATTAAAATCCTTTCCACATTCACTGCACCTGTATGGTTTTTCTCCTGTGTGTATTCGCTGATGGGTTCTTAGATTTGATGAACGAGTAAAGCTCCTACCACATTCACAACAGCTGTAAGGTTTTTCTCTTGTGTGTGTGTTTGCTGGTGGGTGCTTAGATGTGATGAATGAGTGAAGCTCTTCTGACATTCTGTACAGCTGTAGGTTTTTTCTCTTCTAGGTGTGCTCTCTGATAGCACTTTAGTTGTGATGGCAAACTGTAGGCTTTCTTACATTTACTGCACAAACCTGGTTTCGTTGTGTGTCTAATGTCTCTGGTTTGGGTATTTTTTTGCAAACATCCAGTGATGGTGTTTGTTGATGGACCATCATGACAGATGAAACAAAGCTATTAATTCATTCCTAAATTTAGTGTGGACAGGTTTATTTTCTGACGACTGCTTGACAAGTTAATTTTAATTTTGAACATGTACTAGAGTGAATAACCCCTCTGTTGATAAGCGCATCAACACTGGGTTCAGTTTTTGCTCTCCAGTGACAGGAAAGTCAACCTTATTGCTGGGACTGAGCACGTGTAGCAGTGTTTCTTTGTGAATAGCAGGCGACTCACTCTTTCATCCTTCCAGTGCCTGGTTCACAATTCATGCGTTTCACAGCGCTTCCCTTTCTTTGGCTTTTGTGGGACAGTAAATATAGGTTTTAGAATGGACAAGCAGGACAGCATGGACGCTATTAACTTCAAGGGAGAAGCACAGTGGCTCCTATAACATATCCCTGTACTGGCTGTTGCACAGTGTGTATATACAGCTCCAGTGATAACTCTGACTTGACTGTATTAATGTGATATATGAGCCCAGTACCACAGAGAGACTGCTCACACTCTTAAGTCCACACCATTGCTCTAGATTCTTTTTTTAACCATCTGTCTGATCACGTAGGGGTTTCTTTATAATACATTGGATTCTTTCTGTTTCTGATTAATGGAGGCCTTACTCTCTTGCTAGTCCTTCGGTTATCTGGTGGAATTCGACTGCTTGTTCATACATTTTTAGCTTTATATTTATCCTTCTGCCTGGTACCTGTTAGATGTAAAGATACTGAAATCACTGAAAGAAAAGTTCACATTTAGAAAAGTTTAATTAAAAAAACATTTTAACATACTACTTTTTAAATCAATCAGCTGTATACTGCATAAGAATTTAAAAACCATTAGACTATACAAAAATACATTTAGTAATTAGCAAATGAATCTCCAATTAACGTACTCAAGATATTAGCAAATATTTGTAGTATCAAAGGACAGCCGTTACAAACAAATATGATCACGGAAAATACAAATTCAATTACAGAAAAACATATATCCTAAGCACAAGTAACACATGCTAAAATGAAAATGCAGTTGCTTTGGTTATAACATTACATACTTTGTAAATTCAATGAGACGTGTAAGAATATTAAAAAGTATGCTAGGCAGATGTGCAGGAAAAATATAAGAAACAGAGTGTCAAAGGAGGCTGGATCTCAAGCACCTTCTTTTATGTGCCTCTGCTTCAACCAGCCCTACAATTATACAGTACTAACGAACAGTACACCGCAACCAGCTAGTTACACAGGGTAGCTTAAGTAGATGTTTAACTTGACACTGTGTTCCACTAGATATACCATATTTATTTCGGAAATAGTGATCATTTTTCCATTATTCTCAGCAAAATACTTAGGGGTACGTAACACACAAAAAGTAGATGTTAATGGTAACAAGTAGATGTTACTGGTTAGAAGTATTGGAAAACACAAAACAGCTTCTGGACATTTTTTTTTTTAAAGTATGCTGCTTCCAAAATTATCATGTTCATGCCACAACTGAAATTACCATGTTCATGCATCACTGATAATCGTAATTTATAATAACAATAATTGGGGGCAAGATAGCGGAATTGACTAAATTCCCCTGAGCACCCATAGTAGGGACAAACATGCTGCGCCATCCTGGGTAATTCACACCAAGGTGGTTAATGTCTGGTAGCGCCTGATCCCCCGAAGGCGGCTGGGGGTCAAAGGTCCCCTGAGATTACCCCTTATGATCCCGGATGGGGGTGGTGGACTAGACCAGGGAGATTGGCACCCACTGCTGATGGGCAGGTGCCGACGGAGAGGCGGCGGGCAGGCTGTGGGACCCTGTGTTCCAGCCCTATGTAACTTAGGTTGCCAAGATGGGCCTAAGGGCGACCGGCAAGAATAGAAGCCCTGCCTGGGGAAAAGTAAGAGACGGAACGGAGTGGGGCCACGAAACAGGATGGCGGCCGCTGTGCAGCACCACTACTAGCGGGCTGCTTGTCTGGGTCCCAAGGAGATAGGGATGGGTCGAAGCCGGTGTGCGGACACGGTGTCCCTGGCCTGGGCGTCCACTTGTGCTGGAGAACCGCGTTGGGCCGGCTGACTGCTTTGGGCACATTCCACGCCCCCGGGGAGCGATACACGGCTGACTGGTGGTTGGATCAACTGCCCGCCTGGATGATGTGAGCGACGGGAATCAGTTAATCAACAGTGGAAAAAAGGAGTGAAGGACCCTAAAGAGAGCATATTGTGCATGGAGCCCCATGAGAACTGCACTCTTGTCCTGAATTGCTGAGGCAGATGTCCCCCATCCTACAGCACTTGGAGGTCAGTGATGTGCAGGCACCAAGGCCCAAGGAGAGAGAGAGAGAGAGAGCACAGAGGGCATTAATATTTATAAACAGCTCAATTAACACCTGAAAGTCTCCCCTGTGCCCACAGCGCTTCCACAATTTGGTGCCTTCATAGCGACCGCTGCATTTGGCACTCCTCCCTACATTGCCAAGCAAAGGGGTGCCACAGCCACCCCAGTACAGGAGTCTACCAGTTTGCAGACACCAGAAGAAGAGGGACTGATTCAGGAACAGAGCACCAAACCACGGACGACATAGGAAATTTTAGACACGATAAAATGCTCAAAGGCAGCACCTGAAGTCAGGATGGACACCACCGCCATGGATGTTAATCAACTCTGACTTGACTTGCGCAAGGTGGCAGAACGTGTAACTGGCAATGAGGAGAATATACAGACGCTACAACAAGAATTCAAAACGCTACAGTCCACAGTTGCGGGTCTGCGATGCAGTGCTTCTCATTTGGACGACAGGCTGGAGGACACAGAGGGGAACTCCTGCCAAAATAATATACGCCTGGTGGGCTTCCCAGAATGGGCAGAGGGCCCATCTTCAGAACCTTTCCGGGAGGATTGGATAGTTAACAGCCTTCTGTCCAAAGGCCTGTCAAAGTTCTTTACTGTCCAACAAGCAGGCCGTTCCCTCACCGCCATGCCATGCCCAGATGCGCCCCAAGGGCCTTAATTGCACAGTTATTTAACTTAAGAGATAGCAACGTTATCCTGCAACATGTTCGTACTCATAACCCCAAAATTTGAGGATAAACAATTCCTTATTTTCCAGGACTATACCTGCAGGGTTCAGGACCCCCGGAAAAATTTTCTACTAATTTAACACCACCTGTGAGAGGCTAACATCAAATACATCCTGAAATTTCCTGCTAAGCTCCGGTTCCAACACAAGGGTTAAGTTCAATTCTTTGAATCTGCTGAAGATGCTGTGGATTGGTTCGAAGCTCAAGGTATTGGGAAGGGACAGCAATCCATGGAGCAATCCATGGAGTGGATGGCGCAACGGCGACAAGGCTTATGGCCCTCCGAAAGGCACAAGGCAGCCCAGAAGCACCGTACTTTGCAGCCTCAGATCGAATCGGGAGGCAACATCTTGGTTTGTTCTGATGAAACACTGTGGGACAAGACTCTGGGGGTGCCTAACCAGAACTCCCTCTCACAAAAAACAGGTGTCTTGAGCCACAGCAATTTTGTGGAGGGCAGAGGGTACGGGCCAGCTGCTGACCCCTGATGACAGTGAAACCTGAAGGGCGGATACCACCCCATAATATACTTTGACATCTATGTGATGCGACTGATTTCTAGGGGGTACAACTGTGGTTTTAGCATTTAAACTGGCTCATTGGATGTGAAACTGTTAAGTACATCTCTATTGGAGGGAGGGTCCGTGGACCTAGCTCTACTAAATGGTTACAGTGTGCTCTTGAGGATTGTGTGGCCGAGGTGGGGTAGTGGAATCCCTGATAGAAACTACAAGTTGAATTGAGAATTATCACGGTTACTTGAGAAAGGGAGGGTGGTGTCACCGGGGAGGGCAACTGGGGCGGGTAGTGGGGAGCTATTGACCACAGGTTATGTCAGGGGACTCTGTCTGGTCTGCTTGTGGGCGGGCTTTATGGGGGATGAAGGGAAGAATCAATGTTATTGTTTGGGTTGTTATATGGGGAAGCTTCCAGTTTTTTCTACACTGCTATGTAGAAGGACACATGTGGGGACCGTACCATCCAGGTTATATGCAGCCACTCAATACCAAACATGAGCAATAGAATCAATTGTTATAAATTCCTCGTCTGGAATGTACGAGGTCTAAATAGCCCTACGAAACGCAATCATGTTCACTCATACCTTGAAAGGTATGGGGTACAAAAAGCATTCCTCCAGTGAACGCATTAACAGGGGATTTGCTTACACACATTTAGGAGAAACTGGTGAGGACAAACCTGTACCAACTCTTACTCTGGCTATGCGCTAATACGGGTGGCACCAGGAACACTGTATAGCAAAACAGGGGCACAGGTATACACAGAAGAGCGCTGTGTTATTTTGGAGTGCAGGCTGGACGGGCACGATCTTTGTTTGGTGAACGTGTACGCCCCTAGCGTCGGTGATGAGACTTCTTATGGACAGCTAATAAAGTCAATGGAGTTATCTGCTGACAATGAAATGATCACTGCAGGGGACTTCAATTGTGTACATGGATGAGGAAAAGCAGGTAGATTATTAGCACGCCTAATAAAGGCTGAGTCCCAGTCGTAACTGGTACTTGCAATAGAGAACTCTGAAGGACGAATTGTAGTGACACAGCAAAAAATAAACAATGTGCTTGCAGCTATGTGCGATCTAGAATCAAGTGGACTGCTTGATTACTTGAGTGGCCTGTCTTTGCAGCCGCTGAAAGAGGCAGACAGGAGGGTGCTGGAGGTCCCGCTAACATGTCAGGGCGCCATACAACTTCTTAAAACTGCAAATACCGCTGGGGGTGATGGGCTTCCCGTAAACTTTTCTAAAGCTTACTAAGATGCGGTGGTGGAAAAAATGCACGTTGTGTATGGCATGGCTCTTACTGTCTGTGAGAGAGGCCTTAGTAGCCTTAATCCCAAAGCCGGGAAAGGAGCCACTGAACACAATCTCCTGGTGCCCACTACCAATGCTTAGTGTTGATTTAAAGATACTTAGCACAGTGCTGATGAGGATGCTCCTGCAGTTTTTGCCGCAGTTGGTTCATTACGACCAATCTGGATTCATCCCCCGACAGAACACCTTGCATAATATGTGGCCACTAACGCATGTGATGCACTTGCCTGACTTAACGCAGGACACCTACGCCTTGGCGTTCCTAGATACTGAGCAGGTGTTTGATTTGGTCTGCTGGGAATACCTGTGGCAGGTGCTTGAGGAATTTGATTTGGGCCACGCTTGTATTGAATGGGTGAGATTATTGTATGAATGATCAGTGGCAATAGTGTGAATGGGCCATTATGTATTCAATGCAATTGCATTGCAGCGGGGAACACAGCAGGGGTGCCCGCTGCTGCCACTGCTGTTTGCGCTGGCAACAGAGACGCTGGCCTGTTGTCTGAAAAATATCATGGAGGAATGGGGCATCCAGGTGGGATACAAAGACCACTTGGTCTTGCTTTACGCAGCTGATGCACTGATATTCCTCAGTAAGCCAGAATTATCGATCTGATCATAATAAAAGTTATGCAGGAGTTTGGGGATTAGTCTGGCCTTAGGGTCAGTGCAGGAAAATCAGTGATATTCCTGCTGTGGAGGCTGGGTGGGTTGTTCAATTGCTAGAGGACGGTATACAGTGGAGGACAAACAAGGCACGCTACCTGGGAATCCAAATCGCCCATGGAGAACAGGTCACATTTGAGCTCAATTATGGTCGGGTGGTCGAGGTCCTGTGCCCAACTACTGCATTCTGGAACACATAACCCTTATCCCTAATGGGGAAAATAGTACTAATAAAAAATAGTGGTGTGCACAGATGTAATCAATACACAATCTTAGGTTAGATATACATTTCTCTCTGGGTTAAAGTTTTCAAATCCAGCAGCCCCTGTATAGGTGATGAGGTGAAATTGCCTCACTCCAGAGACACTTGCTTGATAGGATAATGTGCAGTACAAGCAGTAAACCACTGGCTATTTTTAAAACTTTAGACGTGCAACTCACATCTTTCAATCTCATACTCCTAGTAACCCGGCACATTATCTGGTTGCCTTCACAGAACCATCATTGCAGTATTACAATGAACTAACGTAACAACAAGAGTATGGCTAACATCTCTGGTCTATACCGACAGGTTTAGGTAAACCTTCACATCTCACATTTGTAAACCAACGTCTGGAAGAAAAATAACTTATATCAACTTTAGAGGTTTTAGAGTGTGCTACAATTAAACATTTGCAAACTCATTAGCTAACTTCTAATTCTATGCTGAGAAGGTCCCAGTACCTTTCAAATGTCCCTTCTTCCTGCTATTGATGGGTACTGCTTAAGATGTCGTGGAGAACTGCTGTTGTGCTGTTGCGAACTGCACCGATAAAGTGGGACATGTAACCGTAAAAAACAAATAAAGCATCTGTGAAATTCATGAAGGACCTCATTTGGCCTATGAAGTTCTTTCATGTCCTACATTCTTAGAGCTGTTTAAATCCCTCAGAACAGTACAGGCAGCAATGAACGGTATTCTTGTTTTAGATAACTTTCTAGTAACATTTTAAATGGCTCACTTTTTAAAAATTACAATTACAAAGAACACTTCATTTTGATGATTTCAGGTTTTATCAATTGCTAAGATTATTATTTTATAATCGTGGACTTAATACTCATTGTTAATCACTACAGTTTATAAAAACAAATAAACACAATGAACGTGGTGTTTTAAATATGCCATATGACACTGGGGATTGAATGAACTAAAGTTACACCAGTTAACAAGGATAGAGTGAGTGGTTAACATTTCCCAGGTCTATCTGTACAAATTTGGATAAACTTCAGCATTAACTTCTTAAATTTATTGCAAGTGCTGCTAATATTACTTGAGTTCTGATGGACAGCTTCTCTCTGTAGTGTGTCTGCTGTGACCTCTGTGTCAAGCTGACCTCCAATCTGTTCTTGAAAGCTCTAGCAGTGGCTACGAAGACTGGAACTGTTTCTGGTGCCTTATTCCACATTTAGTTCTTCTCGGAGTTCATCTCCAGTTATTTCACCATCTTCATTCTTTTTGTGTACAGGACAGAGTAACAATGGAGGACGAAAGCCTCTGCACTCATAGCCATATTTGAAAGTTTCTTCTTTATGAAAGTCAGGTTTTTGAGTCAAAAGTTGTATAACGGTTCGGAATGGGTTGACTCATTATATTCTAAGGTCTTTTTTCACTGTGATTCTTTCTGGGCCACAAGCCCTGTGTCTTTCGGGTGCTGCAGTGTTCTAATGTTTACAAAATTGAAGTTTCTGGAGTTGTTTTTCTTGTTTTGCTGTTTCTTCTCCCTCTTTCTCTTTGGATTCAAAGGTTGTTTATTGTGCCTTCCATTTGTAGGAATGGGTATGAGTTTTATGGCAGACTAAGGGCCTCATTATGACCCTGGCGGTACAGAACCGCCAGGGTCAACGGGGGCGGGAGCACCGCCGACAGGCCGGCGGTGCTCCCTTGGGCATTCCGACCGCGGCGGTAACGCCGCGGTCGGACCGGGACAACTGGCGGTCTCCCGCCAGTTTCCCGCTGCCGAAATGAATCCTCCAAGGCGGCGCAGCATGCTGCGCCGCCTTGGGGATTCTGACACCCCCTACCGCCATCCTGTTCCTGGCGGTTCGCCCGCCAGGAACAGGATGGCGGTAGGGGGTGTCGCGGGGCCCCTGTGGGCCCCTGCAGTGCCCATGCCAATGGCATGGGCACTGCAGGGGCCCCCGTAAGAGGGCCCCGCTAGTATTTCACTGTCTGCATAGCAGACAGTGAAATACGCGACGGGTGCAGTAGCACCCGTCGCACCTTCCCACTCCGCCGGCTCGATTACGAGCCGGCTTCATCGTGGGAAGGTTGTTTTCCCCTGGGCTGGCGGGCGGCCTTTTGGCGGCCGCCCGCCAGCCCAGGGGAAAACTTGGAATACCCTCCGCGGTCTCTGGACCGCGGAGCGGTATTTTGGAGGGGGGAAGTCTGGCGGGCGGCCTCCGCCGCCCGCCAGACTTAGAATGAGGGCCTAAGTGTTAGTCCTCTTTCTCATATTGCACTCCCATTGACTCAACTAGACCTTTTCATGCTAGTAATGATACCCGGAGGCTTATTACTGTGGACCTGTTTTGTGAATCAGCCTTACTCCTCCTGAAATTGTTTGCGGATGGTTCCTTAAGAGTTAATATCTCAATGAAAGTCAATGCCAGAATCATTGCATCTATAAGGTTTTTCCTTAGGTCTGATGACTGACTAATGGCCTTGCTGCATTAGTTGCACAACTATGGTTTTTCTCTTGTGTGTCTGCAGATTAATCCTTAGTATTGATGATTTAATAAAAACCTGCCCCACATTCATTAAACGTGTGGTTTCTCGCCTGTGGGTATTTTCTGATGCTGTCAAACCCTGATACATCTCTTAAGCTATTCTCACATTCACTGCACATGTATGGTTTATCTATTGTGTGTATTTGCTGATGAGTTTTGAAATTTGCTAAGACCAAAAACACTAAACACATTCACTGCACCTGACTGTTCAGTCTCCAGTATATTTTTGTTTATGGACCATTAAAAGTGACCGCTGATTGAAGCTTTTCATATATTTACTGCACTTGTATAATTTGTCTTCTGTATATGTTTTTGCTGGTGGATCCTTAGGTTTGAAGACTGAATAAACCCCTTTCCACAGTCAATACATTTGTGTGGTTTTTCTCCTGTGTGTGTTCGCTGGTGTGTTCTTAGGTTTGACGAGTTAGCAAAACCTCTCCCACATTCATTGCACGTGTATGGTTTTTCACTTGTGTGTATTTGTTGATGTCTTTTGAAGGTTGATGACTGTCTGAAGCTCTTCCCACATTCCCCACACCTATATGGTTTTTCTCCTGTGTGTATTCGCTGATGGGTTTTTAGATGTGCTAACACTGAAAAGCCTTTTGCACATTCACTACACCTGAATGGTCTTTCTCCTGTATGTTTTTGTTGATGAACAATTAAAAGGGACAACTGATTGAAGGTTTCCATGCATTCACTGCACCTGTATGGCTTTTCTCCTGTGTGTGTTCGCTGGTGGATCCTTAGGTGTGAAGCCTGAATAAAGCCCTTCCCACATTCATTGCACATGTGCGTTTTTTCTCCTGTATGTGTTCGCTGGTGGATCCTAAGGTTTGAAGACTGACTAAACCCCTTTCCACATTCACTGCACATGTGTGGTTTTTCTCCTGTGTGTGTTCGCTGATGTGTCCTTAGATATGATGAGTGGCGATATCCCGTCCCACATTCACTGCACGTGTATGGTTTTTCACCTGTGTGTATTTGCTGATGCCTTTTGAAAGTTGATATCTGTCTGAAGCTCTTCCCACATTCACGGCACCTATATGGTTTTTCCCCTGTGTGAATTCGTTGATGGGTTTTTAGATGAGCTAATACCGTAAAGCTCTTCACGCATTCACTGCATCAAAATGGTCTTTCTCCTGTATGTTTTCGTTGATGAACCATTAAAAGTGACAGTTGATTGAAGCTCTTCCCACATTCAAAGCACATGTATGGTTTATCTCCTGTGTGCATTCGATGGTTTGATGAACATGTAGAACTCCCACCATACTCACGACAGGTATAAGATTTATCTCCTGTGTGCATTCGCTGATGAAGCCTTAGATTTGATAATTTAATAAAACCTCTTCCACATTTATTGCACATGTAAGGTTTGTTACCATTATGTATTTTCAGATGCTGTCTGAAGGTTGATATGCCTCTGAAGCTCCTCGCACATTCACTGCACAAGTATGGTTTTTCTTCTGTGTGTATTCGCTGATGGCTTCTCAGATTTGCCAACACTGTAAAGCTCTTTCCACATGCACTGCACCTAAATGGTCTTTCTCCTGTATGTTTTCGTTGATGAACTATTAAAAGTGACAGCTGAGTGAAGCTTTTCATACATTCACCGCACCTGTATGGTTTTTCACCTGTGTGTGTTCGCTTATGAACCATTAGGTTTGAAGACTGACTAAAATGCTTTCCACATTCACTGCATTTGAACGGTCTTTCTCCTGTATGTTTTCGTTGATGAACTATTAAAAGTGACAGCTGATTGAAGGTTTTCATACATTCACTGCACCTGAATGGTTTTTCACCTGTGTGTGTTCTCTTATGAACCCTTAGGTTTGAAGACTGACTAAAATCCTTTCCACATTCACTGCACCTGTATGGTTTTTCTCCTGTATGTATTCGTTGATGGGTTCTTAGATTTGATGAACAAGTAAAGCTCCTACCACATTCACAACAGCTATAAGGTTTTTCTCTTGTGTGTGTTTGCTGGTGGGTGCTTAGATGTGATGACTGAAAGAAGTTCTTCTGACATTCTGTACAGCTGTATGCTTTTTTCTCTTCTAGGTGTGCTCTCTGACAGCACTTTAGTTGTGATGGCAAACTGCAGTCTTTCTTACATTTACCGCACAAATCTGGTTTTGTTGTGTCCCAAGTCTCTGGTTGGGGTATATTGTTGCAAACATCCGATGATGGTGTTTGCCGATGGACCATCATGACAGATGAAACAAAGCTATTCATTCATTCCTAAATTTAGTGTGGACAGGTCTATTTTCTGACGACTGCTTGACAAGTCAATTTTAATTTTGAACATGTACTAGAGTGAATAGCCCCTCAGTTGATAAGTGCATCAACACTGGGTTCAGTTATGCTCTCCAGTGACAGGAAAGTCAATCTTATTAATGATTCTCGTTGTAAATAGCAGGAAACTCACTCTTTCATTCTTCCAGTGCCTGGTTCACAATTCATGTGTTTCACAGCGCTTCCCTTTCTTTGGCTTTTGTGGGACAAAAAAGTATAGGTTGTATAATGGACAAGCAGGACAACATGGACGATATTAACTTCAAGGGAGAAGCACAGTGGCTCCTATAACATATCCCTGTACTGGCTGTTGCACAGTGTGTATATACAGCTCCAGTGATAACTCTGACTTGACTGTATTAATGTGATATATGAGCCCAGTACCACAGAGAGACTGCTCACACTCTTAAGTCCACACCATTGCTCTAGATTCTTTTTTTAACCCTTCGTCTGATCACGTAGTAGTTTTTTTTTATTATGCATTGGATTATTTCTGTTTCTGATTAATGGAGGCCTTACTCTATGGCTTGTCCTTTGGTCATCTAGTGGAATTCAACTGCTTGTTCATAAATGTTTAGCTTTAAATTTATCCTTCAGTCTGGTACCTGTTAGATGTAAAGATACTGAAATCACTAAAAGAATAGTTATCATTAAAAAAAAAAGGTTAATACACAAAACATTGTAACATACTACCCTTTTATACAATCTGACACACACACTGCCTAAGAATTTAAAAAAACAATCGAATGTAAAAAAATACACAGTAATTATTAAATGAATCCCCACTTAACGTACTCAAGACATTAGTGAATATTTGTGGTATCAAAAAACAGCCCTTGCAACCAAATATGATCAAGGAAAATGCAAACTCAATTACAGAAAAACATATATCCTAAACACAAGTAACAAATGGTGAAATGAAAATGCAGCTGCTTTGGTTATAAGATTACACAGTTTGTAAATTCAATGAGAAGTAAAAGAATATTAAAAGTACGCTAGGCAGATGTGCAGGAAAAATATAAGAAACAGAGTGTCAAAGGAGGCTTGATCTCAGGTACCTTCTTTTATGTGCCTCTGCTTCAACCAGCCCTACAATTATACAGTACTAACGAACAGTACACCGCAACCAGCTAGTTACACAGGGTAGCTTAAGTAGTTTTTAACTTGATACTGTGTTCAACTAGATACCCCATATTTATTTCAGAAATACTGATAATTGTCTATTATTCTCAGCAAAATACTTAGGGGTACTTAACGTACAAAAAGTAGATGTTAATGGATAGAAGTTTTGAAAAACACAAAACTGCTTCTGGAGTTTTAAAAAAATAGAAAGTAAGCTACTTCTAAAATTATCATGTTCATGCAACAAACAACTAAAATTACCCCATGTTCATGCATCACTGATAATCATCATTTATATTAACAATAATTGGGGGCAAGGTGGCGGAATTGACGAAACTCCCCGAGATCCCATAGTAGGGACAAACATCCTCTGCCACCCTGGGTAATCCACAACAAGGTGGTTAATGTCTGGTAGCGCCTGATCCGCTGAAGATGGCTGGTCGACAGAGGTCTTCTGAGATTACCCCTGGTGATCCCGGTTGGGCTTGGTGGGCTGGACTGGTACCCACTGCTGATGGGTCGGTGGCGACAGAGAAGTGGCGTGCAGGCTGAGGGACGCTGTGTTCCAGCCTTATGAAACTTAGGCTGCCAAGGCGGGCCTGAGGGCGACAGGCAAGAATAGACGCCCTGCCTGGGGAAACTTGGAGATGGAACGAAGTGGGGCTGCGACACAAGATGTTGGCCACTGGGGTCACCACTCCTAGTGGGCTACTGGCCTGGGTCCCCAGGAGATGGGGTGGGTCGGAGCCGGTGTGCGGGCACAGTGTTCCTGGGCCAGGCAGCTGCTGGTGCTGGGGAACCCCATTGGGCTGGCTGACTGCTTTGGGCACCTTCCATGCTCCGAGGAAGCAATACACGGCTGGCTGATGGTTGAAGCAGCGGCCCACCTGGGAGATGTGAGCGACCAGAATCAGTAAATCAACAGTGGAGAAGGGGGCGAAAGGCTCTTAAGAGTGCCTATTGTGCACGGAGCCCTGTGTGGACTACCTGGTCCTGAATGGATAAGGCAGATGCCCCCATCCTACGGCGCTTAGAGGTCAGTGATGCACAGGCAACAAAGCCCAAGGACTGCGAGAGAGTGCAGGGGGCATTAATATTTATAAACAGCTCAAGCAACACCTGTAATTCTCCCCTGAACCTGCAGCACTTTCACAATTTTGTGCCTTCATAGCTACCACAGCATTTCGTACTCCCCCTACATTGGAGAGCACAGGAGTGCCACAGACGCACCAGCACAGGAATCTACCAATGTGCGAACGGGGGCTTACGCTGGTGGCCTAGAGGTGCTAGCCCTTTTGGAGGGATGGCTCATTAAACTATTGAATATTCTGAGGGCGGTTGGACCCGGGGCTCGGGCCACGACCCCAGGTGAGAATAATGGGGAAGAACGGGGGGCCCAGGCAGGCGTACACGGTTCCTGTGCAGACAACGGTGAGTACACCTCAACAGCCCTACGAAACGCAATCAGGTTCACTCATTCCTTAAGAGGTATAGGGTACAAGTAGCATTCCTCCAGGAAACACATACATGGGGGAATTGCATACACGCATTAAGTAGAAAATGGTGAGGACAAATTTGTGCCACCTCTTACTCTGGCTATGCACAGTGGCGTTCATATGGATGGCACCAGGAACACAATATAGCAATACAAGGACACATGTAGACACTGAATGGCAGTATGTGATTTTGGAGGGCAGGCAGGACGGGCACAATTTTGCTGGTGAATGTGTACTCCCCTATCATCGATGATGGGACCTTTTAGGGTCAGCTATTAAAATCAATGGAGTTATTTGCTGACATTGAAATAATCATTGCAGGGGACTTCAGTTGTGTTCTAGATGGCACACAGGATCGTATTGCCCGGGAACGGGGTTAAACCCAACATATCAGCCTCGCTTGCACAGCTATGTGGTGCAATGGGATTAGTGAATGTATTGCGATTGCAACACCCAAACGCCCGCGAATACCCATGTTACACACCTGCTTCGGGTACATATAGCAGAATTATTTTCTGGTTCAGGCGTTTGCTGTGCACTGCATCCAGGATGTGTCCTATCTGGTACATTATATATCGGACCACACTCCATTATTATTACCGTATTCACTACTCTGGCGTCTCCAGGCTGAGGCGCTTACATATCCCATCCTTCTTACCACTCTACAGGAGGCATTGCAACGCTAACTTGAGATTACCTGGGGTACCGTGACTAGTCGAGCAATGGAATGGGAGCTGCTCAAAGTGTTCCTTAGAGGCGTCAGCATGTCTGCCACAGTGAGTATTAGCGCTGTGTTCGAACAGAAACAGCGACAGGTCTAAAGAACCAGCCAGGTTAGAAAAATTACAGGCTGAGAAGCCTGAGCATAAACAAGAGCCGGATAGACAAAGACACAAGGTATGTGAAATGTGGGACCAGCTCGAAAAATACATCAGAAAACATAATAGATGTAGGCTATATTTAGATGGGGAAAAGTAGGTTGATTATTAGCATGCCTAATAAAGGCGGAGTCCCAAATAAACCGGTATCTACAATAGAGAACTCTGAAGTTCTGAATTGTAGTGACACAGCAAGAAATAAACAATGTGCTTGCAGCCCATTTGTGGTCAGTTTACACGGCACCACCCAATCTAGAATTAAGTGGACTGTCTGATTACTTGAGTGGCCTGTCTTTGCAGCTGCTGACAGAGGCAGACAGGAGGGTGCTGGGGGTCCCACTAACATGACAGGAAATCAATGACGCCATACAACTTCTCAAGACAATTCTTTGGGAGAAGTTAGATCAGAGTCCACCAGGGAATGACGCAGCTGATCAGATATACAGTTATTCAAAATATGCTCTCTTAGAATTGGATTGCACAAGCCCTGGTAGTCACTAACTTTGCTCCCATGCAACCATCCTTTCAGAGCTTTAACAAAGCAGTCCACAGAATCTACCCAAACTTGGGAGGACTTCTTTTTGGTTTTCCTGAACTAGATTCTGTATTGTTCAGTGGCCAAGCCAAAACCATTTAACAGTGCATTTGTGAGTGCTGTGTAGTTGTCTGCATCTTCCTCCCTCACAGTGAGGAGTTTGTCTCTGCCCCTGTCAGAGAATGAGAGCCACAAGATTGCTGCCCACTGTCTTTGGGGGACTCTCTGTACTTTACAGGCCCTCTCCAAAACAGTGAACCATTTATAAATGTCATCTCCCACCATGTAAGGTGGGACTATCTTGCTCAGGTTCCTAGAATCATAGGAGTCCTCCCTGACCCTGATGTCCCTAAAGCTAAGACTGCTGCCACCATGGGGGACTAACCCCAAACCCTGCCCCTCCCTCTCTGCTGCTAAGGCTTAGCTATGTAGGGGTAGCTGTTGCTGCTGCAGCCTCAGCATGGCCTCCTCCAACCTCAGTTTCCTAAGCTCCCTATCTAAGGAATCTTCCCCTGAGGTGGAACAGTGAGACATGGGAATGGACAGAGGAGGACCTATCCCTCCTTCTGGGAACTCTCTGAACCAACCCTCTCAGAGTAAATGTGGGCCTACTGGAATTACCCCTGCCACTCACTGAAGTGCTCCTAACAGGGATGTGGTGTTCCCCAGATTCTTCCTGACCCTCCCTAGTGTAGCCTAAATCTACCCTGTCTAGGACTGGAGAGTTTGTTTCTACTTCCTCCTCCTCCTCCTGGCTACCTGCATTGTCCTGGTCAGCCTGGAGAAGTAACTCTAGAAGAAGACTCTTGTTGGGATTTCTCCCTATCTTTAGTTTTCTAGATGCTCACATCTCCCTTAACTTTTGTAAGTGAGACTCTCACAGTGAGAGTCTGGGGCCTGAGAGGTGGGCTCTACTTAAGACATTCTGGCTAGAGTGATGTAGGTGTGCCTAACTACTCTAACACTAGGCTCCCTAGGAAAGTTTGTAGCAAGGGCTATGCTAGACACCTAGCTTACCCAAACTTAGGAGACTAGAAATCCTAACAACTAAGTGTAGTGTATTCCTAACAACTAGTAATGGTCGTTCCTGTGGAAAGTGACTAGTGACAATGTGGAAAGGCAATTGTAAGTGTCATATCCCACTGCTGCACCACCAATGTTGGAAGCTGGCCTGGTGTGTGTTTAACACCTATTGCGTTATCACCCTATACCAGGTCCAGGTATCCCCTATTAGTGAAGTGTAGGCAGAGTCTAGGAAGCTAGGGCTCTCTAGAGGTAGCTGTGGATGAGCAGCCAACACTTAACTAGGAGACATATAAAACAATACCACTACAGTCACACAGCACTTACACACATGAAAGAACCACAATGTTACTAACATAAAATACCTTTGCTTTTGTAACATAAATACTAAAATACTGTATAAGCAATAACCCAACTGGAGGTAGGTAAACACACTAATATCAGTAAATAGCATGGAAAGCAATAGGCATTGGTAAAAACAATAGTGAGGGCCCGGGGGGGGGGCGGACAAAAGTGGAATGTGGAAGGCAGTTCCCCACTCAAGAATGTGGAATCAGAAGAGGGGAGCTGAAGGAATTAAGAACCTCAAAAGGTAAGTACCAGGGTGCCCCCTAGCGACCAGGAGAGAAGATGTACGTACCTGGTTTTCCCCAAACCCAACAGGAGGACTTTGGAAAAGGATTGTGCAAGACTCAACCAAGATTGGAAGAGTGCCAAGGTGGATCCTGTCAGAAGAGGACCTGCAGAGGAAAGGAACCAAGTCCAGTTTTAGATGGAGTATCCGGTTGTGAAAGGAGCCACTACCCACCCTTCTGTGAACGCAGACCAGGTTGACGATGGACGAAGAAGGTCAGAAGTGCAGCCCAGAGGCAGAAGAGGAGTTCCAGAAGCAATGCAAGTGATGTCCCACGTCAATGGTCATGATGCAGTTTGTTAGTGGTGCTGGAAAACCACCAACAAGCCATGGCAAATGCAGAAAATGGAAAAGGAGGTTTGCAAGGCTGAAGAGGACCAGCTTGAGCCAAGGAGAGGAGTCCAAGGTGACCCTCAGCAGCTGGAAGAGTCACAAGAAGAGGAGGCAACCCCCACAGACAACCCACTGGCAGCAGGCAAAGGATTTGCAGTGAGGTCCCCTCAGCTCACCGGAAGAAGTGTCCCATGTCACTGGAGAAGGAGACTGTGCGTTGCAGTAAGAAGTGCTGGGGCCCGTGGCTACACGGAGCCTGAAGATCCCTTGGAGGAGGAGCAAACAAGCCCTGGTAGCTGCAAGAGTCGCAGTGCAGAGGGGTACTGTCCTGCAAGGACTTACCGTTTCCCAAGTTAGAAAGCTGGTAGAGAGGACCAAGGGGACCACTCCAGACCACCAGTTATGATGCAGGATCCACGCAATTCCGGAGTTGTCGATGAAGTTGAATATTGTCGGTTCCTGCGTAGTCCAGATGCGGTTCCAGTGGCCAGAAGATGAAGTAAACAAAGCAGAGGAGTTGTGGTGGAATTCTGCACGTCAAAACTAAGGACCCACCCAAGAGGGAGACCTTAAAAAGCTATAAAATGAGGTTTGGTCACCTTCAAGGTGACCACCTATCAGGAGGGGGCAGTGACATCACCTGCTTGACCTGGCCACTCAGATGCTCCCAGGGGCCTCTGCACATCTTGGATTCAAGATGGCAGAACAAAGTGGCCACCTGGAGGAACTCTGGGCACCACCCCTGGGGTGGTGATGGACAGGGGTGTGGTCACTCGCCTTTTCTTTATCCAGGTTTGCGCCAAAGCAGGGACCGGACGTCCCTGGACTGGTGCTAACCGGTTTATGCAAGGAGGGCACTAAATATGACCTTCAAAGCACACCAGTGACTTGGGGAGGCTACCCCTCCCAAGCCGTGACACCTATTTCCATGGGGCGAGGGTGTTGCCTCCCTCTCCCACAGGAAATCCTTTGTTCTGCCTTCCCCGACATGAACTGGTCAAGCAGCAGGAGGGCAGAAACCCGTCTGCAGGGTGACAGCAGCGCGGGCTGCTTGCAAAGCCCTGGAAGACTGGTAGGAGCAAAACCCCGGGGTAATCTAAGGAACACCCAGAGTGCATAGAATCATACAACCAATACTGGCAACAGTATTGGGGTATGATTACGACATGTTTGATACCAAACATCCCCAGGTTCGGATTTACCATTATGTAGCTGGACGTAGGTAGTGACCTGTGTCCAGTACACAGGTAAAATTGTTTCCCCGCACTTACGAAGTCCAGTGTAATGGAGCTGGATTTCCTAGGGGGTCATGCAGGGGTTCCCTCACACACAGGTACTTGCACTCTGCCCTCTGGGCTAGTAGGGCTACCATAGGGGTGACTTAAAGTGACCTGGTGCAGTGATCTGTAGTGAAAGGGTGCATGCACCTTTTAATGCAGACTGCAATGGCAGGCCTGCAGACCCATTTTGCATGGGCTCCCATGGGTGGCACAATACATGCTGCAGCCCATGGGGAACCGCAGATAAAAAACCCTAAAGCATGCAGCTTAGTAGGTTTGCACAGACTCAAAAGGGCATTCCAACGCTGGAACTATTTTTACCGCTACCTCCAGCCCCAGTATGTAGATCTGAGGAAAGGTGGCAATATAAGGCAATTGCTAGTATTCAAACTTTCCTATAGTATAAGCCTGGTCATAAACAGAGTCTATAATCAGAGCTCTTATATAATGAAGTTGCTGCCATAACTTGTCGCTGCTATGCGTGGCACCAAAGGGACAAGTTTATTCTTTTACAGGGCAGGTTTTTGACACATCCTATCCAATGGACAAGTAGATATTTTATTATATTCCACACTACTGGAAAAGGCCCTTCCATTTCACATCAGCTGTTTGGGATCTCTTCGCCTCCCTCCATCTGGATTATGCTACATTCAAAACAGAAGTCAGTGTGGCCTTGGTCACATGCACCACATACTCCATGGGCTACAGTTACTAACACTGATAGACAAATCCATACTCCATCTACAACACTCCCATATGGTGAAGGACCTGGTTGCAGGTGAGAGGCAAAGTGAAAACAAGCACTGTCAAACCCAATAGATCTTGCCTATGCAAGAGCTATTGGCTTTGTCAATATGTTTTAGCCATGTCATACAACAGACTGGATGCAGTTCAGCATGGCTAAACGTTAGTGGTGAAGAGAGTGACGTGGAGTGATGTAAAGTAGTGTGCAGTGGAGTAGAGTGAGGTGTTAAGGAGTGGCGTAGAGACTTGTGGCGTGTCATGGAGTGGGGTAGAGTAGAGCTGAGTAACGTACAGAGTCAAGGAGTGGTGAAGAGTGGACTGGTATAGTGTTGTGGAGTGTCACGGAGGAAGTGCTGTAAAGTAGAAGGGTGTAGAGTGGAGTAGAGTGTCGCAGAATTATGTAGAGTGGAGTATGGTGTAAGAGTGGAGTACAGCAGAGTGATATAGTGCTCTGTGGAGTGGTGTAGTGTGTAGTGGTGTAAAGGTTGTGGAGTAGAGTGGTGTGGAGAGGAGTAGAGTGGCGTACAGTGTCAGAGTGGAGGAGAGTTTAATGGAATAGAGCATCATAGAGTAGAGTGTTCTAGGGTGACCTAGAATGAAGTAGCATAAAATACAATGGTGCAGAGTAAATTGGAATAGAGTGCCGTGGCGCAGAGTGCATTGGTTGTGAGTAAAGTAGCAAAGAGTGCATTGGTGTAGAGTGCAGAGTACAGTGGTGCAAAGTAGAGTGGCACAGCATAAATTGCAGTGCCGTTGAATTCAATGATGTAGAGTGCAATGGCGTAGGGTGGAGTGGGGCACAGTGGAGTACAGTGGCACTGAGTGTAGTGGCATAGAGGCATTTGTTTCAGAGGAGATTGAAGGATGCAGGGTAAAGTGGAGTGGTAAAATGTAGAGTCCAGAGGTATAGAGGAGATTCTCGTAGAGTGCAGTGGCACAGAGTTGCGCAGAGTGCAGTGGTACAGAGTAGATTAGAGTGGTGTAGAGTGCAATGGCATAAAGTGCACTGGCGAAGGAATGAGTGGTACAGAGTAGAGTGCAGTGCCACAGAGTGCAGTCTTGCAGGGTAGAGTGTCAGACTGCAGTGGCGTAGAGTACAATGTTGCAGAGTAGAGTGCTGTAGACAGCACTGGCACACAATGCAGTAGTGAAGAGTAGAATAGAGTGAAGTAGAGTGCAGCAACAGAGCAAAAGCGTAGTGGCCGAGCGTGCAGTGGAATAGAGTGTTGCAGAGTAAAATGGCATTAGACTGCAGTGGTGCAGAATAGTTGGATTAGAGTGCAGTTGTGTAAAGTGATATAGAGTACACTGGGTAGAGTGCAGTGGCGTAGAGTAGACTGTTTCAGAGTACAGTGAAGTGGCCTAGAATGGAGTGTACAGTGCAGTGGCAGAGTGCAGTGGTGCATTGGCATATAGTGGAGTGGTGCAGAGTAGAGTACAGAGGTGTAGAGTGGAGTGGCTTTAAGTGCAGTGGTGTACAGTAGGTTAGAGTAGCATAGAGTGCAGTGACAGAGTGGTGCAGTGGCGCAGAGTAGAGTGACGGAGAATTCAGTGGAAGAAACTGCATTGGCAGAGAGTAGAGTGTCAGAGTGCAGTGGTATACAGTAGAGTGGCTTATAGTGCAGTGGCAGGGTGCTGTGGCACAGAGTGAAGGGTGTGAAGATTAGTGGCATAAAGGACAGTGATGCAGAGTTGAATAGAGTGGCTTACAGCACAGTGGTGTAGAGTGCACTGGGGTAGAGTCTGTGGGACAGAGTGCAATGGCATAGTGTTGCAGAGTAGTGTGCAGTGGCGTACAGTGGAGTGTAATGGTTTTGAGTACAGTAGTGTACAGTGCATTGACACAGAGTGCAGTGGTGTAGCGAGGAGTGGCCTGGAGTGGAATAGTGGAGATTGGAATATAGAGTCGTAGAGTGCAGTGGCATAGAGTAGAGTGCCGTAGAGTGCAATATTGTAGAGTGCAGCGATGCAGAGTAGATAAGAGTGCTTTAGAGTGGATTGGGGTAGAGTGCAGTGGCAAAGAGTGCAGCAGTGCTGAATGGAGTGGCAGAACAGAGTGGCATAAGGTGTAGTGGGGTAAAGTGCACTGGCAAAGAGTGGTGCAGAGTAGACTGCAGTGGTGTAGAGTGCAATGGCATAAAGTAGAGCTCAGTGGCAGAGTGCAGTGTTGCAGAGTACACTGTTGTAGAGTGCACTGGTGCATATTAGAGTGGTGAATAGTGATTGGCATCGAGTGGCATGGAGTACAATGGTAAAGAGTGCAGTGGCCAGAATATAGTGGCGTAGAGTGCAGAGGTGCAGAGTAGAGTGGCATACAGAGAAGTGGTGTAAAGTACAGTGGTGCAGAGTAGCATAGAATGGCATAGAGTGCAGTAGTTTAGAGTACAATGGTGTAGAGTGCAGTTGCATAGTGCTGTAGAGTATAGTGGCGTAGAGTGCATTGTTTTTTAATAATGTTCTCGAGAGTGCATTGGCGTAGAGTGCAGTGGTGTAGACTGCAGTGGCATGAAGAAAAGTGGTACAGAGAAGAGTGGTGAAGAGTGGAGTGGTGCAGCGTAGACTGCAGGGGCGTCGGGTGGAGTGGCGTAGACTGCAGTGGTGTCGGGTGAAATGGCATAGAGGAGTGGCGTAGACTGTAGTGGCGTCGGGTGGAGTGGCATAGAGGAGTGGTGTAGACTGCAGTGGCATTGGGTGGAGTGGCATAGAGGAGTGGTGTAGACTGCAGTGGCGTCAGGTGGAGTGGCATAGAGGAGTGGTGTAGACTGCAGTGGCGTCGGGTGGAGTGGCATAGAGGAGTGGTGTAGACTGCAGTGGCGACGGGTGGAGTGGCATAGAGTGGTGTAGACTGCAGTGGCGTCGGGTGGAGTGGCATAGAGGAGTGGTGTAGACTGCAGTGGCGTCGGGTGGAGTGGCATAGAGGAGTGGTGTAGACTGCAGTGGCGTCGGGTGGAGTGGCATAGAGGAGTGGTGTAGACTGCAGTGGCGAAACATTCAGTGGCAACAGTACAGTGGAGAACAGTATTGTGGTGCGCTGTGGAGTTGAATGGGATACAGTACATTGGAATGTAGTGATGCAAAGTAGCGAGGCATTGACTGAAGTGGTGTAGCGTGGAATGGTGCAGAGTAGAGAGCAGTGAGGAGTGGCATAAAGTAGAGTGGCACAGAGCAGAGTGAAGTGGGGTAAAGTGGAGTATTCATGGTGTGGTAACAGATTTCCATTACAGACAACACATCTTCAATCGAAATGACCATTATAGTTGCACAGACATACAGTTTTATTTATAAAGGTATACAGCACACAAACTATAATGTGTGGAAATGGCATTACCTAGTGTACTGATTTGTTTTTATGGTATTAAAATATTTGCTTCCACCACACTTCAGAATTACCCCTAGTAGCCAACATGATTTTCAGATAAAGCCTCTCACTTTGAAGTCAGAGAAAGAAAAGTAAACACTAAGCTCCCTCGGAAGACAGAGCCTGACCTTTGACCTCTGCCTTTGAATGCACAGCAAATGTGATAAGATCAGAACAAAATGTAAAGGGCAGCTTACAGGAAGGAAGCAGTCGAAAAGATATTGTAAATAAGGTCTGGGCAAGGGAAAGGACAAACTCAAGCTGGACAGCCTAAAACATAATAAAGCCTAAAACATAATAAAGCCATAATAAAAACAAGTAGCAAGCATTAAAATGTGACTTACATACCAAAAAGCCAATGGTAAGTAACAGGCAGAATATATTTCCAGGGAAGCTTTCCAAGTGTCCCAAGATGTCATTAGCTAAAGAGACAGCTGCGCTGTCTGGTATGCTTTGACCTACAAATGTGGGCGATGCCAGCAGGCCACACTCTCTAGCAGGCGACTGCTAAAAAGGCCTGCCCTTCTTATTAAAAACAGGCTCCCTGCCACAACTGTCAGTCCTCTGCACCCCAGCAAGGTGACAGTAGGCACCCTCGGAGAAGGAGGGTGCATGTGGTGTGACCTACCAACCTCAGAGCTCTGCTCCATCCTCATTACTTGTTTCACAAAAGGCCTCAGCATACACTCATGATCGTCTTGTGCGCTGGGGTAGGGTCAAACTACTACAGCTTGAGAAGTTTAACTTTGGACAGGGGTGCACGCTCTCCAGAGCCAAGCAGTGTGGGATTTCTCTTTCCCAACTCCAGGCATGATAGCATCATCCAAGAACTCAACATACATAAAGAAATAAAGAGCATTAAAGTAGGAAAACTGGCTGAAAGCCAGACACCTTCTCTTCTTACAGGGGTCTGTATGGCAATTACATTTGCGATTCTGTAGATATTCAGAGAAGACATGCAATGAACTGCATCCAGCTAATTATAAAGGTTGGATTCAGCAGATGTACTATCTTAATGAAAGGGCGATAACTGCCCAGTACAAATGAGTACGTTTTAATATTTAACACACAGCACCCGCATTCTAAAAAGATGTTGATGGTGAAATACTTTCAGAAACACAGAACAGCTTCTGAAGAAGCAGAGTGATTAAAAATCACGCGGCTTCTGAAACCATCATTTCATGCATCATAGTTTACTGATAATTTATAACGCGTGCATTACAAAACAAATGGGCACATGATACCGTTTTATTTTGGTGTGAAATAACAGCCTACTGACCTGCTGTGGAACTCACTAGTGGCATCGTTCATCTCTGTTGTGCTATTCTGAATAATCCTAGGGCTCCTGGATGAGCATCATGGACACTGTCACCACAGCACCTTGTCAGGGAAGAATAGAGGCACTTGATTCTGAAGAGGCTTTAGCATGGAGGGACAAGCCTGCCATTGCCTCTTCAGCAAGACTGCTGCTGGTTAGCAAGGACTCTCTACGTCACAGTAGGCTTGAATGCAATTAGCAAACACAAAACAAAAGATTCAGGGGCCAGGAAGAAAGAGTGTTAAGAGAGAAATTCAGGCCGGAAGAGAATTGCATTGCTAGAAAAAGGGAAGACAGGTGTTGCAAAAATAAACAGAATAAGAAAGATAAGCAGAAGGAAACTGAATTGATAATTCCAAGGACCCGAATAAATTTAAAATAGAGACTGAAAAAAGCATACACTAAATTAGGATGCCCAGCGCCTTATACAACATTCCCTCATACACCTGTCCCAAAAGACATGAGTCCAGTTACACTCTTAGGGTGGATTTGCGTTTGTGGGTGAACGCTTTTAAGAATACATGTGTCATGCAAAAACTGAATGATGGTTAGAGTGGCTGGTACTCTACAGAACAAGATACACCTTTAGTGGAACCAGGATATTATGAAACTGAATACTACAGAAAGAGGTCTGCTTGGATGACCCACACACTAACTTGGAGAGTTTTATCTGACTCATGCCCAGAACAACAAAAGTATTCACAGTATCATGAAAGTGACTCACAATACCTTTCAGCATCATATTTACAAAGGTTTGAATGGGTTTAGTAAGGGGGAAAAGGTGAGACCCTTACAGGGGTTGTTAGTTTGAGAACGGTGGAGCTGCACCTTCATCTGAATGCCTCACAGACTGTTAATCCAAAGTACCCTGCAGTGCTTACTGACAAATGAACACACAAAGTGGGCCACACAGAGCAGCCAGCAGGCCAAACCCCACTCCTGACAAAGTCCTTCCATAGAGGGCCTAGACTTAAAGGAGAGCCTAGAGTATTTCCAAAATAGTCAATCATGGATAGAGGCCTAAGGGGAATGGATGATCTTTCATGAGCCACAAGGCGGAGAAATATGGGGGCATAGATGCTCTTCAAACCAAACCTAGTAACATTATGTTATGTGCATTTGTATGTGCACGTTTCACCCAGGAGGGTATCCTGGCGCCAAAAGGAAGGAGAAACTACTTTGATTTAGAGCCACTTTTTTAGTCTCCTGTCAAATTTAAATATAGAGCTTGAGGCTCCGATATGAAGGCGGTTCCAGGCTTTAGATGCCAGGTAGGAAGAGGTATGGCCAGCAGTTCTGGCTCTATAGATTGAGGGCCACATGGGCAAACAGAAAGTGGACCAACCAGAGAAATCTGGCTGGTGAAGTTTTTCAGGTAAGCAGGGCCTTGTTTATGTAATGCTTCATAGGGCTGTGTATGAGGAGTTTAAAGAGAATAGAGTGCACTGGTGAGCAGCGCTTGAGTGACAGTTACTCGGGTGTTGAGAGGGAGCAATCTGAATACTTTTCTGAGGAGGTGGAGGGGATGAATGCATGATGAGGAAACTGTGTTGACCTGGTTGGACATCGAGATTTGATTGAGAGCATTATTCCCAGGTTCCTGCTGAGTATGGGTCCTAGGTCACAAGGCCATCAGGCCAAGGTCCAAAAAGAGGTGTATTTTCCAAAGTGTGCCACTTCTGTCACGTCGGAGTTGGGCTTCAAGCAGTTGGGCTTCATCCAGCCTGTGAGTTCAGAAAAGCAGTTATTGAAAGTTGTCTGGGTCTCAGAGATGTCTTCAGAGAAGGCGGAGAAGAACTGGGTGGCGTGGGGCTGGCCAAAGAGCCCTGACAGATGCCACAGGTCAAGCTAGAGGTAGAAGAAGAGTGCAGGGGCAAGGATCTCCGATTGGGTGCATCTTGCAAGGAAGTAGCCAATACACCTGAAACGTGTTCCATGGATTCACGTCTCTTGGAGGCGCTGGATGAGAATGGAGCGGGGGATGGTGTAGAAGGCTGCAGAGCAGTCAAGTAGAAGGAGTACTACTGCATTTCCCTTGCCCATGATTAGACAGATTTCGTCGGTGGCGGCGAGGAGGGCAGACTCTGTGCTTTCCGTTAGGTCTGAAACCAGACTGGGAGGGGTCCAGGAGGTGGTTAGTGTTAAGGTGGTTAACCAGTAGGCTGTTTATCAGTTTTTCCAGAATGGGTACCAAGTAGGGGAGGAGGGAGATAGATGTGTGGTTTACCAGAGTATTCAGGTCCGATAAAGGTTTTTTCAAAAGTGGTAATATGGTTAAGTGTTTCCAGGCATCCAGGAAAGTGACTGCAGTGAGAGTCATGGAGGATTGGAGTGAGGGTCTTGTATATGGGGTCAAGTCCTTTGGTGAAGATGAAGTGGGGGCAAGGGTTGGAGGGGGCACCAGAGTGGTTGGAGCACATGATAGATGTGTTTTTTAGAGGGGTGATAATGAGCCATCAGATCAGGGAAATATCAGGTGAATTCTTGTTGGATTGGAAGATGATAAAGGCGGACAGGTCCAATTTTGGGGCAAAGTTGCTATAAATGCCGCTGATTTTGTTGTGAAATAATGGGAGAGCTGGATGCTGATTTCCTGTGAGGGGCTGCATCGTGTTGAATTATGAGGAATTTGTGTTACTGCACTGCATTTTACTGCACTATGAGGAATCTGTGCCACATCTTACTGTACTGTGAGGAATCTGAGCACACTACACTGCATCTTGCAGCACAATGAGGAACCTGTGCACTGCACCTTACTGCACTGTGAGCAATATGTACACCGTACTGAATCATATTCCACTATGAGGAATCTGTGCTCGCTGCATTTTACTGTGCTACAGGGAGTCTGTGCACAAAGGAACTGCATCTTACTGCACTATGAGGGATATGTGCACTGTGCTGCATCTTACTGCACTCTGAGGAATCTGTACACACTGCACTGCATCTTACTGCACCATGAGGAGGCTGTATCTTACTGCACTGTGAGGAATCTGTGCACTGCACTGCATCTTACTTCACTGTGAGGAATCTCTGCATGCTGCACTGTATCTTACTTCACTATGAGGCATCTGTACACACTGCACTGCATCTTAGTGCACTGTGAGGAATCTGTGCGCTGCATCTTACTGCACTGTGAGAAATCTGTGAACTGCATCTTACTGCACTATTAGGAATCTATATCACTGCATTGTGTCTTGCACGTCATCTTACTGCACTATGAGGAATCCGGCCACTGCACTGCATCTTACTTCACTATGAGGAATCTGTGTACACTGCATTGCATCTTACTGCACTATGAGGAATCTGTACACTGCACTGCATCTTACTTCACTGTGAGGAATCTCTGCATGCTGCACTGTATCTTACTTCACTATGAGGCATCTGTACATACTGCACTGCATCTTAGTGCACTGTGAGGAATCTGTGCGCTGCATCTTACTGCACTGTGAGAAATCTGTGAACTGCATCTTACTGCACTATTAGGAATCTATATCACTGCATTGTGTCTTGCACGTCATCTTACTGCACTATGAGGAATCCGGCCACTGCACTGCATCTTACTGCACTACGAGGAATCTGTGTCACTGCACTCCATCTTACTGCACTGTGAGGTATCTGTGCACCTCATCTTACTGAATTATGAGGAATTTGGTACTGCACTGCCTTTTACTGCACTACTGCACTATGAGGATTCCTTGCACTGCAATGCATCTTACTGCACGGTGAGAAATCTGTGGACACTGCACTGTATTTTACTGCCCTGTGAGGAATCTGTGCACACTGCACTTTACCTTACTGCACTGTGAGGGATCTGTGCACACTGCACTGCATTTTACTGCATTGTGAGGAATCTGTGCACTTCATCTTACTGAATTATGAGGAATTTGGTACTGCACTGCTGTTAGAAATGGGGACTCTAGTTGGCAGTCGGTTTGCACCATGTCCAAGTAGGGAGCCTCCCTCTAGTCAGGATAAGGAAGATACCCACTCCGATAACCCCTGCTCACCCCCTTGGTAGCTTGGCCCGAGCAGTCAGGCTTATCTCAGAAGCAATGTGTAAAGCATTTGCACATAACACACAGTAAAACAGTGAAAACACTACAAAAGGACACCACACCAGTTTTAGAAAAATAGCCAATATTTATCTATTTAAAACAAGACCAAATATGATAAAAATCCAACATACAGTAATAAAAATATGAATTCTGCAAGATTTACTCAAAAATACAGTTCCTTGAAGTCAATAGCTCCACCAGGGGCTATCACGGCGTTGCAAGCAACAAACCCAACAGTTCAGACTAGCCCGGCGTCACAGGCCAGCTATGGTCCGGGAAGACACCCAAACAGTACCTTGGATTTGTAGGGCGTTGTGATCCTTGTGGTGAGCTTCGGAGAGCGGCGTCGCTGATATCGCGGTGTCGGTTCCAGAGTTGGTGCAGGAGTCGTTGGGCCCTTGAAGTCACATGCCTTGCAAATCGAACTCCGAGCTAATGAAGTCAGGTGCGCCAGCGTTGAAGACGTCGGAGCTGCGGTGCAAAGCAGGACAATATGAAGTGCGGTGCCCACAGGTCACGGTGCAGGCAGCGGCTTGGTGACGCCGTCCAGCAGCGTCGGTGAGAGCTGTGGGCACCGCACTTCATATTGTCCTGCTTCGCACCGCAGCTCCGACGTCTTCAACGCTGGCGCACCTGACTTCATCAGCTCGGAGTTCGATTTGCAAGGCATGTGACTTAATTGACATGTGACATTGTGAAGCGGGGTGGTGCAACGTGCAGTGCCCACAGGTCACAGTGGAGGCAGCGGCGTTTTTCTTGCGGAAGCACTGTCGTCGGCTTCCCAAGCCAGCAATGCGGGACAGGACAGTGATTTGTGCTCCTCACCAGCAGTGTCCAGAGGCCACAGTGCAGGCAGCGGCACCAGTGTCAGCAGGAGCGTCCTTGTCGGGGAGGCCCAGGCTGCGGTGTGAGCAGTTGATGCCGGAGTGCGGGACCCACAGGTCGCGGTGCGACCAGTGGCTCGGTGAAGTCGCCTGATGGCGCCATTGGTGAGACCAGGGTCACAGTGTGAAGCAGGGCAATGTGACTCTGTGCAGCGTCAGCAGGTCACGGTGCAGGCCAGCAGCTTTGTTGGCAGCGGCGCTGTGGTTTTTTCTTCTTGTACAGCACAGAACGCACAGTTCCCAGTGTTGCAAGTCGAGGAAACTGAAGTCTTTTGTGTCCCTGAGACTTCCAACAGGAGGCAAGCTCTACTCCAAGCCCTTGGAGAACTTTTTCAAGCAGGACACACAGCAAAGTTCACCCTTTGCACTCTTGTAAGGCAGCAGCAGCAAAGGCAGGCCAGTCCAGCAAAGCAACACAGCAAAGGGACAGTACTCCTCCTCTAGCTCTTCTTCTTGGCAGAGGTTCCTCTTTTTTTTTTTTTTGTCCACATTCAACCCCGCTTTCTAAGCCACCTCCTAATTCCTGCAGCCTTCTTACCCTCTAATTAAGAGAGAGGCCCTAGCCAGGGGGGTGCACCATTATATCTCCCGATCTGCCTAGGCAAACCAGCCGGAGTATCAAACGGAGGCTAATCATTGGACAACAAAAGATAAACAAACCAATTTCACATAGTCTCAAAGTAGCCAAATATTGAAAAGAAAACAAATTCAAACAACTTTCTCCCATTTTAATAACGGCGATCACAATTCCGCATTTCTCTTAGAGCCCTGCACATTTAAGTCCATATTCGAAATGCGGAGAGCTGCATTAAGCCAGTCCGTATAGCTCGGAGGGTGCTCCTTCATCCAATTTTTGCAGATTTCATTCCTGCCCAACACAATTACATAAAACACAAAATTACGCTTAGCTTCATTCACCCTGCTCCATATGCCCGCTTCCTGTAACTGCCCGAATATAATCAGCAGGAGTGATACATTGATTTTCCAGCCTAACATAGATGATATTACCCCAAAAACATCCTCCCAAAACAACCGAATAGCAGGGCAATCCCAAAACATATGAATATCCGTTGCTCCTATCCCGCCGCATTTCAGACATTTAATCACTTACCCCTTCTTAAATTTGGCAAGTTTTGTCGGTGAAATATAAGCTCTGTGTAGGGTATAAAGATGATTTTTCCTTAATGGGGCAGGCTTCACTACCTGATAAAGAGTCAAAAACGACTTCTTCCACCATAACCCAACCTTATCACCTAACCCGGCCTTGCCCCATAGATTGTTTGGTAAAACAAAATTCCCATCAAGAGTTTCTAATATTTCCCAATACCAAACCGCCAGCTTCTTTACAGGTGCAGAGCCCGCAAATTCAAGAAAAGAATCCTCCAATGCATTTACCACACCCAAGCCCCCCTTGATTTCTTTTTCCCACTCTCTTAACTGTAGATATTTTAATCTGGACAGGGAACCACTTGTTATCCTTACCAACTCATCCCATAAGAGTAAGGTACCCTCTCGCGAGAGCTCCCCCCACCTTTCCACGCCTGCCCTTTTGAGTGGTAATGCTAAAATATCTTTACAGCATTCTGGGGTGCCCGGGGAATCCCAGATAGGGGCCTGATAGCTGTAATAATGTGCACCCAGACGTCGTCTCAACTGATACCAACTCCTTGCCAATCCTTGCAACACTTTCAATTTAACTTCTTTGAAAAATTTAGGGTCGGCGAATTTGAAAAGAAAATGCCTTGAGGCCCCTTTTACGGATGAAACCATTGCCTTATACATTCTGCCCACTGCTGAACCATCTGGGCACAAAAACAACATCCTTGAGTTCTTAAACAAAAAAGCCCACGCATAATATGCCAAATCTGGTAAAGACAGTCCTCCCTTTTCCCTTCTTCTACATAATTTCTTCCAAGATATCCTAGGCCCCTTTGAGTTCCAAATAAAACTACTTATCGCCTGCTGCATTTTATCCAGGTATCCTTTATGCATTGCCACAGGTATAGTTGCAAACACAAAGTTCCATTTAGGCAGAATAAACATCTTAATTAAATTTATCCTCCTGAGGATCGTCAAAGGGAGATAAGCCCATTTTTGTAGCATGGCTTTACATTCAACTAATAATTTTCGTGCATTCCTTGCCACTAAATCCTTCAGATTATGGGTCACTAAAATACCTAGGTATCGTATTTCCTGCTTATTTGATATTGCCCCTACTTCCATATGGCAGAGGTTCCTCTTGTGGAAAACTTCAAAGCAACGTCTCAAGTGTTTGCAAATTCCTTCCTTGTCCAGGCCAGGCCCCAGAGGCACACCAGGGGGTCGGAGACTGCATTGTGTGAGGGCAGGAATTCCTTTCAGGTGCAAACAACCACTCCTTCCTCTCCTCTAGCTCAGATGGCTCATCAGGATATGCAGGCTACACCCCTGCCCCATTTTGTGTCACTGCCTAGCGAGGTGCAAAACAGCCCAACTGCCAAACTGACCCAGACAGACAATCCACAAACAGGCAGAGTCACAGAATGGTTTAAGCAAGAAAATGCCTACTTTCTAAAAGTGGCATTTTCAAACAGACAATTTAAAAACCAACTTCACTAAAAGATGTATTTTTAAATTGTGAGTTCAGAGACCCTAACCTCCACATTTGAATCTGCTCTCAAAGGGAATCTCCACTGTAAGAATGTTTAAAGGCAGCCCCTATGTTAACCTATGAAGGAGCTAGGCCTTGCACAGTGAAAACCAAATTTGGCAGTATTTCACTGTTAGGACATATAAAAGACTCTAGTATATGTCCTACCTTAAACATACACTGCCCCCTGGGGCTACCTAGGGCCTCCCTTAGGGGTGACTGACATGTAGTAAAAGGGAAGGTTTAGGCCTGGCAAGTGGGTACACTTCCCAAGCCAAATTGGCAGTTTAAAAATGCACACACAGACACTGCAATGGCAGGTCTGAGCCATGTTTACAGTGCTACTAATGTGGGTGGCACAGCCAATGCCGAAGGCCCAGTAGTAGCATTTGATTTACAGGCCCAGGGCACTCCTAGTGCACTTTACTAGGGACTTACCAGTAAATCAAATATGTCAGTCATGGATAAACCAATCAACAGTACAATTTACAAAGAGAGCATATGCACTTTAGCACTGTTTTAGCAGTGGTAAAGTGCCCAGAGTCCTAAAGCCAACAAAAACTGGTTAGAAAAATTAGGATGAAGGAGGCAAAAAGACTGGGGATGAACCTGCAAAAAGAGCCAGGTGCAACAGGGTGCTTCTGTTTTGGTTGTGGAGAAGGAGGCCGAATCAGACAAGGAAGTGATTGGTACAGGTGCGGGTGGGGTTGTCCACTGTGGTGTCTCAGAAGTTGGTGCAGACAGGGTCAAAGAAGTGTTGGGCTATGTGAGTGGGGTTGTTCACTCATGGTGTGAATGATTATGCTGATGTTTTCCAGGAGATAGGTGGTGTTGGGGTAGATGTGGTCTTCAAGGGGGAAGTTGAGGTCACAGATGAGGATGAGCGAGCTGGAGGTAAGCATAGTTGTGGCGGTGAAGTCTGTTATAGTTTTGAAGCGGCATCTGGGTTCAGGAGACTGGAAGAGCAGGGCTCTGTAGTGGATACTATTTTGTTTTATCGGAAATCAGGAGATAGCTTAGCCTTCTGGCTTGCAGGCCTGTGCTCCCATCACCTAATGATTTTTAACCTACTTAGCCTGCTCTGTTTTAGCGCATTTTTCTAATTATTTCTTCCGAGATGGCTGCAATGCTTATAGTTAGGAAGACGCTTTGATTTCACGTTATCAGTGCCACTCTGCGAAGGCGTCACTATCAGCGTCAAAGACAAGTGATATACATAGGTTCTCACATCATGTCCTTTCCCACTTAAGTGTGACAGTAACATAATATTCTTTTTCAGGCAATTGTGTATATAATTGTTGCCCCAAGCATGCCTTCTTATCTATTTTTTCAGAACATACCTGCGTCAGGGGTCCTACAAGATCTGTATAAATATCTCACACAGACAGGGTTATCAGAGGAATTCCTACCAGATCCCATCAAAGCTATCTACGCTACATGTCGCCTGATGCAGACTCAGCCTTCGTGTCACCACGGAGTCTGATCCAGAGACCTCATTCCAAGGTAACAAGGTTTGGGGCGCTCTTCTCATGGGCATGGTACTGGCAGGTTGGGTTTAATACACCTAGCTCTCTTTAGCTTAGCGATTAGGTTAATCTAGGTAATTAGGGTCTATTTCATATCTATTTTATATCTCATGTTATTGCAAGATGGTGGGGGTCTTTGTATTCATGACTCTCGTTTTTACAATTCTATTTCTTGCTTTGTTCATTATCCTAATCACTGCAGCCCACGCAATGTACAGTAGATAGTCTTGTTAATAAAACCTATTAAAAACGTTACTGCATCTCCTTCACTGCATGTGTCTGACTGAGACTTGTTGCTCATGTGAGAAAAGGGTAGTCTCCGTTTAACCACAATTCCCCAAAATGTCGCACTCTTGAGTCCAAGGGTAAAGGATGCCACAAATCACCTTTTTACTGTTTTGGTTTTTGGTGAGGTAAAAGGGTTAGGCCGACAGTTGCGACTTGTTGTAGGATTGGCTTAGTCACCTGTGCTGTCATTCTTAAACCAGCAGTCTTGCCTAGAGCAAGAGTCCAACTACGACAGATCCAGTGAGGTTGGTGTTGCCCGAAGTAAGAAGTGAAAAAGCAAAGAGAGCAGAAACAAAAGTCAAGAAATAAAAGCGGCAAAGAGTTAAAAAACAGAGGTGGGGGTATGAGGTGTTGGGGCCTCAGTCAGGTGCAAGTAGGAAGGTTTGGGGCCTCATTCAGAGCAGGGTGAACAAGGGCCGGTATAGGTAAGGCAGGCAGGGATGGGCACTGTCTTCTTAAATATGAGATTCTGGCTGCTGAGCACAAGTTCAAATTAAGTGGATCTGCCCAAACAATTTAAAAACACTGCAGATTTGCAACCTACGATGTCAGTAGGAGAATAGTTTTAAGCACCGCTTGTATTGGGGACAGCTAGAAAGAGAAACAAGATATCATGGAAATCCCCCACAGACCCCCCCTCCCGAGTCAAGGTTACCAGTGCCTCTGTTTACTAATGATGCCAACTAGACAGTGTACAGGATAACGGCGGCAGTCAGTACAGATATGACTCATGGTGCTGAGGAGTTGCCACAACTGGCTACACCAATGCAAAGGTAAAGGCAATTTCAGAGCTTATCTAGTAGGCCTAAAGTTTGACAGCTGTACATCTTTCTTATCAACATGCTAAGATGGGGAATGTTGGAAGCAGTGCTAACTAGTCCACAGTCTGCCACAGTCGGCTTCTGGAGCGGGCTCTAGGAAGTGACAGAAGTCCTTTTGAGACATTCTAGGAACAGTGGAGACACTAATTCTATGGTTTGAGCTGCTGATCTCCCTGCAGAAGTTGTGGAAGACAACATGAAAGTGGGTGCTGCAGTAGGGACCCTGCAGGGCTGTCAAACGTTCTACGAAGGTGGAGGTTTCGAAAGGCTAATTTATCTAAGCTCAGCGAGAACGTTCCACCACTGAATGGCTGTGCCAGAGTGGACCGGTAGATGCCCATCTCCAGGAATCTGGTCACTTCAAAGCGGCAGCAGGTGAGCGGATAATCAGTGAGTTCCCATCAACAGAGCCTAGAGCCAGAAAAAGCCAAGTAGCCCCCATGATCGACTTGATCTTCTTAGTGCATCCGTCCCAGGATGTTCCTATGTAAGGACACAAGGTTGAAAACAAACAAAAAATGGTTATCCAGCACTGAGCAGAAATGTAGAGGATTAGCTGCATGTGACTGACTTTTCTGATGAGCGTCAGTGCAGATAAACAAACAGAACTCTACTGCAAGTGGTGGGAGTAGGGTTTAGGAATCTAGGGGTCAACAGAGCATACCTGGCCCACTGGAACACTCTACAATGTTTGATAATAGAGATAAGCATTTGGCCTTGGACCAAAGGGGAACCAGGCGCAGATCCATTGAGAGCCACTACTGACCCAGGAGTAGTGCGGTTTAGTCCAATTTGACAAAAAAAATAAAAAGAAAAAGGAACAGCTGCTGGAGAAGGCAGAGTGTCTTTAGAAAACAGTATTCTGCTTCTTAAAACACAGTGGCATTGGGCGGTGGGACTTATGCTAGAAAGACTTCTTAAGTCACATCCTGCGCTGCACTATCTTCCTCCCTTTCCTGTCCCCTCTGGCCCCAACCACAGCGAAATACCCGAGAGTATGAAGTGGCAGCACAGTCCAGCTGATTTCTTTTACTGTGCACCTTCACTCCTGGAGAACCGATCTTCATCAGTGTGTAGCTCCAGTGGCCACAAGTATTGAAGATGGTGGTGTCAGCAGCGTCTGCCTATTGCTATTACTATAAACCTTCAGACCACTGCAAAAACAACCAGTGCTCTCGCCCCAGCAGCTCCTGCACCTGCAGACTATCAGTAAATATTAAAGCAGCGACAGAAGAAGGTACTTGTGTTACCAGGACGAAGATGCTACTTGGACCACAGGGGCGAGTGCTCCAGGAGGAGCCAGCAATGGAAAGCTGTGGTTCCTCCCAGACTAAGCGTAGCAGGACAAGCATGAAGATTAGTCTCAAAACTCTCACCAGAACCAAAGCTTGACTAATGCCAAGATAGAATGCTTCCAGATTTTCATGGCTGGAAACCAACAATTTACTCCACTCAAGACACCGCCTCCACATTACTCTAGGCGGGTAAGTAGGTGAGAGCATTATCAACACTTTGCATCCCCACCCCAGAGAAGCATAATGAATTGTTCTTCTGGAGTGAGATGTCTGTGCACTGGATAACAGCAGCCACTCACAAACACTGCAAACTGATTAAGCTGACTACCTTAATTCCACAGTCATCGGAACCTGAAAGCAAAGTTGTTGGAACACGGGTGTACATATTGGGAGATAACGCTACACATCCCAGGCATCACTAGGATGTTCCAAGAGATAAAGCATCAAAGCTGTTAAATTGAGTCCAATATCCCAACAGTACCACACTAAGGCCCTGATTTATACTTTTTGATGCTAAACTGCGCTAACACAATTTAGTGTCAAAAAGTATAACGCCGGCTAGAGCCATCCCAAGGTGCCATCTAGGCATCATATTTATGGTATGAGGAACGCGGGCGGTAAGGCCCGGCTAACGTCATAAAAATGGATGCTAAGCGGGTGGGGGAGGCGTAGGGGGAACAGGGGGTTTAGCGTCAGAGGATGACGCTAGTATGGGTAGAGGCAAAAAAAATACCTCTAACTAGACTAGTGTCATTTTCTAACGTTAAAACCCCATTGACATGACTCCTGTCTTAGTTAAGACAGGAGTCATGCCCACCAAACCAATGGCCATGCCCGTGGGACATATGTCCATTGGGCCGAGTGCCATGCAGGGGTCCCAATTTAGCACCCTCCCCCCCCATTGCACTACAAGAAATAAAAAAAAATGTAACTATTCTTAACTGGGATGGAGTCCCCCATCCTCTGCTGCCCCTCTGGTATGCATTGAGGTGTCCCTGGGGCTAGGGAGGGGCACCTGTGGGCTCTATCCATTGTCTCTGGCCATGGAAAAAGACCCACAGGTCTCCTAATGCCTGCCCTGAGCCAGGCGGCGTTAAATAATGACGCTAAAGCCATATTGTCATTTTTTGCCCAGGAACGCCTACTTTGCATCTCATTGACGTAATCCAATCCAATATTTTGGCACTAGACATGTCTTGCACCAAAATATATATATGGAGTGAAGTTTGAGTCAGCGTCAAAAAATGATGCTAATTCAGCACAAACAGATTATAAATATGCCCCTAACTGTCTTAAATACCAAGTCCTATCCACGAACAGCATTACAACCCCTTCCACTCAGCGCAATGATGAGGAAAGGTAAATAAGTTGTTTTTCTACAAGCCGAAAACACATAAAGGCCTATATGTATCAAAACAACTTAGTTCATAATATAAACGTACAAAAATATGTAAGGATAAACATACCTTATAAATGACCAGAGCTACTCAACTGTTTAAATCTGTTAGTAATCTTGGGAAACGTTCAGTCTTTAACAAACTGTCTTGGGCTGATTCTTAGTTGTAACTAAATGAAAGAAAGGGCAGACGTTACATATTTGGTTTCAAGGTGACAAAACAACAACATTTAACAAAAACATCTATTCAATAAATAATTATAAACACTGACAAAGGCATTTCAACAATGACTAGTTTACATTTCAAAGATTAAAGCCAGGAAGAGGCCGGAAAAAGAACACCACTGGTTATCATGAGTGTCAACCGAATATTGGTTCAGCCAACAGTACAACATAAATTCAATGTGAACAATCATTACTCTTCGTGGTTGGGTTGTTGTTTTTTTATCTTCGTACCACAGGCTAAGAATTTGTTAATTGTTAGCTGCAGTGTCTGTTTTGTTGACAATCCCGTTTTACCTGTGTGTGCTAACCCAGGATGTGATTGGCTAGCTGCTGTTTGTGAATACCTCCCGCGTTGTGGAGCAGTTTTATTACTTTTGATGTGTAAAGGGAATCATGGAAGATAGTTTGTTAATACTGTTGTACCACCTATCAATTGCAACAAACACTCACAAGAATTCTTTTCGCGCTACCGACAACCCCTGAGTGACTTTATATGCAGCAGCTGCAGGAAGCAGTGTTCTGCTCATTGTGTTAGTAAATGGCACTACTTATGTCACTATTATCGGTAGTTATTTCCATAACGTCCTTTAGTACTGGCGTTCGTTACCAATAGGGCAGCGCCTAGCTTCGGATTTACATGTTACTTTACATGCAGTGGTCCTTGCTGGGAGCCTGATTGGTTTTACACCACAGCGTGGAGTGGTGCCTCCCTGGCAGCATCATTTGTCAGTGTTCTGTATCAGTATTATCTGTAGGACAGCGCCTCGTTTCAGTTTTACATGTTACTTTAAATGCAGTGGTCCTTGCTGGGTCCCTGACTGGTTTTACATCAGTGTGGAGTGCAGTTTCCCTGGCAGCATCATCTGGGAGGTGGAGGGATGGGGTATTGTTCAGGGTCTGTGGCTAGGAGGTGAGCGGATGGAGTATTGTTCAGGGTCTGTGGCTGGGGGGTGAGGGTTGGGGGTATTGTTCAGGGCCTGTGGCTGGGAGGTGGAGGGATGGGGTATTGTTCAGGGTCTGTGGCTAGGAGGTGAGGGGATGGGGTATTGTTCAGGGCCTGTGGCTGGGAGGTTGGGGGGATGGGGGTATTGTTCAGGGTCTGTGGCTAGGAGGTGGGGGGATGGGGGTATTGTTCAGGGCCTGTGGCTGGGAGGTTGGGGGGATGGGGTATTGTTCAGGACCTGTGGCCGTGGTGTGGGGGGTATTGTTCAGGGCCTGTGGCTGGGAGGTTGAGGGATGGGGTATTGTTCATAGCCTGTGGCTGAGAGGTTGGGGGGATGAGGGTATTGTTCAGGGTCTGAGGCTGGGAAGTTGGGGGGATGGGGTATTATTCAAGGTCTGTGGCCGGGAGGTGGGGGAATTGGGGTTTTTGTTCAGGGTCAGTGGCTGGGAGGTGGGGGAATTGTTCAGGGTCTGATGCTGGGAGGTTGGGGGTATTGTTCAGGGCCTGTGGCTGGGAGGTTGAGGGTTGGGGGTATTGTTCAGTATTTGTGGCTTGGAGGGGGCTTGGGGGTACTGTTCAGGGCCTGTGGCTGGGAGGTGGGGGTTGGGAGTATTGTTCACAGCCTGTGGCTTGGAGGTGGGGGTATTTTTCAGGGTCTGTGGATAGGAGGTAGGGGTATTGTTCAGGGTCTGTGGCTGGGAGGTTGGGGGGTACTGTTCAAGGCCTATGGCTGGGAGGTGGGTGTTGGGAGTATTGTTCAGGGTCTGTGGCTGGGAGGTTGGGGGTATTGTTCAGGGACGGTGGCTGGTAGGTGGGGGATGGCGGTATTGTTCAGGGTCTGTGGATGGGAGGTGGGGGAAGGCGGTATTGTTCAGGGTCTGTGGCTGGGAGGTTGGGAGTACGGTTCAGGGCCTGTGGCTGGGAGGTTGGAGGGTTGGGGGTATTGTTCAGAGGTTGTGGCTGGGAGGTGGGGGTTGGGGGTATTGTTCAGGGTCTGTGGCTGGGAGGTGGGGGTTGAGGGTATTGTTCAGGGTCTGTGGCTGGGAGGTGAGAGTTGGGGGTATTGTTCAGGTCTGAGGCTGGGAGGTGGGGGGGGATGGAGTATTGTTCAGGGTCTGTGGCTGGGAGGTGAGGGTTGGGGGTATTGTTCAGGGTCTGTGGCTGGGAGGTGGGGGGATGGGGGTATTGTTCAGGGTCTTTGGCTGGGAGGTGGGGGTATGGGGGTATTGTTCAGGGTCTGAGGCTGGGAAGTGGGGGGATTGTTCAGGGTCTGTGGCTGGGAGTTGGTGGTATTGTTCAGGGTCTGAGGATGGGAGGTTGGGTTATTGTTCAGGGTCTGAGGATGGGAGGTTGGGGGTATTGTTCAGGGTCTGTGGCTGGGAGTTGGGGGTATTGTTCAGGGTCTGAGAATGGGAGGTTGGGGGTATTGTTCAGGGCATGTGGTTGGGAGGTGGGGGGATGGGGGTATTGTTCGGGGTCTGTGGCTGGGAGGTGGGGGATGGGGGTATTGTTCAGGGTCTAAGGCTGGGAGGTGGAGGGATGGGGGTGTTGTTCAGGGGCTGTTACTGGGAGGTGAGGGTTGGGGGTATTGTTCAGGGCCTGTGGCTGGAAGGTGGGGGTATTGTTCAGGGTCTGTGGCTGGGAGGTGGGGGGTATTGTTCAGGGCCTGTGGCTGGGAGGTTGGAGGGTTGGGGGTATTGTTCAGGACCTGTGGCTGGGAGGTTGGAGGGTTGGGGGTATTGTTCAGAGGTTGTGGCTGGGAGGTGGGGGTATTGTTCAGAGGTTGTCGCTGGGAGGTGGGGGTTGGGGGTATTGTTCAGAGGTTGTGGCTGGGAGGTGGGGGTTGAGGGTATTGTTCAGGGTCTGTGGCTGGGAGGTGAGGGTTGGGGGTATTGTTCAGAGGTTGTGGCTGGGAGGTGGGGGTTGAGGGTATTGTTCAGGGTCTGTGGCTGGGAGGTGAGGGTTGGTGGTATTGTTCAGGGTCTGAGGCTGGGAGGTGGGGGGATGGGGGTATTGTTCAGGGTCTGTGGCTGGGAGGTGGGGGGATGGGGGTATTGTTCAGGGTCTGTGGCTGGGAGGTGGGTATTGTTCAGGGTCTGTGGCTGGGAGGTGGGGGTTGGGGGCATTGTTCAGGGTCTGTGGATGGAGGGTGGGGTTGAGGGTATTTTTCAGTGTCTCTGGCTTGGAGGTGGGGGGGATGGGGTATTGTTCAGGGTCTGTGGCTGGGAGGTGGGGGTTGAGGGTATTGTTCAGGGTCTGTGGCTGGGAGGTGAGGGTTGGGGATATTGTTCAGGGTGAGGCTGGGAGGTGGGGGGATGGGGGTATTGTTCAGGGTCTGTGGCTAGGAGGTGGGGGGTTGAGGGTATTGTTCAGGGTCTGTGGCTGGGAGATGGGGTATTGTTAAGTGTCTGTGGCTGGGAGTTGGGGGTATTGTTCAGGGCCTGTGGCTGGGAGGTTGGGGGGATGGGGTATTGTTCAGGGTCTGTGGCCGGGGTGCGGGGGGTATTGTTCAGGGCCTGTGGCTGGGAGTTTGGGGTATTGTTCAGGGTCTGTGGCTGAGAGGTTGGGGGGATGGGGGTATTGTTCAGGGTCTGAGGCTGGGAAGTTGGGCAGGTGGGGGTATTATTCAGGGTCAGTGGCCGGGAGGTGGGGGAATTGGGGTTTTTGTTCAGGGTCTGTGGCTGGGAGGTTGGAGGTATTGTTCAAAGCCTGTGGCTGGGAGGTGGGGGATGGAGGAATTGTTCAGGGTCTGTGGCTGGGAGGTTGGGGGTATTGTTCAGGGTCTGAGGCTTGGTGGTTTAGGGTATTGTTCAGGGCCTGTGGCTGGGAGGTTGAGGGTTGGGGTATTGTTCAGGATTTGTGGCTGGGAGAGGGGGTTGGGGGTACTGTTCAGGGTCTGTGGCTGGAAGGTTGGGGGTATTGTTCAGGGTCTGTGGCTGGGAGGTGGGGGTTGGGGGTATTGTTCCGGGTCTGTGGCTGGGAGGTTGGGGGTATTGTTCACGGCCTGTGGCTCAGAGGGGGGGGTATTTTTCAGGGTCTGTGGACAGGAGGTGGGGGTATTGTTCAGGGTCTGTGGCTGGGAAGCTGGGGGTATTGTTCACGGCCTATGGCTGGGAGGTGGGTGTTGGGAGTATTGTTCAGGGTCAGTGGCTGGGAGGTTGGGGGTATTGTTCAGGGTCTGTGGCTGGGAGGTTGGGGGTGGCGGTATTGTTCAGAGTCTGTGGATGGGAGGTGGGGGATGGGGGAAGGCGATATTGTTAAGGGTCTGTGGCTGGGAGGTTGGGGGTATTGTTCAGGGCCTGTGGCTGGGAGGGAGGGTTGGGGGTATTGTTCAGGGTCTGTGGCTGAGAGGTTGGAGGGTTGGGGGTATTGTTCAGGGTCTAAGGTGGGGGGATGGGGTATTGTTCAGGGTCTGTGGCTGGGAGGTGAGGGTTGGGGGTATTGTTCAGGGTCTGTGGCTGGGAGGTGGGGGATGGGGGTATTGTTCAGGGTCTGTAGCTGAGGGGATTGATCAGGGTCTGAGGATGGGAGGTTGGGGGTATTGTTCAGGGTCTGTGGCTGGGAGTTGGGGGTATTGTTCAGGGTCTGAGGATGGGAGGTTGGGGGTATTGTTCAGGGTCTGAGGAAGGGATGTTGGGGGTATTGTTCAGGGCCTGTGGCTGGGAGGTGGGGGATGGCGGTATTGTTCGGGTCTGTGGATGGGAGGTGGGGGAAGGCGGTATTGTTCAGGGTCTGTGGCTGGGAGGTTGGGGGTATTGTTCAGGGCCTGTGGCTGGGAGGTTGGGGGATGGGGTATTGTTCAAGGTATGTGGCTGGAAGGGGAGGGTCGGGGGTATTGTTCAGGGTCTGTGGCTGGGAGGTGGAAGATGGGGGTATTGTTCAGGGTCTGTGGCTGGGAGGTGGAGGATGGGGGTATTGTTCAGGGTCTGTAGCTGAGAGGTGGGGGTATTGTTCAGGGTCTGTAGCTGAGAGGTGGGGGTATTGTTCAGGGTCTGAGGCTGGGAGGTGGGGGGATGGGGGGATTATTCAGGGTCTGTGGCTGGGAGTTGGGGGTATTGTTCAGGGTCTGAGGATGGAAGGTTGGGGTATTGTTCAGGGTCTGAGGATGGGAGGTTGGGGTATTGTTCAGGGTCTGAGGATGGGAGGTTGGGGGTATTGTTCCGGGTCTGAGGATGGGAGGTTGGGGGTATTGTTCCGGGTCTGAGGATGGGAGGTTGGGGGTATTGTTCCGGGTCTGTGGCTGGGAGGTTGGGGGTATTGTTCAGGGTCTGAGGATGGGAGGTTGGGGTATTGTTCAGGGACTGTGGCTGGGAGGTGAGGGTTGGGGGTATTGTTCAGGGCCTGTGGCTGGGAGGTTGGAGGGTTGGGGGTATTGTTCAGAGTTTGTGGCTGGGGGGTGGGGGTATTGTTCAGAGTCTGTGACTGGGAGGTGGGGGTTGAGGGTATTGTTCACGGTCTGTGGCTGGGAGTTGGCGGTATTGTTCGGGGTCTGTGGCTGGGAGTTGGGGGTATTGCTCAGGGTCTGAGGATGGGAGGTTGGGATATTGTTCAGGGCCTGTGGCTGGGAGGTTGGGGGTATTGTTCAGGGCCTGTGGCTGGGAGGTTGGGGGTATTGTTCAGGGCCTGTGGCTGGGAGGTTGCGGGGTATTGTTCAGGGTCTGTGGCTGGGAGGTTGGAGGGTTGGGGGTATTGTTCAGAGGTTGTGGCTGGGAGGTGGGGGTATTGTTCAGGGTCTGTGGCTGGGAGGTGGGGGTATTGTTCATGGTCTGTGGCTGGGAGGTGGGGGTTGAGGGTATTGTTCACGGTCTGTGGCTGGGAGTTGGGGGTATTGTTCAGGGTCTGAGGATGGGAGGTTGGGGTATTGTTCAGGGCCTGTGGCTCGGAGGTTGGGGGTATTGTTCAGGGCCTGTGGCTGGGAGGTTGGGGGGTATTGTTCAGGGTCTGTGGCTGGGAGGTTGGAGGGTTGAGGGTATTGTTCAGGGCCTGTGGCTGGGAGGTGGGGTATTGTTCAGGGCCTGTGGCTGGGAGTTGGGGGTATTGTTCAGGGTCTGTGTCTGGGAGGTGGGAGTTGGGGGTATTGTTCAGGGTCTGTGGCTGGGAGATTGGGGGGTATTGTTCAGGGCCTGCGGGAGGTTGGAGGGTTGGGGTATTGTTCAGGGCCTGTGGCTGGGAGGTGGGGGGATGGGAGTATTGTTCAGGGTCTGAGGCTGGGAGGTGGGGGGATGGGAGTGTTGTTCAGGGCCTGTGGCAGGGAGGTGGGGGGATGGGGGTATTGTTCAGGGCCTGTGGCTGGGAGGTGGGGGTTGGGGTATTGTTCAGGGTCTGTGGCTGGGAGGTGAGGGTTGGGGGTATTGTTCAGGGTCTGTGGATGGGAGGGAGGGTTGGGGGTATTGTTCAGGGCCTGTGGCAGGGAGGTGGGGGGATGGGAGTATTGTTCAGGGCCTGTGGCAGGGAGGTGGGGGGGATGGGGGTATTGTTCAGGGCCTGTGGCTGGGAGGTGGGGGGGATGGGGGTATTGTTCAGGGCCTGTTGCTGGGAGGTGGGGGTTGGGGTATTGTTCAGGGTCTGTGGCTGGGAGGTGAGGGTTGGGGGTATTGTTCAGGGTCTGTGGATGGGAGGGAGGGTTGGGGGTATTGTTCAGGGCCTGTGGCTGGGAGGTGAGGGTTGGGGGTATTGTTCAGGGCCTGTGGCTGGGAGGTGGGGGGATGGGGTATTGTTCAGGGCCTGTGGTTGGGGGTTGGGAGTATTGTTCAGGGGCTGTGACTGGGAGGTGGGGGTATTGTTCAGGGTCTGTGGCTGGGAGTATTGTTCCGGGGCTGTGACTGGGAGGTGGGGGTATTGTTCAGGGTCTGTGGCTGGGGGTTGGGAGTATTGTTCCGGGGCTGTGACTGGGAGGTGGGGGTATTGTTCAGGGTCTGTGGCTGAGGGTTGGGGGTATTGTTCACGGTCTGTGACTGGGAGTTGGGGGTATTGTTCAGGGCCTGTGGCTCGGAGGTTGGGGGTATTGTTCAGGGCCTGTGGCTGGGAGGTTGGGGGTATTGTTCAGGGTCTGTGGCTGGGAGGTTGGAGGGTTGAGGGTATTGTTCAGGGCCTGTGGCTGGGAGGTGGGGTATAGTTCAGGGCCTGTGGCTGGGAGTTGTGGGTATTGTTCAGGGTCTGTGGCTGGGAGGTGGGAGTTGGGGGTATTGTTCAGGGTCTGTGGCTGGGAGATTGGGGGGGTATTGTTCAGGGCCTGCGGGAGGTTGGAGGGTTGGGGTATTGTTCAGGGTCTGTGGCTGGGAGGTGGGGGGATGGGAGTATTGTTCAGGGTCTGAGGCTGGGAGGTGGGGGGATGGGAGTATTGTTCAGGGCCTGTGGCAGGGAGGTGGGGGGATGGGAGTATTGTTCAGGGCCTGTGGCAGGGAGGTGGGGGGGATGGGGGTATTGTTCAGGGCCTGTGGCTGGGAGGTGGGGGGGATGGGGGTATTGTTCAGGGCCTGTGGCTGGGAGGTGGGGGGGATGGGGGTATTGTTCAGGGTCTGTGGCTGGGAGGTGGGGGGGATGGGGGTATTGTTCAGGGCCTGTGGCAGGGAGGTGGGGGGATGGGAGTGTTGTTCAGGGCCTGTGGCAGGGAGGTGGGGGGATGGGAGTATTGTTCAGTGCCTGTGGCAGGGAGGTGGGGGGGATGGGGGTATTGTTCAGGGCCTGTGGCTGGGAGGTGGGGGGCATGGGGGTATTGTTCAGGGCCTGTGGCTGGGAGGTGGGGGGGATGGGGGTATTGTTCAGGGTCTGTGGCTGGGAGGTGAGGGTTGGGGGTATTGTTCAGGGTCTGTGGATGGGAGGGAGGGTTGGGGGTATTGTTCAGGGTCTGTGGATGGGAGGGAGGGTTGGGGGTATTGTTCAGGGCCTGTGGCTGGGAGGTGAGGGTTGGGGGTATTGTTCAGGGCCTGTGGCTGGGAGGTGGGGGGATGGGGGTATTGTTCAGGGCCTGTGGCTGGGGGTTGGGAGTATTGTTCAGGGGCTGTGACTGGGAGGTGGGGGTATTGTTCAGGGTCTGTGGCTGGGGGTTGGGAGTATTGTTCAGGGGCTGTGACTGGGAGGTGGGGGCCATTGTTCAGGGTCTGTGGCTGGGAGTATTGTTCCGGGGCTGTGACTGGGAGGTGGGGGTATTGTTCAGGGTCTGTGGCTGGGAGTATTGTTCCGGGGCTGTGACTGGGAGGTGGGGGTATTGTTCAGGGCCTGTGGCTGAGGGTTGGGGGTATTGTTCACGGTCTGTGACTGGCAGTTGGGGGTATTGTTCAGGGCCTGTGGCTCGGAGGTTGGGGGTATTGTTCAGGGCCTGTGGCTGGGAGGTTGGGGGTATTGTTCAGGGTCTGTGGCTGGGAGGTTGGAGGGTTGAGGGTATTGTTCTGGGCCTGTGGCTGGGAGGTGGGGTATTGTTCAGGGCCTGTGGCTGGGAGATTGGGGGGGTATTGTTCAGGGCCTGCGGGAGGTTGGAGGGTTGGGGTATTGTTCAGGGTCTGTGGCTGGGAGGTGGGGGGTTGGGGTATTGTTCAGGGTCTGTGGCTGGGAGGTGAGGGTTGGGGGTATTGTTCAGGGTCTGTGGATGGGAGGGAGGGTTGGGGGTATTGTTCAGGGCCTGTGGCAGGGAGGTGGGGGGATGGGAGTATTGTTCAGGGCCTGTGGCAGGGAGGTGGGGGGGATGGGGGTATTGTTCAGGGCCTGTGGCTGGGAGGTGGGGGGGATGGGGGTATTGTTCAGGGCCTGTGGCTGGGAGGTGGGGGTTGGGGTATTGTTCAGGGTCTGTGGCTGGGAGGTGAGGGTTGGGGGTATTGTTCAGGGTCTGTGGATGGGAGGGAGGGTTGGGGGTATTGTTCAGGGCCTGTGGCTGGGAGGTGAGGGTTGGGGGTATTGTTCAGGGCCTGTGGCTGGGAGGTGGGGGGATGGGGTATTGTTCAGGGCCTGTGGTTGGGGGTTGGGAGTATTGTTCAGGGGCTGTGACTGGGAGGTGGGGGTATTGTTCAGGGTCTGTGGCTGGGAGTATTGTTCCGGGGCTGTGACTGGGAGGTGGGGGTATTGTTCAGGGTCTGTGGCTGGGGGTTGGGAGTATTGTTCCGGGGCTGTGACTGGGAGGTGGGGGTATTGTTCAGGGTCTGTGGCTGAGGGTTGGGGGTATTGTTCACGGTCTGTGACTGGGAGTTGGGGGTATTGTTCAGGGCCTGTGGCTCGGAGGTTGGGGGTATTGTTCAGGGCCTGTGGCTGGGAGGTTGGGGGTATTGTTCAGGGTCTGTGGCTGGGAGGTTGGAGGGTTGAGGGTATTGTTCAGGGCCTGTGGCTGGGAGGTGGGGTATAGTTCAGGGCCTGTGGCTGGGAGTTGTGGGTATTGTTCAGGGTCTGTGGCTGGGAGGTGGGAGTTGGGGGTATTGTTCAGGGTCTGTGGCTGGGAGATTGGGGGGGTATTGTTCAGGGCCTGCGGGAGGTTGGAGGGTTGGGGTATTGTTCAGGGTCTGTGGCTGGGAGGTGGGGGGATGGGAGTATTGTTCAGGGTCTGAGGCTGGGAGGTGGGAGTATTGTTCAGGGCCTGTGGCAGGGAGGTGGGGGGATGGGAGTATTGTTCAGGGCCTGTGGCAGGGAGGTGGGGGGGATGGGGGTATTGTTCAGGGCCTGTGGCTGGGAGGTGGGGGGGATGGGGGTATTGTTCAGGGCCTGTGGCTGGGAGGTGGGGGGGATGGGGGTATTGTTCAGGGTCTGTGGCTGGGAGGTGGGGGGGATGGGGGTATTGTTCAGGGCCTGTGGCAGGGAGGTGGGGGGATGGGAGTGTTGTTCAGGGCCTGTGGCAGGGAGGTGGGGGGATGGGAGTATTGTTCAGTGCCTGTGGCAGGGAGGTGGGGGGGATGGGGGTATTGTTCAGGGCCTGTGGCTGGGAGGTGGGGGGGATGGGGGTATTGTTCAGGGCCTGTGGCTGGGAGGTGGGGGGGATGGGGGTATTGTTCAGGGTCTGTGGCTGGGAGGTGAGGGTTGGGGGTATTGTTCAGGGTCTGTGGATGGGAGGGAGGGTTGGGGGTATTGTTCAGGGTCTGTGGATGGGAGGGAGGGTTGGGGGTATTGTTCAGGGCCTGTGGCTGGGAGGTGAGGGTTGGGGGTATTGTTCAGGGCCTGTGGCTGGGAGGTGGGGGGATGGGGGTATTGTTCAGGGCCTGTGGCTGGGGGTTGGGAGTATTGTTCAGGGGCTGTGAATGGGAGGTGGGGGTATTGTTCAGGGTCTGTGGCTGGGGGTTGGGAGTATTGTTCAGGGGCTGTGACTGGGAGGTGGGGGCCATTGTTCAGGGTCTGTGGCTGGGAGTATTGTTCCGGGGCTGTGACTGGGAGGTGGGGGTATTGTTCAGGGTCTGTGGCTGGGAGTATTGTTCCGGGGCTGTGACTGGGAGGTGGGGGTATTGTTCAGGGCCTGTGGCTGAGGGTTGGGGGTATTGTTCACGGTCTGTGACTGGCAGTTGGGGGTATTGTTCAGGGCCTGTGGCTCGGAGGTTGGGGGTATTGTTCAGGGCCTGTGGCTGGGAGGTTGGGGGTATTGTTCAGGGTCTGTGGCTGGGAGGTTGGAGGGTTGAGGGTATTGTTCTGGGCCTGTGGCTGGGAGGTGGGGTATTGTTCAGGGCCTGTGGCTGGGAGATTGGGGGGGTATTGTTCAGGGCCTGCGGGAGGTTGGAGGGTTGGGGTATTGTTCAGGGTCTGTGGCTGGGAGGTGGGGGGATGGGAGTATTGTTCAGGGTCTGAGGCTGGGAGGTGGGGGGATGGGAGTATTGTTCAGGGCCTGTGGCAGGGAGGTGGGGGGATGGGAGTATTGTTCAGGGCCTGTGGCAGGGAGGTGGGGGGGATGGGGGTATTGTTCAGGGCCTGTGGCTGGGAGGTGGGGGGGATGGGGGTATTGTTCAGGGCCTGTGGCTGGGAGGTGGGGGGGATGGGGGTATTGTTCAGGGTCTGTGGCTGGGAGGTGGGGGGGATGGGGGTATTGTTCAGGGCCTGTGGCAGGGAGGTGGGGGGATGGGAGTGTTGTTCAGGGCCTGTGGCAGGGAGGTGGGGGGATGGGAGTATTGTTCAGGGCCTGTGGCAGGGAGGTGGGGGGGGATGGGGGTATTGTTCAGGGCCTGTGGCTGGGAGGTGGGGGGGATGGGGGTATTGTTCAGGGCCTGTGGCTGGGAGGTGGGGGGGATGGAGGTATTGTTCAGGGCCTGTGGCTGGGAGGTGGGGGTTGGGGTATTGTTCAGGGTCTGTGGCTGGGAGGTGAGGGTTGGGGGTATTGTTCAGGGTCTGTGGATGGGAGGGAGGGTTGGGGGTATTGTTCAGGGCCTGTGGCTGGGAGGTGAGGGTTGGGGGTATTGTTCAGGGCCTGTGGCTGGGAGGTGGGGGGATGGGGGTATTGTTCAGGGCCTGTGGCTGGGGGTTGGGAGTATTGTTCAGGGGCTGTGACTGGGAGGTGGGGGTATTGTTCAGGGTCTGTGGCTGGGGGTTGGGAGTATTGTTCAGGGGCTGTGACTGGGAGGTGGGGGTATTGTTCAGGGTCTGTGGCTGGGAGTATTGTTCCGGGGCTGTGACTGGGAGGTGGGGGTATTGTTCAGGGTCTGTGGCTGGGAGTATTGTTCCGGGGCTGTGACTGGGAGGTGGGGGTATTGTTCAGGGCCTGTGGCTGAGGGTTGGGGGTATTGTTCACGGTCTGTGACTGGCAGTTGGGGGTATTGTTCAGGGCCTGTGGCTCGGAGGTTGGGGGTATTGTTCAGGGCCTGTAGCTGGGAGGTTGGGGGTATTGTTCAGGGTCTGTGGCTGGGAGGTTGGAGGGTTGAGGGTATTGTTCTGGGCCTGTGGCTGGGAGGTGGGGTATTGTTCAGGGCCTGTGGCTGGGAGTTGTGGGGGTATTGTTCAGGGCCTGCGGGAGGTTGGAGGGTTGGGTTATTGTTCAGGGTCTGTGGCTGGGAGGTGGGGGGATGGGAGTATTGTTCAGGGTCTGAGGCTGGGAGGTGGGGGGATGGGAGTATTGTTCAGGGCCTGTGGCAGGGAGGTGGGGGGAGGGGGGTATTGTTCAGGGCCTGTGGCTGGGAGGTGGGAGTATTGTTGAGGGCCTGTGACAGGGAGGTGGGGGGGGATGGGGGTATTGTTCAGGGCCTGTGGCTGGGAGGTGGGGGTTGGGGGTATTGTTCAGGGTCTGTGGCTGGGAGGTGAGGGTTGGGGGTATTGTTCAGGGTCTGTGGATGGGAGGGAGGGTTGGGGGTATTGTTCAGGGCCTGTGTCTGGGAGGTGAGGGTTGGGGGTATTGTTCAGGGTCTGTGGCTGGGAGGTTGGAGGGTTGGGGGATATTGTTCAGGGTCTGTGGCTGGGAGGTGAGGGTTGGGGGTATTGTTTAGGGCCTGTGGCTGGGAGGTTGAGGGTATTGTTCAGGGTCTGTAGGTGGGAGGTGGAGGTTGGGGGTACTGTTCAGGGTCTGAGGCTGGGAGGTGGGGGGATGAGAGTATTGTTCAGGGCCTGTGGCTGGGGGTTGGGAGTATTGTTCAGGGGCTGTGACTGGGAGGTGGGGGTATTGTTCAGGGTCTGTGGCTGGGGGTTGGGAGTATTGTTCAGGGGCTGTGACTGGGAGGTGGGGGTATTGTTCAGGGCCTGTGGCTGGGGGTTGGGGGTATTGTTCAGGGGCTGTGACTGGGAGGTGGGGGTATTGTTCAGGGCCTGTGGCTGGGGGTATTGTTCAGGGGCTGTGACTGGGAGGTGGGGGTATTGTTCAGGGCCTGTGGCTGGGGGTATTGTTCAGGGGCTGTGACTGGGAGGTGGGGGTATTGTTCAGGGCCTGTGGCGGGGGGTTGGGGGTATTGTTCAGGGGCTGTGACTGGGAGGTGGGCGTATTGTTCAGGGCCTGTGGTTGGGGGTATTGTTCAGGGGGTGTGACTGGGAGGTGGGGGTATTGTTCAGGGCCTGTGGCGGGGGGTTGGGAGTATTGTTCAGGGGCTGTGACTGGGAGGTGGGGGTATTGTTCAGGGTCTGTGGCTGGGAGGTGGGGGTATTGTTCAGGGTCTGAGGCTGGGAGGTGGGGGGACGGGGGTATGGTTCAGGGCCTGGGCTGGGAGGTTGGGGGTATTGTTTAGGGTCTGTGGCTTGGAGGTTGGGGGTATTGTTCAGGGTCTGTGGCCGGGAGGTTGGGGGTATTGTTCAGGGTCTGTGGCTGGGAGGTGGGGGTGTTGTTCAGGGCCTGTGGCTGGGAGGTTGAGGGTATTGTTCAGGGTCTGTAGGTGGAGGTTGGGGTATTGTTCAGGGTCTGTGGCTGGGAGGTTGGAGGGTTGGGGGATATTGTTCAGGGTCTGTGGCTGGGAGGGGGGGATTGGGGGGGTTGTGTAGGGCCTGTGGCTGGGAGGTTGAGGGTATTGTTCAGGGTCTGCTGGTGGGAGGTGGAGGTTGGGGGTACTGTTCAGGGTCTGTGGCTGGGAGGTGGGGGGATGGGGGTATTGTTCAGGGCCTGTGGCTGGGGAGTATTGTTCAGGGGCTGTGACTGGGAGGTGGGGGTATTGTTCAGGGTCTGTGGCTGGGGGTTGGGAGTATTGTTCAGGGGCTGTGACTGGGAGGAGGGGGTATTGTTCAGGGTCTGTGGCTGGGGGTTGGGAGTATTGTTCAGGGGCTGTGACTGGGAAGTGGGGGTATTGTTCAGGGTCTGTGTATGGGGGTTGGGAGTATTGTTCAGTGGCTGTGACTGAGAGGTGGGGGTATTGTTCAGGGTCTGTGGCTGGGGGTTGGGAGTATTGTTCAGGGGCTGTGACTGGGAGGTGGGGGTATTGTTCAGGGCCTGTGGCTGGGGTTGGGGGTATTGTTCAGGGCCTGTGGCTGGGAGGTGGGGGTTGGTGGTATTGTTCAGGGGCTGTGACTGGGAGGTGGGGGTATTGTTCAGGGCCTGTGACTGGGAGGTGGGGGTATTGTTCAGGGCCTGTGGCGGGGGGTTGGGAGTATGGTTCAGGGCCTGTGGCTGGGGGTTTGGGGTATGGTTCAGGGCCTGTGGCTGGGAGTTGGGGGTATTGTTCAGGGCCTGTGACTGGGAGGTGGGGGGATGGGGGTATTGTTCAGGGCCTGTGGCGGGGGTTGGGGGTATTGTTCAGGGCCTGTGGCTGGGGGTATTGTTCAGGGCCTGTGGCTGGGGGTATTGTTCAGGGCCTGTGGCTGGGGGTTGGGGGTATTGTTCAGGGGCTGTGACTGGGAGGTGGGGGTATTGTTCAGGGCCTGTGACTGGGAGGTGGGGGTATTGTTCAGGGCCTGTGACTGGGAGGTGGGGGTATTGTTCAGGGCCTGTGACTGGGAGGTGGGGGTATTGTTCAGGGCCTGTGACTGGGAGGTGGGGGTATTGTTCAGGGCCTGTGACTGGGAGGTGGGGGTATTGTTCAGGGCCTGGGACTGGGAGGTGGGGGTATTGTTCAGGGCCTGTGGCGGGGGGTTGGGAGTATGGTTCAGGGCCTGTGGCGGGGGGTTGGGAGTATGGTTCAGGGCCTGTGGCTGGGGGTTTGGGGTATGGTTCAGGGCCTGTGGCTGGGAGTTGGGGGTATTGTTCAGGGCCTGTGACTGGGAGGTGGGGGGATGTGGGTATTGTTCAGGGCCTGTGGCGGGGGGTTGGGGGTATTGTTCAGGGCCTGTGGCTGGGGGTATTGTTCAGGGCCTGTGGCTGGGGGTTGGGGGTATTGTTCAGGGCCTGTGACTGGGAGGTGGGGGGATGGGGGTATTGTTCAGGGCCTGTGGCGGGGGTTGGGAGTATTGTTCAGGGTCTGTGGCGGGGGGTTGGGGGTATTGTTCAGGGCCTGTGGCTGGGGGTATTGTTCAGGGCCTGTGGCTGGGGGGTATTGTTCAGGGCCTGTGGCTGGGAGGTGGGGGTATTGTTCAGGGGCTGTGACTGGGAGGTGGGGGTATTGTTCAGGGGCTGTGACTGGGAAGTGGGGGTATTGTTCAGGGCCTGTGACTGGGAGGTGGGGGATGGGGATATTGTTCAGGGCCTGTGGCGGGGGGTTGGGAGTATTGTTCAGGGTCTGTGGCGGGGGGTTGGGGGTATTGTTCAGGGCCTGTGGCTGGGGGTATTGTTCAGGGCCTGTGGCTGGGGGTTGGGGGTATTGTTCAGGGCCTGTGACTGGGAGGTGGGGGTATTGTTCAGGGGCTGTGACTGGGAGGTGGGGGTATTGTTCAGGGCCTGTGACTGGGAGGTGGGGGTATTGTTCAGGGCCTGTGGCGGGGGGTTGGGAGTATTGTTCAGGGCCTGTGGCTGGGAGGTGGGGGGTTCAGGGCCTGTGACTGGGAGGTGGGGGTATTGTTCAGGGCCTGTGGCGGGGGGTTTGGAGTATGGTTCAGGGCCTGTGGCGGGGGGGTTGGGGGTATTGTTCAGGGCCTGTGGCTGGGGGTTTGGGGTATGGTTCAGGGCCTGTGGCTGGGAGTTGGGGGTATTGTTCAGGGCCTGTGGCTGGGAGGTGGGGGGATGGGGGTATTGTTCAGGGCCTGTGGCGGGGGGTTGGGAGTATTGTTCAGGGTCTGTGGCGGGGGGTTGGGGGTATTGTTCAGGGCCTGTGGCTGGGGGTATTGTTCAGGGCCTGTGGCTGGGGGTATTGTTCAGGGGCTGTGACTGGGAGGTGGGGGTATTGTTCAGGGCCTGTGACTGGGAGGTGGGGGTATTGTTCAGGGCCTGTGACTGGGAGGTGGAGGTAATGTTCAGGGCCTGTGGCGGGGGGTTGGGGGTATTGTTCAGGGGCTGTGACTGGGAGGTGGGGGTATTGTTCAGGGCCTGTGACTGGGAGGTGGGGGTATTGTTCAGGGCCTGTGACTGGGAGGTGGGGGTATTGTTCAGGGACTGAGGCGGGGGGTTGGGAGTATGGTTCATGGCCTGTGGCGGGGGGTTGGGAGTATGGTTCAGGGCCTGTGGCTGGGGGTTTGGGGTATGGTTCAGGGCCTGTGGCTGGGAGTTGGGGGTATTGTTCAGGGCCTGTGACTGGGAGGTGGGGGGATGGGGGTATTGTTCAGGGCCTGTGGCGGGGGGTTGGGAGTATTGTTCAGGGTCTGTGGCGGGGGGTTGGGGGTATTGTTCAGGGCCTGTGGCTGGGGGTATTGTTCAGGGCCTGTGGCTGGGGGTTGGGGGTATTGTTCAGGGCCTGTGACTGGGAGGTGGGGGTATTGTTCAGGGGCTGTGACTGGGAGGTGGGGGTATTGTTCAGGGCCTGTGACTGGGAAGTGGGGGTATTGTTCAGGGCCTGTGGCGGGGGGTTGGGAGTATTGTTCAGGGCCTGTGGCTGGGAGGTGGGAGTTGGGGGTATTGTTCAGGGCCTATGGCTGGGGGTTGGGAGTATTGTTCAGGGGCTGTGACTGGGAGGTGGGGGTATTGTTCAGGGTCTGTGGCTGGGAGGTGGGGGTATTGTTCAGGGCCTGTGACTGGGAGGTGGGGGTATTGTTCAGGGCCTGTGACTGGGAGGTGGGGGTATTGTTCAGGGCCTGTGGCGGAGGGTTGGGAGTATTGTTCAGGGGCTGTGGCTGGGGGTTGGGAGTATTGTTCAGGGCCTGTGGCTGGGAGGTGGGGGTATTGTTCAGGGCCTGTGGCTGGGGGTTGGGAGTATTGTTCAGGGCCTGTGGCTGGGAGGTGGGGGTATTGTTCAGGGCCTGTGACTGGGAGGTGGGGGTATTGTTCAGGGCCTGTGGCTGGGGGTTGGGAGTATGGTTCAGGGCCTGTGGCGGGGGGTTGGGAGTATGGTTCAGGGCCTGTGGCTGGGGGTTTGGGGTATGGTTCAGGGCCTGTGGCTGGGAGGTGGGAGTTGGGGGTATTGTTCAGGGCCTGTGACTGGGAGGTGGGGGGTATTGTTCAGGGCCTGTGGCGGGGGGTTGGGAGTATTGTTCAGGGTCTGTGGCGGGGGGTTGGGGGTATTGTTCAGGGCCTGTGGCTGGGGGTATTGTTCAGGGCCTGTGGCTGGGGGTTGGGAGTATTGTTCAGGGGCTGTGACCGGGGGTTGGGAGTATTGTTCAGGGTCTGTGGCTGGGGGTTGGGGGTATTGTTCAGGGGCTGTGACTGGGAGGTGGGGGTATTGTTCAGGGCCTGTGACTGGGAGGTGGGGGTATTGTTCAGGGCCTGTGACTGGGAGTATTGTTCAGGGCCTGTGACTGGGAGGTGGGTGTATTGTTCAGGGCCTGTGGCGGGGGGTTGGGAGTATGGTTCAGGGCCTGTGGCGGGGGGTTGGGAGTATGGTTCAGGGCCTGTGGCTGGGGGTTTGGGGTATGGTTCAGGGCCTGTGGCTGGGAGGTGGAAGTTGGGGGTATTGTTCAGGGCCTGTGACTGGGAGGTGGGGGGATGGGGGTATTGTTCAGGGCCTGTGGCGGGGGGTTGGGAGTATTGTTCAGGGTCTGTGGCGGGGGGTTGGGGGTATTGTTCAGGGCCTGTGGCTGGGGGTATTGTTCAGGGCCTGTGGCTGGGGGTTGGGAGTATTGTTCAGGGGCTTTGACCGGGGGTTGGGAGTATTGTTCAGGGTCTGTGGCTGGGGGTTAGGGGTATTGTTCAGGGGCTGTGACTGGGAGGTGGGGGTATTGTTCAGGGCCTGTGACTGGGAGTATTGTTCAGGGCCTGTGACTGGGAGGTGGGGGTATTGTTCAGGGCCTGTGGCGGGGGGTTGGGTGTATGGTTCAGGGCCTGTGGCGGGGGGTTGGGAGTATGGTTCAGGGCCTGTGGCTGGGGGTTTGGGGTATGGTTCAGGGCCTGTGGCTGGGAGTTGGGGGTATTGTTCAGGGCCTGTGACTGGGAGGTGGGGGGATGGGGGTATTGTTCAGGGCCTGTGGCGGGGGGTTGGGAGTATTGTTCAGGGTCTGTGGCGGGGGTTGGGGGTATTGTTCAGGGCCTGTGGCTGGGGGTATTGTTCAGGGCCTGTGGCTGGGGGTTGGGGGTATTGTTCAGGGCCTGTGGCTGGGAGGTGGGGGTATTGTTCAGGGCCTGTGGCGGGGGGTTGGGAGTATTGTTCAGGGCCTGTGGCTGGGAGGTGGGGGTTTCAGGGCCTGTGACTGGGAGGTGGGGGTATTGTTCAGGGGCTGTGACTGGGAGGTGGGGGTATTGTTCAGGGGCTGTGACTGGGAGGTGGGGGTATTGTTCAGGGCCTGTGGCGGGGGGTTGGGAGTATTGTTCAGGGCCTGTGGCTGGGAGGTGGGGGTTTCAGGGCCTGTGACTGGGAGGTGGGGGTATTGTTCAGGGCCTGTGACTGGGAGGTGGGGGTATGGTTCAGGGCCTGTGGCGGGGGGTTGGGAGTATGGTTCAGGGCCTGTGGCTGGGGGTTTGGGGTATGGTTCAGGGCCTGTGGCTGGGAGTTGGGGGTATTGTTCAGGGCCTGTGACTGGGAGGAGGGGGGATGGGGGTATTGTTCAGGGCCTGTGGCGGGGGGTTGGGAGTATTGTTCAGGGTCTGTGGCGGGGGGTTGGGGGTATTGTTCAGGGCCTGTGGCTGGGGGTATTGTTCAGGGCCTGTGGCTGGGGGTTGGGGGTATTGTTCAGGGCCTGTGACTGGGAGGTGGGGGTTTCAGGGCCTGTGACTGGGAGGTGGGGGTATTGTTCAGGGGCTGTGACTGGGAGGTGGGGGTATTGTTCAGGGCCTGTGACTGGGAGGTGGGGGGATGGGGGTATTGTTCAGGGCCTGTGACTGGGAGGTGGGGGTATTGTTCAGGGGCTGTGACTGGGAGGTGGGGGTATTGTTCAGGGCCTGTGGCGGGGGGTTGGGGGTATTGTTCAGGGCCTGTGACTGGGAGGTGGGGGTTTCAGGGGCTGTGACTGGGAGGTGGGGGTATTGTTCAGGGGCTGTGGCGGGGGGGTGGGAGTATTGTTCAGGGTCTGTGGCTGGGGGTTGGGGGTATTGTTCAGGGCCTGTGACTGGGAGGTGGGGGTATTGTTCAGGGGCTGTGACTGGGAGGTGGGGGTTTCAGGGGCTGTGACTGGGAGGTGGGGGCATTGTTCAGGGGCTGTGGCGGGGGGGTGGGAGTATTGTTCAGGGCCTGTGGCTGGGAGGTGGGGGTTTCAGGGCCTGTGACTGGGAGGTGGGGGGATGGGGGTATTGTTCAGGGCCTGTGGCGGGGGGTTGGGAGTATTGTTCAGGGTCTGTGGCGGGGGGTTGGGGGTATTGTTCAGGGCCTGTGGCTGGGGGTATTGTTCAGGGCCTGTGGCTGGGGGTTGGGGGTATTGTTCAGGGCCTGTGACTGGGAGGTGGGGGTTTCAGGGCCTGTGACTGGGAGGTGGGGGCATTGTTCAGGGCCTGTGACTGGGAGGTGGGGGCATTGTTCAGGGCCTGTGACTGGGAGGTGGGGGGATGGGGGTATTGTTCAGGGCCTGTGGCGGGGGGTTGGGAGTATTGTTCAGGGCCTGTGGCGGGGGGTTGGGAGTATTGTTCAGGGCCTGTGGCTGGGGGTATTGTTCAGGGCCTGTGACTGGGAGGTGGGGGCATTGTTCAGGGCCTGTGACTGGGAGGTGGGGGGATGGGGGTATTGTTCAGGGCCTGTGGCGGGGGGTTGGGAGTATTGTTCAGGGCCTGTGGCGGGGGGTTGGGAGTATTGTTCAGGGCCTGTGGCTGGGGGTTGGGGGTATTGTTCAGGGCCTGTGACTGGGAGGTGGGGGTATTGTTCAGGGGCTGTGACTGGGAGGTGGGGGTATTGTTCAGGGCCTGTGGCGGGGGGTTGGGAGTATTGTTCAGGGTCTGTGGCGGGGGGTTGGGGGTATTGTTCAGGGCCTGTGGCTGGGGGTATTGTTCAGGGCCTGTGGCTGGGGGTTGGGGGTATTGTTCAGGGCCTGTGACTGGGAGGTGGGGGTTTCAGGGCCTGTGACTGGGAGGTGGGGGTATTGTTCAGGGGCTGTGACTGGGAGGTGGGGGTTTCAGGGCCTGTGACTGGGAGGTGGGGGTTTCAGGGCCTGTGACTGGGAGGTGGGGGTATTGTTCAGGGGCTGTGACTGGGAGGTGGGGGTATTGTTCAGGGCCTGTGGCGGGGGGGTGGGAGTATTGTTCAGGGCCTGTGGCTGGGAGGTGGGGGTATTGTTCAGGGCCTGTGGCTGGGGGTTGGGGGTATTGTTCAGGGCCTGTGACTGGGAGGTGGGGGTATTGTTCAGGGCCTGTGGCGGGGGGTTGGGGGTATTGTTCAGGGCCTGTGACTGGGAGGTGGGGGTTTCAGGGCCTGTGACTGGGAGGTGGGGGTTTCAGGGCCTGTGACTGGGAGGTGGGGGTATTGTTCAGGGCCTGTGACTGGGAGGTGGGGGTATTGTTCAGGGGCTGTGACTGGGAGGTGGGGGTATTGTTCAGGGCCTGTGGCGGGGGGGTGGGAGTATTGTTCAGGGCCTGTGGCTGGGAGGTGGGGGTATTGTTCAGGGGCTGTGACTGGGAGGTGGGGGTATTGTTCAGGGGCTGTGACTGGGAGGTGGGGGTATTGTTCAGGGCCTGTGGCGGGGGGTGGGAGTATTGTTCAGGGCCTGTGGCTGGGAGGTGGGGGTATTGTTCAGGGCCTGTGGCTGGGGGTTGGGGGTATTGTTCAGGGCCTGTGACTGGGAGGTGGGGGTATTGTTCAGGGCCTGTGGCGGGGGGTTGGGGGTATTGTTCAGGGCCTGTGACTGGGAGGTGGGGGTTTCAGGGCCTGTGACTGGGAGGTGGGGGTATTGTTCAGGGGCTGTGACTGGGAGGTGGGGGTATTGTTCAGGGCCTGTGGCGGGGGGGTGGGAGTATTGTTCAGGGCCTGTGACTGGGAGGTGGGGGTATTGTTCAGGGGCTGTGACTGGGAGGTGGGGGTATTGTTCAGGGCCTGTGACTGGGAGGTGGGGGTATTGTTCAGGGGCTGTGACTGGGAGGTGGGGGTATTGTTCAGGGCCTGTGGCGGGGGGTTGGGGGTATTGTTCAGGGCCTGTGACTGGGAGGTGGGGGTATTGTTCAGGGCCTGTGACTGGGAGGTGGGGGTATTGTTCAGGGGCTGTGACTGGGAGGTGGGGGTATTGTTCAGGGCCTGTGACTGGGAGGTGGGGGTATTGTTCAGGGCCTGTGACTGGGAGGTGGGGGTATTGTTCAGGGCCTGTGGCGGGGGGTTGGGGGTATTGTTCAGGGCCTGTGACTGGGAGGTGGGGGTATTGTTCAGGGGCTGTGACTGGGAGGTGGGGGTATTGTTCAGGGGCTGTGACTGGGAGGTGGGGGTATTGTTCAGGGCCTGTGGCGGGGGGGTGGGAGTATTGTTCAGGGCCTGTGGCTGGGAGGTGGGGGTTTCAGGGCCTGGGGAAGGGAACAGATCGTCTGGATAGAGAGGGGGCCCGGGGCCTGTGGCTAGGGAGGGTCCCGGGACCTGTTTTGAGCCGGAGGGGGTTGGGGCTTGTGGGAGGGGGGGTCAGGTGCTTCATACTCCTGTCAAGGCTGGCCTGGGGAGGCTCCACTAACCCACAGACCGGCCCCGGCTCCTCCTACCTGAGCGGACACCTCCGGGATCCCCCCTCCGAGGACCGCGGCTCCCTCTGGTGTCGGAAGAAGGAAACGAGGCGTTTCCACTTCCGGGTCAGCAGAGTCGGCACCTGCAATCTCTTCTAACAGCTCCCTGGCCTCGACGGCGTGCATGCTTTCCACTTCCGGGTCGGCAGCGGCAGCGCCAGCAAGGATATATATATATATATATATATATATCCACCTCTGACATATATGGACAGGTGTCCCAGTTTGCACTTCCGGGTCAGCAGCCGCAGAGTCAGCACCAGCAGTATGCTTGGCTGTCAGGGATTCAGAGTCAAAAGTGTGACATTTTCATCATTTCAGTGTAACTATGAGTGACATTTCAACGACTGTGAGGGAAGCAAAATCAAGTGATGACGATGAGGGAACCATGTAAATATAAATAATTACCCCCATTTGAGCACCAGAAATGGAAGGGCACTAACCTAGTGCAGCCCCGCCAATTCTATGTCAGGACTGGAGGCTCCAATTATGCTTCTTTTTCTATGCTTTTTTTTTCTCAGCAGCCAATAAAACAAGAAGATATTTAAAACAATATATTTCCCAGTAAAATCATCATAATCACATGACCAACCATAAAGTATCCCCCTATAAAACCTGGTGACGTCAAAATACTTCCTCTTTCTTTGCTGCTCTGCAGACAGTTAAGTTCATCTTTAATCTGTCTTACTATACCGACATAGCGTGTGTGATTGATATATGCATAGCCGATTGTTCATGGATTCCAGGGGTTGTGCCTCACTTAGTACGGGGCAGGTGCTGTGCGTAGTTCTCGTGCCTTGTACCATTGTAACCTCTTTTTCTTTTCTAGGGGAGCGCTTCGGCCTCCATGGCTGTGAGGGATTTCCTTCGCAGGCCTAGATTTGTGGAGCGGGAGAGGGAGTAGGTCGTGGCCACCAATTTAGATCAGCAGCAACCCATTATTATACTCTTCTGGGACGTGATTGCACACACGTGATAAAGCTGCGCAAAGTCTAAACGCGGCTGAGGAGGCTTAGGCAGCTTCACCACTCTGTATATATTTCCCCTTCAAAAGAAGATTCCTTTTGGTTTTCTTACTCCTCTGTGCCACATAAATTGCTTCCAAACCTTGAGGCATCAGAGAGTGCCCAGGGTTGTAAAAACTGCATAGGCTCTGCCTACAGTGCTATAACAGGCACCTCCTTCCACTCTTCAAGTATATTTCTTGCACCTGCCGGGGCTGCACTCCCCCTTGCTTTACAGCTTGTTTGCTATACTTGTTACTAAATATATATATATATATATATATATATATATATATATATATATATATATATATATATATATATATATATATATATATATATATAAAAACACCTTCACTATGGCTCAATAAGATCCCTACGAAGAGGGCAAAGGGGAATATCAGGAGTTTTCCCCATTTTTGAGGACAACCTTGTAGAAGCTTTGACTAATAATGTGCGATTATCTATTAACAAGGCCTTGACAAAGGCCATCGAGCTCCTGACCTCACACCTCAAGGGCTTCACTCACCAGCAAGGCTAGCTCCCGCCTCTACCTGCCTCTGCAGAGCCAACATCTCAGCCTAGCAAACAGACAGAAGGTAAAGCCAAAGGTAAATCTTAAGGGAAACAATGGCATTCCGAGGCCTTTGAACAATTGTCAATGCCAATTTTGGAAGAGCATGGATACAGTCCCTCCCAACCCCAAGCATGAACTTCTTACAAGACCGTCTGAACCTATATGTTCTGACTTTTCCAATGATTCCTCTGATAGCGATCAGGAGGATGCCCCTGGGCACAGCAAGAAAAAACACCCTGATCGCGCATTGGATCCCGGTCCAAGTCCACCTAAAGTTCTTACCGTTGACCCAACGAAGATCATCCATCCTCGATCTACTAGCTGGACTCCTCTTCCCGAAGTTAGACAAGGTTTTGATAAGGAGGTCAGGGCGAGGCTTAGATCCGAATGCCCCATACCAGATCTGGCTGGTAAGGTCTCAGATACACCAGAAGTGGATCCCACCATGGTAAATATTTTGAAACAATGGGCCCGAGACCCCAGGAAAGGACTGGATAGGGCTTGGCGTTCCTGCCAAGTCAAATTACTTGACATCCCAGGACCCCTCACAAAAATCTTGGAGCTTGGTTTTCATTCCAAGGAATCCGTTATAGCGGTTGATCTGGACATTTTGATTGGCTGGGTGCAACGAGCTGCCAGCCAGTTCGGTAATGCCAACATGGCAGTGCCTATTGAAATATGAAGACCGATTCTGATGCGCATCGATCCTAAATCAAAAGATCTTGTGTCTTCTGAATCTGGGGCAGTTGCAAGTCCAGACAATATGGTTGAAGTCAGTAGCTCGGATAGTAGGCCTTTTAGCTTTGTCCATTCAGACAATATTCCCGGGTCCCCTCTCCTACAGGGTCCCTCAACGTCTCAAGATACAACAGTTGCAGAAGAGGTTGGCGTATTCAGACCAGATTCAACTCTTGCAAGAGGCCAAGATGGAAATTAATTGGTGGTTGAATCACACAGAGACCTGGAATTGCAGGGCGATTTTTGGCAGCGCCCCAGATGTCGTACTGGAATCAGATGCCAGCAGGTGGAGACTGGGGCGCCAGAAGCGGTCTCCTTTTCATGGGAGGTCGCTGGTTGGAGACCGAACTTCAACTTCATATAAACTACCTGGCGTTGTTGGCAGTTTTTTTTTGCAATCAGGAGCCTTTCCCCTCCCAGGTCGGACTGTTCCATTTTGCTGAGAATGGGAATATTTCAGCAGTTCGCTATGTTAACAGACTGGGGGGTATGAAATCTCGAATGTTGACAGTGATTGCCAAGGATTTTTGGCATTATTGTCTGCAACATCAAATTTCGGTCATTGCGGATTATCAGCCAAGGGCAAAGAATTCAGGGGTGGACTAGTATACCTGTCAACTCCGAGACTTCAGCGATTGCAGGTTGCACCTCAAGGTCTTCGTTCACCTCAATAGCATTTGGGGACCTTGTTCAGTTGAACTCTTTGCCTCTCAGCTGAACTGTCAAATCCCTGTCTTCTTCAGTTGGCACCCGGACCCAGAGGCTCTGGCGACGGATGCATTAACTATGTTGTTGTGCCTGATTTGTTGCAAAAGGGTTTCAGACGTTCGGGCTTTGGACCTCAAAAGGTAGACAGTTTTACCCGGAAGGAGTACGTTTTTCCATTTCCAGGAGGACCAAGACTAATATTAGGATAGTATCTTATCCTTCTTTTCCTAATGATTATAAACTCTGTGTGGTGCAGTGTTTCAAGGCTTATGAGGCCGCCACCTGTGAGTTTCGCCTGGATCCTAAAAGACAATTGCTCATTACATTACAGAAGCCTTTCAAACCAGTTTCATCTGCCACTTTGGCTAGAGGGATGCATTGGCTACACTCTGAACCAGGCATTGACGTCTCTGTTTTCCGCTAGAGGATCCATGGCATCAAAATCTTTTGCTTTAGGCTCTCATCTAGAGGATATCATGTAATCCGCAGATTGGTCATCTGAATCCACTTTTAAGTCATTCTATCATAAGCCAATTGTGGATGTAGCTTCAGTGGTGGTGGCACACCTTTGAACAAGCATAATTGGAGCCTGTGGTCTTGGCATACAATGCAACATTTTCTAGCTGTCTCATCGAGAATGTTCAAGTTTATTAAGGACACAGAGGCGAAGATTATCCCAGTCTGATGATAGGTTTATTGGACTTCATAAGGTGGAAGTTGGTTTATGCTATTTCATATGTCTTTTGATTGCACAAATTGTTCCTTTTCCTACCTGTTTCTGGCGTTCTGACTAGTGGCCAGGAAGTAGCTTTCACAGCTCTTTTCTTGTATCTTTAGGTAACGAGCAGAAGCAAACTTGAAGAGGCGACTCTCTCACCAATGTTATTCTGTCACTGACGAAACACGTGTTGGCTGTGCTTGACTGACTGTACTTCTGGACACACGACCTTTGGTCCGAATAAACAACTCACTGGAACACTAAGAGGAGTGCTGTACTCTTCATTTAACGGATTTGCTACACACAAGCATATACCCGTACACTGTTACTTCTTATGCTTTGAGTGCTGTGGTCGCATTTGTTCATTGTACTTGGTGCATACTTGGATGCACTAATCTTGTACCTCTGGGTAGTAGGGCAACTGACCACATGCACCTACTTTTGTTTGACTATATTTCTCTGTATGTACTATTTTGGACACCACTTGGAAGTGCGAATTTTCTTGCCATTTCCTACCTCCCATTTCAGGATAAAAATACAGTTGCTTGAAGTCAATAGCTTCGTCTGGGGCTATCACAGCATAGGGAACAACAAATCCAACAGTTCAGGCCGGCCGCGGCATCGCGGGCCAGCTACGGTGTCGGGAAGAGCTGCACACAGTACCTTGGAAATGTAGGGCGTCATGATCCTTGCGATGAGTTCCAGAGTGCGGCGTCAGCGGTGTCGGTTCTGGAGGTCGGTGCGGAGGTTGTTGGGCCTTTGAAGGCAGATCAAACTCCGGGCTCATGACAAAGTCAGGAATGCTGGCGTGGATGGTGTCGGGGCTGTGGTTGGAAGCGCCACGATGCGACGTGCGATGCCCACAGGTCACGGTGCAGGCAGCAGCTCAGTGACGGCGTCCTGTGGAATCAGTGAGACCAGGGCTGCGGTGAGAAGCAGGGTGGTACGATGTGCAGTGTCTCCAGGTGACAGTGCAGGCAAAAGCGTAGTTGTTGATGAAGCACTGTCGTCGGTTGACGACACTGGAGTCGATCACGTTGGTGGACCGGGTGCTGCGGTGTAGGACAGGATGATGCTCTGCAGCAGCGTCGGTGTCAGCATGGAGCGGCGGCGGCGGGGATGCCAAGGCTTCGGTGGGAGCAAGATGATGCGGAGCCCACAGGTCATGGTGCAAGTAGCAGCTCGGTGACAGCATCAGGTGGTGGTGTTGGTGAGACTAGGGTTGCAGAGCAATGTGAGGCACAGCTCCGTGTGGCGTCCTCAGGTTACGGTGCAGTCAGCTGCGGTTTAGTGGTGGTTTTTCTTCTGTTGCAGCAGCACAAAACACACAGCTCCCAGTGTTGTAGGCTGATCAAGGTGAAGTCTTTGATATCCCTGAGACTTCCAACAGGAGGCATGCTCCACTCCAAGCCCTTGGAGAAACCTCACAAGCAGGATACACAACAACGTCCAGTCTTTGCCCTCTTCAAGGCAGAAGCAGCAACTGCAGGCCAAAGCACACACAGCAAATGTGCACACAGCAAATGGGTAGTACTCCTCATCCAGCTCTTCAGCTCTTCTCCTTGGCAGAGGTACCTCTTGATCCAGAAGTGTTCTAAAAGTCTGGGGATTTGGGTCCATTACTTATACTCCTTTCTGCCTTTGAAGTGGTCAAACTTCAAAGGAATATCTATGTTGATTACAAGATCCGCCTTGCCCAGGCCTGGCCACAGACACACACCAGGGGGCTGGAGCCTGCATTGTGTGAGGGCAGACACAGCCCTTTCAGGTGTAAGTGACCACTCCTCCCTCCACACTAGCCCAAATGGCCCATCAGGATATGCAGGCTACACCCCAGCTCCCTTTGTGCCACTGTATAGAGGGAATTCACCACAGCCCAACTGTAAGTCTGACCCAGCTGTGGAATACACAAGCAGGCAGAGGCACAGAATGGTTTAAGCAATAAAATGCCCACTTTCTAAAAGTGGCATTTTCAAACAGACAATTTAAAACCCAACTTTACCAAAAGGTATATTTTTAAATTGTGAGTTCAGAGCCCCCCAAACTCCACATTACTATCTGCTCTCAAAGGGAGACTTCACTTTAAGGATATTTAAATGACTGCACACACAGACGCTGCATTGGCAGGCCTGAGACATGTTTACAGAGCTACTCATGTGGGTTGCACAATCAGTGCTGAAGGCTCACTTGTAGTACTTAAATTACAGGCCCTGGGAAAACATAGTGCACTTTACTAGGGACTTACCAGTAAATCAAATATGCCAATCATGGATAAACCAATCACCAATACAATTTACATTGGAGCACTTGCATTTTAGCACTGATCCACAGTGGTAAATCGTGCAGAACAATGAGCCACCAAAAACCGATCAGAATAAACAGGAGGAATAAGGCAAAAAGTTTGGGGATAACCGTGCAAAAAGGGCCATTTTTAAACAAGGATGTCTTAATTTTCCATTTTGGTTCACTATATGGAGTTCTCAGGGTTACCTGAAGTTGTTCCTGTGGGACTGAAGTTTTTGTTCTGCTTACAGACTCATGTTACAGACGCAGTGTGTTAATTGTGTCTAGTTTTGCAAAGAAAGAGAAAGTATTTTGATGTCACCAGGTTTTACAGGGGGATACTCTATGGTTGATAATGTGATTATTATAGTTTTACTGGGAAATGCAGTGTTTTAATTATATTTTTTTATTGGCTGCTGATAAAATAAAGCATAGAAAGATAAGTATAAAACTGGAGTTTTAGGATTCTCGATATATTAGTATATTTATATAGCTCCATCGTCTTCATCTCTTGATTTTACTTGCAAGAAAGTGTCACTTATATTCGCTGAAAGGTCACTCATAATTACACTGACATTTTGAAAATGTCACTCATAGCTATATGAAACTTTGGCAGGTATGCTAGTGCCTGTGTAACCTCCGGTGCATTGCGCTCTCCCACACTTTCTCTTCATCCCTACAGGAAGGGAGAAGCTCCTGGGGGTCAGCATATCAGTATTTGATTAATGCTCTATGGGGAGGAGCCATGTGTGCGGCCCCCTCCAGAGAACCAGATCTCCTTTGGATTCCCCCCATTTACCCGAGGACCAGAGCTTGCACCATGGTGCCCCGGAACTGCGATGCTGAGGAGGGTTGGATTGCTTGGATGGGTTATGAGTTCCTATAACAGTAGGATACATACAGTGAGAGCCCAGAACTGTTTGCACAGCTTACTGGAGGGCAGGAGGGAGCCTGGAAGTGTCTGCACAGGTTACCAGCGGGCAGGAGGGACCTAGAGAATAGGAGGGAGCATGGAAGTGTCAGTAAAGGGTTCCTGGAGGGCTGGAGGGGAGCCTGGAAGTGCTTGCACAGGTTCTCAGAGGGCAGGAGAGAGCAGAGGGTTCTGGAGGGCAGGAGAGAGCCTTGACGTGTCTGCACAGGTTTCTGGAGGACAGGAGGAAGCCCAGAAGTGTCTGCACTGGTTCCTGGAGGGCAGGAGGGAGCCCGGAAGTGTCTGCACAGGTTCCTGGAGGCCAGTGTATGCATAGGTTTCTGGAGGGCAGGCAGGAGTCCAGAAGTGTTTGCACAGGTTTCTTGAGGGCAGGAGGGAGCCCAGAAGTTCCTGCACAGGTTCATAGAGGGCAGGAGGGAGCCCGGTAGTGTTTTCACATGTTTCTAGAGGGCAAAAGGGAGCCTGGAAGTGTCTGCAGAGGTTACCGGTGGGCAGGAGGGATCCTGGAAGTGTCTGCACAGGTTCCCAAAGGACAGGAGAGAGTCCAGCACTGTCTGCCGAGGTTCCCAGAGGCCAGGAGGGAGCCCGGAAGTGTCTGCAGAGGTTCCTGGCATGCAGGAGGAAGCCTGGACATGTCTGCATAGGTTTTTGGAGGGCAGAAGGGAGCCCAGACGTTTCTGCACAGGCTCCTAGAGGGCAGGAGGGAGCCCGGTAGTGTTTGCACAGGTTTGTAGAGGGCAGAGGGAGTCCAGAAGTTTCTGCACAGGTTCCTAGAGGCCAGGAGGGAGCCTGGAAGTATCTGCACAGTTTCCTGGAGGGCAGAAGGGAGCCCCGAAGTGTCTACACAGGTTCCTGGTGGGGAGGAGGGAGCAGGAGCCTGGAAGACTCCGCACAGGTTCTAGAAGGACAGGAAGGAGCTCAGCATTGTCTGCACAGGTTCCCGGAGGGCAGAAGGGAGCCTGGAAGTGTCTGCACAAGTTCCTTGAGGGCAGGAGAGAGAAAAGCAGTTTCTGCACAGGTTCCCAGAGGGCAGGAGGCAGTCTGGAAGTGTCTGCACATGCTACCGGAAGGCAGGAGGGAGCCTGAAGTGTCTGCACACGTTCCCGGAAGGCAGGAGGAAGCCTGGAAGTGTCTGCACAGGTTCCCGGAGGGCAGGAGGGAGCCTGGAAATGTCTGCACAGGTTCCCAGAGGGAAGGAGAGTGTCCAGCAGTGTCTGCCGAGGTTCCCACAGGCCAGGAGGGAGCCCGTGTCTGTAGAGGTTCCTGGAATGCAGGAGGATGCCTGAACGTGTCTGCATAGGTTTCTGGGGCGCAGGAGGGAGCCCAGAAGTTTCTGCAGAGGTTCCTAGAGGGCAGGAGGGAGCCCGGTAGTGTTTGCACAGGTTTCTGAAGGGCAGAGGGAGTACAGAAGTGTTTGCACAGGTTCCTAAAGGGCAGGAGGGAGCCTGGAAGTGTCTGCACAGGTTCCTGGAGGGCAGGAGGGAGCATGGAAGTGTCTGCACAGGCTCCTGGAGGGCAGGAAGGAACCTAGAAGGGTCTGCAGAGGTTACTGGAGGGCAGGAGGAAGCACAGAAGTGTCTGCACAGGAGAGGGCAGGATGGAGCCTGGAAGTGTCTACAAAGGCTCCAGGAGGCCAGGAGGGAGCCCTGAAGTGTCTGCACAGGCTCCTGGAGGGCAGGAGGTACCCCGGAAGTGTCTGCACAGGTTCCTGGATCTTTCCAGCCCTCTTACGAAGATACTTGAATTCGCTGTCCAGGCAAAAGAAGCAAATTCCTAGCTGGATCTGGAAACCATCCTTGAAGGGGCCCAAAGAGCTATTTCCCTATGTGCTTTCTGGGTAATGCCAATTGTGCCATATATAGAGTCCCGCAAGTGGTTTCTCATGCGCATTGACCCTAAACTTTTGGAATTGGTCTCTATGGAGGCCAGCACCATGGCAAACGGATTATTGTTTGGAGGCAAATTTGCTAATGATCTAGGCAAATATGATGCCACTTTTTCTGCATTGCACAATGACCAAACCTCCATGAAGATATTTAATAGTGGCCTTTTTGCAAGGGCCGGGCACTTTTGAGGCAGAGTGCCAGACTGGGGTATCAACCAGGCTTCAAGACGGTACTGTCAGAGAGGTAGAAGTACTTCCTATACAGCCCCCAACTTCTACCCCACTCTCAAGAGGAGGTTGTGGCCATGCCCACCGAGGCGGATGCCATTGGGGGACCAATGCCTCTGATGTCACCTACTCAGGTGAAGGTTATTCCCTCGTCAGAGGTTATTTTGGGTGGGTGGGGGGAGGATAAAGTTTTACATTCATACCTGGAATTTTATCACCCAAGCTCCTTGGGTTCTACAGGCGGTTCAGGGGTTCAGACTGGGGATTTATTACACACTTCTTCAAGAGAGCCTCCCAAGCCCTTTTCTTTTTTCCGAAACAGAGAACAATTTCAAAGACAATGAAATTTGCGCCCTACATTTCCCACTTTTCCTCATAATCAGAAAATATGTGCAACAAAATGTCTGAAATATTAGGAGTAATGTACCTGGGAATTTAGCAGAGATTCCGCAGGTCACTTGCTCATTTCCCTGAAGGGAAGTTTTTGACAGGTTTCAGCTGCAACTTTGGCCCGCTGGGTTAAACGGTTGTTTGGAGAAGCTGGGATCGATGTTTCCACACTGTGCATGGGGCCATGGCCTCTAAGGCTTTTTCTGTTGGGTCTTGTTTAGAGGACATTATGGCACATTCAAAGTGTTCTATCACAAACCAATTGTAAATGTTCCATCCATGGTGGTGAATCGGCTTTAAACTAGCATAATATGAAGCCTCCAGTCTGGATATTGAATATAAAATATTCTAGCTGGGGCGTCAAGAATTTTCAGTTCTATTAAGGACACAAAGACGAGCATTATCCCACCCACAAGTACATCATATTGTTTCAAATATTTAATGTATATTCAGGGTATTATGGTATTGACTATGAATATGATGATTTCGTCATGCTGTTTATTTTGAATTTACCCACCTGAGATTGTTTTAACTTCTATGATTCAATGTTATTCCTCGCTTTTATTTTATTTTTCCTTTGGAACTGATAATAAATCCATGTGATCTTGATGTAAGGATCAAGGGTTGATATTCTGTTGAATTGCTGCGATGGAAGTTCCGCTGGCTGCTGAGTTGAACTCGCCGATGTGGTTGACAAGCTGATGCTCCGAAAAACTGTCAGATTATTAATGCGTTTCTGAAGTTCGCAAAGAAAGAGGAAGGACTATGGTGTCAGGAGCATATATACAGGAAGCAGGCCCATGATTGGGCAGGACAATGGACAACTGGTGCTCACGGGTCATGTCTAAGTTTTCAAGTGTTTTAACTGGCTGTTGTGATTTATCCAATACAGAAAGAGAAGCATACATCTTGCCTCCTAGTCTGTAATAGAACTGAAAATTCTTGACGTGTGTGCTAAGGATTTACTTTCAGGTAAGAAGCTACCCATAATCCCTTTAGCACAGAAACTGTTGTGGTTCCTTTCCTTCTTTGTGCCATACTACCCCGTCTCTAAGCTCCATCCTATCCTGGTGACTTAGACCTACCAAGCACCAAAGTAAATATTCACCTCCACCCTCTATCTTTTCTAGCATCTGGGGTACTCCCCTCCCCATCAACTCAAAGTAATAGAATGCTGAAAAGGCAAGTTGTGGGCAGATGTGACCCCACAGCTCGGAGGCTCATGCTCCCGTCCTTCCAAGCCTATTCTGGAGTTATCACTGAAGAATTAGCTGGTGGAATTCTCCACAAAAAAGGGATGAAAATAGGTATGCAAACATTGTGACGCATTTATTTGCAGACAGACATTTCATTACCTGCACTGCAGCGCCTAAATAAACAGTCCTGCAGTATGAAGTGGCAAAGTGCCCATGGGCAGGGTGGAGGACCTGGGGGACGGGGTCACCCGTGTAAAAATAAAAAAAAGAAAGCAGCGCTGGGCAAATACGAGCATCAAGAGTGTGCAGGTGTTGGCACCATGAAGAATTGTTGTCAGTGACATGATGCCCACGAGGTATGTGTTATATTCTATGTTGTATTGGCAACGGTAGAATGTGGTGTTAGCTATCGTTCCGATCGAGTCAGTTGGTGTCAGCTGGCTCGGGAGGAGGATCATTTTATTTCGCTGAATAAACTTCATGTGTTATTAAACCTAATCGACTTTGTGTGCAGCCTGTTACCACATTTTTGGCGACGAGTGCCAGCTACACTGAAGTAAACGTGATCCAATTGGATCCACGTGTATAAGCAGGCGGTAGCTGACGGCGAGCTGCGCACCGTGTGACGACTGTGGTCGAGTTGTCAATTTCGGTGCTGAAGAGGATTTTAGATGAAACACCGTGACGGAGCAACGCGCATTTTTTTTTTTACACCTTCCTCGAAAATATGTGCTTCTGTTTGACTGTCTCGACAAGCACTGTAGCGATCCTGTTCTCTGCGTCGTCGTTGTGACTGCCAGCCGCAAATCGCAGTGGGGAAGCCTATGAAACTATTAGCCCCGCCCTATCCACATATTAGAGGAAAGCACGCTATTTGCTGTTTAGCTAAGGAAAAGGAAAGGGCCTTAGCAACCAGCAAGTGTGAAAGAGACACTTGAACTCCACGTTCTCATGGCTTCTGCTATTAACATTCCTGCACCAATTTGGATAATAGATGTCAACCCTCTATACAATGGGAAGAATGGATTGATCTATTTGAAAACTATGTGGTGGTTTTGGATGGGCAAAATTTCTCTGCGCAGAGGAAGAAAGCACTGTTGTTAGGCACAATTGGCAGAGAAGCTTATCATATTTTCAAACACCTACCAGAAATTTGCAATTGCGATGGACAACCTGTAGGTGACGTCTATGAAGAGCCAAACTACGTTTAGAAAAGAGATTTGCCAAGGAAGAAAATATAGTGATGTCACGTTACAAGTTTTATACTATGCCACAAAAGAAAGAAGGAGTCGCTAGAAGACTTTGTTTCTAGCTTACGTGAATTGTCGGTGAAGTGCAAATTTGGACCTATGACTGATGAGCTAATTCGAGATCAACTTATTGTACAGTGCAGGAGTAAAAAAATGCAAGAACGGTTATGGATAGCGAAGAACCCTTCTCTGAAGGATGCATTTTCCATTGCAAAAATCATAGAGGAATCAGACATCTGCATGCGAGAAATTAACAAAAAAGGGAATGGAAGTACTGAAGATGGAGAGGAAGTGGCAGCAATATCTAAGAAACATAATCTGTCCAAGCACGGTGGTGCTGCAAGCAGTAAACATGGGACTAAAGATTCAGTTGTGTCCAAACCTAAATTCTACACAAGTTGTGGGAGCTCTGCTCATACTCGTGATGCTAAATAGTGTTTTGCTGGTAATAAAGACTGCAGGAAGTGTGGTCGCAAGGGGCATTTTGCTCGGATGTGCAAAGACGGTTTCAAATCAGGAGTTGCGGTAGCTGATCCTCCTCTGGAGGAAAGCTGTGATAGTGACCGCATCTTATTAGTTCAAGCTTCTGGAACAGGAAAAGGGAGAATGACCAGGCTGAACAGAATCTTTACCATTGCTGACAAAGAAGTGGAACTAATGGTGGACTCTGGTTCACTGTATACTATTATTCCAAAGTCATTGTGGATTGAGTTATGGCATAATATTTCTTTGTTACCTAAAGATATAAATCCTAGAGGGTATCAAGGGGTGGACATCGATGTTGTAGGTTATTTTACCTCTTGTATTAAGTTTGGCAATCGATGTGTGGAAGGGAAAGTTTATGTGGCAGAGTCTGGACCACTGATTTTGGGATGGGAGCATCAGTATGATTTGCATATCATTATTGATCCCCATTCTTACAATAAGGTTTTGATAGTGGAAGATGAATCTTTGGAAAACATTCTTGACAATGCCAAAGATGTACTTGATGAAAAGTTAGGGAAGTTAAGAAGGTATGTCCACAAAATTGTACTGGAAGAGGGTGCTATAGCGATGAAACACAAAGTGAGGAGAGTACTATTGGTGGTAAGAGAAGAAGTGAAAATTGTTTTAAAAACTATGATGGATCAGGGTATAATTGAACCTGTGGAGGCCTCACCTTGGGTTTCACCAGTAGTCATTACAAAAAAAAGGGATGGCGAGCTTCGCTCCTGTGTGGACTTACGTAGTTTAAATACATTTGTGGTCACTGACTCCTTTCCTCTTCCAAACATAAGTTAACTCTTGCCTCTTCTCAAAGGGGGGAGTTTTTTTTCTAAATTCGATATGAGGAGTGCGTACCATCAAATTAAATTACATGATGAGTCTCGTGCACTCACTGCCTTCGTGACCATGGAGGGTACATTTCAGTTCACCAGAATGCCGTTTGGGCTATCCTCTGGAGCAAGCCTGTTTCAGAGAGTTATGTCGAGCCTGTTCTCGGGATTGCAAAATGTGATGTATTTTCAAGACGACATTTTGATTTTTGGTCAGTCAGTAAGTAAACATAATTCTGTTCTTAAAGCTGTTCTAAACAAATTGAAGGAAGCTGGGTTGACTTTAAGGAGAGACAAGTGCAAATTTTTTGTGGAGGAAATTGATTACTTTGGTCATACAGTATCTGGAGAAGGGTACAGACCCAAGGGAGACTTGTTAAATGCTATTCGTTCAGCACCCATTCAGAGTAACAAAGATCAGTTGGGTTCATTTATGGGGTTGATGGAGCATTACAACAAGTTTGTTGAGAGTTTTGCTCAGAAGACTGAAAGTTTAAGAATGTTGTTGAGGAAGGGGTCCAATTTCAAGTGGGGAAGTGAACAACAGATTGCGTTTGATATTTAAAAAAAGACATTTGCAGAGCAGGTATTTTGTCTCCTTTTGATACTCACCTTAAGACAATTCTAACTGTGGATGCGAGTGCCTGTGGCGTGGGAGCTGTACTTTCTCAGGTATGTAAAGGGAAAGAAACTACTGTGGCTTTTGCATCGCGGTCTTTGACAGTGCGTGAATGGAATTATTCTGTGATAGAACGCAAAGCTCTGGCTGCTGTGTGGTCAGTAGAGTACTTCAGGACCTTCCTTTGGGGCATAGACTTCACCTTACAGTCTGATCACAAACCGTTACTTAAAGTGTTGAGTTCTGGTGATGCGGGTAAAGGTTCTGCTAAACTAGCGAGGTTAGCTGCCAGACTCCAAGAATTTTGTTTCAGTATCAGTTATATTCCTGGTTGGGAGAATTCCCGAGCAGATTGCCTCTCTAGACTGCCTTTGTACTCGGTGGGTGTGGGCAAGGCAGAGGACTTACTCAAAGAGCAAGAAGGAGCAGTAGCTTTGTTGAGTGATATTGAGGATTGGGGTGAAGGCACTTTTTCGGCGGAGGAATGGAGGATTTTTATGGAGAAGGATTCAGTACTTAAAGGTGTTGTACGTATGATTGTGGAAGGTAAAAGGAGGGACAGCACAGTGGTTCCTTCCTTAAGACCTTATTTAAAACTGGTGGATGAGGTATCTGTTCTAGATTCAAACTTACTTATGAGAAATGACAAGTTTATTCCACCGAAGGTCTAAGAAAGAGGATTTTTGTGTTGGGACATGAGGGTCATTTGGGTCAAACCATGACTAAGAAGAGAGTCAGGGAATACTTTTGGTGGCCAGGCATGGATGATAAGATCTCAAGGTGGGTTGTTTGCACAATATGTAAAGAGAGTGAAAAAAGATTGAAAACTGGTGCGGATGGAATTCAGGGTCATATAGAAGATCCTGGGTTACCCTGGTGGAATGTGTGTTTGGATTTTATTGGTCCCATGCAAGGTGTAGGGAATGCATGCAAAAATGCTGTGGTCCTGGTTGATGTGTACTCAAGATGGGTGGTTGTGAAGTTTGTGCAGAAAATTACTACTAAGAGTACTATTGAAGTGTTGAGGGAAGTTTTCCTAGAGTTTTGATAACTGATAATGGCACTCAACTTACATCTCATGAAATGAAGACATTTTTAGAGAACTGTGGGATTATTCATAGGCGTACAGTTCTTTATAATCCTCAAGCCAATGGAATGGTAGAGAGAATAAACCGATTGGTGAAAGGCACAATTTTAATGGGTGTGCAGAGTGGGAACGATGTAAAGGAAATTGTAAATGAGATGGTTTGGGCCCACCGTACTACATTAAATAAATATACTGATGCTACTCCGTTTGAAAGAATGAGGGGAAGAAAGCCTGGTTCGAAACTACTGCCAGCGTGGTTGTCTGATGGTGCACAAGCAAAATGTCAAGAGGAAATGATGTTGTGGAAGGAGATTGGGTAAAGATCAGACATGGTCTTTCTGCGTTCTGGGGTCCTTTCAAAGTCAAGAAGGTGGGTGTTCATCATGTGAAGTTGGAGAATGGTGACAAATGGAATAAAAGAAAGGTTGCTGTCTAACAAAGGAGGAAAGAAGGTGACATGGAAGTTAAGGACAACCCGCCCTTTAGTAAAGGTTATAACAGTTTTATGTTTATGAGTGATGAAGAGTTCAATGCTAAGTCAGATGGGAATGCTTCTGGGAGAGTTGAACAATTGATGCATAGGCCGGATATGAGTGGTACTGAGCAAGTTCAAGTGGGGGCAGAATCTGTTTCTAATGATGACACTACAGATGGTGGTCGCAGCCTAAGGACTCATAGACCGCCATGTTATTTGTGGGACTATGTACAATTTGCTTGAATTATATCTTGGAACTCTTTTGCCTTTTAATTATTAACATGACTTTAATTCTCCTTTGTTTTTAGGTTGTAGTATATTTGTATTTTGTTTTTATGTCTGCATTTCTTTTTGTGTTTGTGTTGTGCGTCCTGGGGAAAGTTGCAAGGGAGGGGGATGTGTTATAGTCTATGTTGTACTGGTAACGGTAGAATGTGGTGTTAACAATCGTTCCGATCGAGTCAGTTGGTGTCAGCTGGCTCAGGAGGAGGATCGCGTTTATTTAGCAGAAAAAACTTCATGTGTTTTTAAACCTAAATCGACTTTGTGTGCAGCCCGTTACCACAGTCGGCAAATATATTTTTCTTCCTCAATGAAACCTATCCTAGCAATACTAGATTTAATATATAAAATGGATGGCTCACTATTGGTAATCCATTCATGACCATTCTCATGATCATTACTTGTGGATCAACTATGATTCAGCTTTTATTCCTGTGCTTGTAGATCAACAACTGGTTGCACATTTGTTTTTGATAGCTTTTTCTATCCAAGGTTTTTGATATACACGTTTAATCCTGGATATTCTTTGGCAATATGTTCTCTGCCAATCTGCTGACATGCACTTTTGTGGGGCCCATATTTTGGGGTACAAGTAGGAAAAGAGTTTCCACACTCCTATATCCCATAATCGTGGAGCACTTACATAAGCCTACTCAAAGTGGCAACTATGGTAACTTTAGACTAATAACAGTTGTTGTTTTAAACAAATCATGTGTTTAACAGTCACTGTGGGTTAAAAAATACTACTTGCTGACAGTGAAACATTGTGGGAGGGTGAATAATATAGCAAAAATATAGAGTTCTCTGCTGAATTGCTCTTACTGTCACCCCTATTGTAGCAGTGATGGAAGGAAAAGCAGCACACGGGCTTCTATCCTGCCTGTGAACCCTGGCAACAGCCATGGTCACTCCTTTTGCTGATCTTTCTTGCTGATAGCAGCCTTTATGCTCTCCTGGCTTGAGCTACTGTGGACTTCTGTCCTACACTACAGGCAGTTGAGGGGCCAACTGCGAAAGACTCAGCTTTATATCAGCCTCCTTGAGCCCCCAAGGTTCTGCTTTGGCTTAGTAAACACTGCAGTAGGAGTAGGAAAGTAAATAAAAGGTCATTTGTTAGACCTGACAGCCTTAGGGTGATCATCCCCCCACTTTTTTACCTGGCTTCCTCCATTCATCTGACTCTGTTTTTGCTGGTTTTAGGACTCTGCGTACTTTACCACTGCTGACCAGTGCTAAAGTGCATGTGCTCTCTCTCCCCTAAACATGGTAACATTGGTTACTACCAAATTGACATATTTAATCTACTTTTAAGTCCCTAGTAAAAGGGCACTAAAGCTGCCCAGGCCCTGTACATTAAATGCTACTAGTGGGCCTGCAGCACTGGTTGCGCCACCCACTTATGAAGCTCCTTAACCATGTCTCGGGCCTGCAACTGCAAGAACTCTGTGTCTCACTGCCATTTCAACTTGGCATTTAAAACTGCTTGCCAAGCCTAAAACTCCTCTTTTTGTACATATTAGTCACCCCTAAGGTAGGCCCTATGTAACCCAGAGGGCAGGGTGCTATTAAAAAAAGGCAGAATATGTACTTATGTGTTTTTGATGTCCTGGTAGTGGAAAACTCACAAATTTGTTTTCTACAGCTGTGAGGCCTGCTCCTCTCATATGCCAGCCTTTATATACTTTTAAGTGGTAGATCCTGATCTGAAAGGAGTAGCCCTGTCATGTTTAGTATGGCCAGAATGGTAAAATAAAATCCTGATTACTGTTGAAGTTGGATTTAAGGTTACTATTTTAGAAATGCCACTTTTAGAAAGTGGGCATTTCTCTACACTTACTGCCATCTGTGCTTTGCAGCCTGTCTCCAATCCACATCTGGGCTGTGCTGGTTGACAGCCCCCATGTGCATTCCACCCAGAGAGCCATAAACACAGAACACTCAGTCACATCTGCATACTGAATGAGTCTCCCTGGGTAGGAAGGGTGGAGGGGCTCTCTCTTACACTTCAAAAGCCAGTGACCTGCCTTCACACAAAGGACTGATAATCCCCCACAGAGATCCTGGCAGACAGGACTGGGCTGAAAGAGGAGCTTGTGCACTTCGTAACCACTCTTTGAGGTTTCCCCCACTTCATAGGCATTTTGGGTATATATACTGGGTCTCTGACCCCACCATATCAGACACATCCGTATCTTCACCTGGACTCGGTCAGAAGGACTGCTTGGATGCCCAAAGGACTCATTTGGACTGCTTTGCTGAGAAGGACTACTTGTTACCCTGCTGCCTGCTGGCCTATGATTCTGCTGGAAGGACTCTACCTTCCCCACAAGTGCTCTCCAAGGGCTTGGATTGAGCTTGCCTCCTGTTCTGAAGTCTCAGAGCTACAAATACTTCGCCAAAAAGAAGAAAATCCTTGTGTGTTGGAAAATCGGCGCAAAGCCTACAGAAATCAATGCAGCAACTGCCTTATGGCTGAAAATTCACTGCAGCGCCTACCTGACCGATGCAGTGCCTCTTCCTTCTACGTGCGCCAAGGATTTTCAACGCATCGTCCTGGGGCGTCAAAATATCCCCACATCGCAGTGATGAACCAAGGCTGCGTTCCACAAAATTGAGGAATCCACTTGCAGTGTGGAAAGAAACAACACATCGTCTGTGCTGTGCCAGAAAATCTGACTCTGAGCTTTATTTTTCAACACATCTCCTCCTCTCCGGCCCCCATGCATCGTTATTTTGGACGCATTCAAGGTACTGTGTGTTACAAGTATACAACCACTGATTCTTAACAACTGAGACTCTTTTAAACCTTTAAACAATGATATCTTGACTTGAGGATATTGGATTTTTGTTGTTTTGATCTTATTTTAGTCAGATAAATATTAACTATTTTCATAAACTATTGTGAAGTACTTTTTGTGATGTTTTTACTGTGTTACTGTATGAGTTATTGCATAAGTACTTTACACATTGACTTCTACGTTAAGCCTGCCTACTCTGTGCCAAACTCCCAGAGGGTGAGCACAGGATAATTTGGATTGTGTTGTGACTTACCCTGACTAGGATTGTGGTCCCTACTTCGACAAGGGTGTATACTACAGATCCAATTTCTACCACTGGTGATCAGCTGTGAGGATAGGACTTGTGTTTGTGCAGTGCCATACAATAGCTATGTGTAGACTACCTACCAACAGTTAAAAGGTCATTTCGATTTTTTTCCTTCTTCTGCAAGCTTTCCCTGCTTTACATTATTTAACCAATCCTATATACATCATGTCTCTGGCTAGGTCCACAGGTGGAGCTGAGGAGTTTGACCTGGCTAAGCTGGAGGATTACACAGTCCCCCACTGAAGGGCTTTTGCAAAGATATGGGGGTACCTGCCCGTGGAGCTTCAAAGAAGGGAGAGTTTCAAAATGCGCTGAGGGCCTGGGCAGAGACCCGCACCCAAGAGAATAATGAGTTGAGGGAGCCTGAGAAGGGCTCTCTGAGGAGCTGCCAACAGCAGTAGAGGATGACACCCCTGGATTTTTTCCTCCTGCGAGATCAGTAAACAGTGTCTCCAGTCATGGCCTGGCCGTAGACAAAAGAAGAAAGGGGAGAGAATTCCAGCTGCAGTTGGCAAGATTAAAAATAGAGGCAGAGGAGAGGAGAGCTGAAGGGTAGGCTGAGGCTGGAAGAGTGTTAGCTGAGAAGAAACTTATGTTGGCTCATGAACTGAGTCTGAAAGAGCTGAAGTTCAAGGCTAGGCAGTCTGAATCCAGCAGTGATGGTGGCAGCATACATGCAGGACCTGCTGGAGACAAGAAGGTTTGTATACCCAAGGACTTGGTGCCAGGTTATGTGGTGGGAGATGACAGTGACAAGTGGTTTTCAGCTTATGAAGTTGCACTGAGGGCACACTGAGTAACTGAAGAGCACTGGGGGGGGGGCGGATCTGTGGTAACACATGCCTACACTTGGGAGGGACACACTTCTGTCGTCAGAGGTTGGGGACCAGAACAAGTACACTCCTGTGAAAGCCAGTTTGATTGCCAAATTTGGATTGAGCACTGAGAAGTATTGCCAACGATTCAGGGACAGTAAGAAGCTCCCCAACCAATCCTGGGTAGATTTCACGGACTACTCCAGAAAACCAATAAATGGCTGGGTGCGGGGCACCAAAGTAATTTATTATGTTGGGTTGTACAATTTAATACTGAGAGAGCACATGCTCAATATTTGTTTCGTAGAGTTGCGCCAGCACCTAGCTGACAGTAAGCTGACTGATCCCGGGAAGCTTGCTGAGGAGGCGGACCTTTGGGCTAGCACCAGAGTGTCCAAAAAGGTATGTGGGGGTGAAGGTGCTACCACAAAGGTAGTTAGGGTTCCCAACCGACGAAAGAGGGGTGAGAAAACCTACAAATAAGGAGTTCTCTAAAGGCCTCAAAAATTATTTCCAAAGGAATAGTGGTAACTAGTCCCATTCTGAGACTAAGAAGAAAGGGTTATTTGAACACAAGACAGGGAGGTTGGTTCCCCAATGTACAGAGTGCGCCAAGTATGATCACTCTAAGGGCGAATCCAAATGTCCAAATAGGTCACAGTCCCCCACTTGTGGGCAGACACCTGGGTTGGCTAGTGTAGCGCTCGGGGAGGAGGTAGTCCCAGATAGTTTTGGGGAACAGAGAAAGGTAACCCTAGTGTCCCTGGGGGCTGCATATATGGTGAGAAAAGCCCACATGCCTGCTGGTACTTCTAAATATAGGCAGTGGGTCACCATTAATGGGCAACAGGTGGAGGCTCTGCATGACACATGAGCCAATATGGCTACTGTCAAGGGTCAGCTGAGCAGGTCCTTCTAAACACATTCCACCAATCGTGAGAGCCATCTACAGGTAGCTTTGATCCCCTTTGAGTGTGTGTGTGTGTGTGGGGGGGGGGGGACTTTTGTACTCTGAAAGTAGCTGGGAGCCCTGCCATGCCTGTACATTGTTAGGCAATGACCTGGAGCACACTACCTGGATGGAGGTAGAGCTCATGTCACACTTGGAGATGAAGGGATTGCCTGAGTGGGTCTGCATGACAACACGGCCCATGACTGCCCAGGAGGGAAGTCAAGGGCATCTGGAGGTTGGGAAAATGGCCCAGATAGCTACCAAGGAGAGGGGTATGGGGCACAGGATACCAGCCCCTGAAGTTCCTGTGGTGGAGGTTGATGGGGTTCTTGAGGAGGAGGACCCTGAGCCAATCGGAAAGGACACTGCCACCCCTGGTGACCTACCTGAGCTTGTTGGCTGGCAAGTTGATATGGGCCCATCAGCAGGGATGTGGAATTCCTATCGCCCGACGCCCGGGACATATTGGTTGGGGTCAAGGGCAACAAGTTTTCAGTTTATTTTGTCCTTAGGACAAGTAGGCCCAACCCCTACAGCACAAACCCTCTGGCTGCCAGTTTACACAGAAGGGAACTGTCTGCAGTTGAGGGCATGAGGCGACAAGCATCTGCCGATGCAGTAAGTGAAGCCTCTGGGGATCACCTGATTTACTGCGAGAATGATCTCTTATACAGTGAGCCTAAGGCTCTGGGAACTGGGGCAGCACGTGTGGCTTTCCTACTGGGTCTAGCTCATGACATGCCCCTGGCAGGGCAAGACCTTTGCCAGGCTTGTCGAACACTTATTGCGCCCGAATGAATACAGCCTCAGATACAGTCTGCAGGTCCTGTTCCCCCTGCCAGGCCAGTGGGAAATCAGGAAAAAAGCTTAAGGCTCCCCGGATCCCACTTCCTGTCATTGGCACCCCCTTTGAAAGGATGGGCATCAACATCATTGGTGCATCGGACCTCAAGACAGCCCTAGGCAACAGGTTCATCCTGGTCTTGGTGGACCATGCTACCTAGAGGCAATCCCTGTGAGGATGGTGACTGCACCTGTGGTGCCAGAACTTTGATTGAGCTCTTTCCCCAGGTGGGATTCCCCAAGGAGATAGGGTCTGACAAAGGTACTAACTTCAGGTCTGCCTACATGAAGTCCATGTGGGGTGCATGTGGTGTAACTAACAAGTTCACTACACCCGATCACCCTCAATCCAATGGTCTAGTTGAGAGATACAACAAGACCTTGAAGCACATGATTGCTGGCCTACCTGAGGCCATGAGGCTTAAGTGGGACGTCCTCTTACCATGCCTTTTCTTTGTTTACAGAGAGGTGTCCCAGAAAGGGGCAGGGTTCAGTCCCTTCATACTTCTCTATGGCTACCTTGATAGGGGCCTCTAATCATTGTCAAGGAGGAGTGGGAGAAAGCTAACTGGAACCCCCCCCCCCCCCCCCAGGATGTGGTCAGCTACATGTTGGCCCCGCAATCAGATGCACAGCTTCTAGAAAAAGGCCAAAAGCACCCTTGCGGCCAGTCAAAAGGTGATGAAACGCTGGTATGACCAGAAGGCACTGCCAGAGTTTCAATTTGGCGACAAAGTATGGGTTGTATAGCCAGTAGACCCCAGAGCTCTCAGAATTGCTGGACTGGCCCACACCAAATGAAGGCATGTAATTGGAAGGTCACTCACTTAGTGACCCCCTAAGGGTGCTCCATGTTATCAGACCCAAGCCTCATTTTGAGATGTCTGAAGTTAGCATGCTCCTTAGGACAGATGAGGGTATGGAGGAGAAGAGTGAACCTCTCCATGATTTCCTCTCTGCACAAGAAAATAATGGGTCAGTGGAGGGTGTCAACCTCTCTAACTCCCTGACCCTAGAGCAGAGGGGTGACTCCTACCAGTTGCTGGGACAGTTTGTCTCACTGTTCTCCCTCACCGCTGGACTCACACATGTCAGTCCATGACATTGACACAGGAGACAGTCCTGCTGTAAATAACAAAATGTACAGGTTGTCAGATAGGGTGAAAGCCAGTATCAAAAGAGGAAGTTGCCAAGATGTTAGCTTTAGGGGTGACTGAAACCTCTAACAGTCCCTGGTCCAGCCCAGTGGTATTGGTACCAAAGACTGCCCCAATGGCGCCAAACCAGAACTTAGGTTCTGTGTGAACTACCGAGGCCTCAATTCCATCACCAAGACTGACGCACACCCCATTCCCATAGCTGGTGAGCTCAATGACAGGCTAGGCACTGCAAAATTCCTCAGTATCTTTGATTTGACATCAGGGTGCTGGCAGATTGCCTTGACTGGGGGGGCAAAAGAGAGGTCAGCATTCTCAACCCTGAGGGACATTACCAATTCCGGGAAATGGAACACTTCAACAGTTTTGGGATCTCACCCCTCATGTGCATTAACCATCTGAGGGGCCTGTGGTCGGTCTGAACCCGGAAGTGAGACCCAAACAAGTAGGGTCTTAGCTTCTTCAGTGTCTAGACCACAGCAAAAGCTTCCCTTTCAATTGCACTCCACCTTTGTTCCATAGGTAGTAGTCTCCTGCTAAGGATGACTACTGGCTGGTCTAGGCCCTCTTCGTTCAGCTGTGAAAGTCCCACTCCCACACCATGCTCTGAAGCATCTGTCTGCACCACAAACTCCTTGGAGAAGTCAGGGGCCAGCGGCACAGGCGTCGTGCACATGGCCTTCTTCAGGGTGTCAAACACAGTTTGGCACGCCTCAGTCCAGATCACATGTCTAGGCTGCTTCTTGGAACTCAGCTCCGTCAAGGGCGCAACAATGGTGCCATACCCCTTGACAAATCTCCTTTGGTACCCGGTGAGGCCTAAGAAGGCTCTCACCTGTGTCTGGGTCTTCAGGGGTGCCCAAGCCAGAATGGCATAAATCTTGGGTTGGAGAGGAGCCACTTGGCCGCTTCCTACCTGATGTCGCAAGTACACCATTGACTCCTGCCCTATCTGACACTTACTGGCCTTGATAGTAATGCCTGCGGCTTGCAGCGCCTTCAACACTTCCCAGAGGTGGTGCAAGTGGTCCTCCCAACTGGAGCTGAAAACAGCAAAGTCATCAAAGTAGGCGGCACTGAGGTTTTGAGGCCCAGCCAGTATCTGATTGACCAACGCCTGGAAGGTGGCTGGGGCGTTCTTCAACCCAAAGGGCATGACCTGAAAGTGCCCCTCTGGTGTTGAGAACGCCGACCTCTCCTTGGCCCTATCAGTTACAGCAATCTGCCAGTACTCAGATGTAAAATCAAATGTGCTGAGAAACTTGACAGCTCCAACTGATCAAGGAGCTCATCAGCTCTGGGGATGGGGTGGGCGTCAGTCTTGGTGATGGCATTGAGCCCACGGTAGTAAACACAAAACCAAAGTTCGGGTGTGGCACCAGGTGCAGCAGCCTTAAGTACCTAAACCACTGGGCTGGCCCAAGGGCTGCTGGAGCGCTCAATCACCCACTAAAGCCAACATCTTGGATACCTCCTCCTTAATGCTGGCTTTCATTCTGTCAGCTAACCTGTAAACCTTGTGTTTCACAGGCAGGCTGCCCCCAGTGTCCAATCATGTGTGATTGTTGGGTGACACCTGAAGCGAGTGAGAACAGAGTCAAAAGAATTTCTAGTAACTAGCGACAGTCACTCTGCTGCTCTAGAGTCAGAGAAGAGGAGAAGACCACATATTCTACTGACCCATCCTGCTTCCTGGCAGACAGGAGGTCAGGGAGAGGCTCACTTTCCTCTTCCACCCCATAGTCAGTAGCCAGAAGCATGGTTAACTCAGACCTCTCAAAGAGGGTTTTGAGGCGGTTCACATGTAGGACCCTCAAGGGGTTCCTTGGAGTCTGTAAGTCCACCAAGTAGGTGACATCACTCTAGCGCTCCTTCACCTCAAATGGCCATGTCCACTGGAGCAAAAAGCTCTACTGGGGCCATGACCCACACTTTCTGGCCAGGCTGAAACTCAACCAGAGTGGTATTCTGGTTGTACTAGCATTTCATGACCTCTTGGCTTGCCTCTAGGTTCTCTTGAGCAAGCTTCCTGAAGCAGGCAGTCTGGTTTCTGAAAGCCAGCATGTACCTAAATACATCCTGGGGTAACTTCTTACGAGCATGCTCCCAGCCCTCTTTCACCAGACTTAGAGGTCCTCTGACGAGGTGGCCATGCAACAGCTCAAAGGGGTTAAGGCTAACCCTCGTCTGTGGAACTTCCCGGTAAGCAAAAAGAAGGCATGGCAAGAGGACATCCCACTTAAGCCTCCTGGAGTCTGATAGACCCCCCCCAATCATGCCTTTCAGGTTCCAGTTGAATCTCTCAACCAACCTGTTACTTTGGGGGTGGTAAGGAGTGGTAAACTCGTTTTTGACCTCACATTCCTTCCACATGGCCTTTATGTACATGGACATAAAGTTGGGAACGCAGTAAGATACTACCTCTTTGAGACAAGCCACTCAGGTAAAGATACTCATCAGTGCCCGGGCCACAACGAGCGCTGTCTCTGTCCTCAGAGGGATCGCTTCAGGGTACGGAGTGGCATGGTCCAACAAGACAAGGATGAACCTGTTGCCCAGGGCCATCTTGGGGTCCAGTGACCCTACGATGTCAATGCCCACCTGCTTGAATGGTGTGCTCACGATAGGAAAGGGTTGGAGGAAAGATTTACATTTCCCTCCACTTATGCCACTTGCTTGGCAAGTCTGGCAGGTTCTACAGAAAGCATCTGTATTCTTTCTCATTTGGGGCCAATAGAAGTGGGTGACAAGCCTATCAGAGGTCTTGTCCTGCCCCCAAATATCCAGCACATCATGAGCCAAATCCAGTAGGAAGGCTCTGAAATGCTGGGGTACCACCAGCACATAGGTTGGCCCATGCTCAGCAGCTTTAGGCTCACTATACAGGAGCCATTCTCCCAATAGAGCAGGTGATTCTTGGACTCAGCGCCAGCGGCGTGGTCCTCTGCCTGCTGCCTAAGACTTGCCAATGGGTCAGCTAAGGTAGGTCTCCCAGTTTGGCCACTTGTTCTCCTGTAGGTGCCGGGGCGTCCCCCACAAGGTCAGCCCCCTCCCGGACCGTGGGAACTTCAAGAGTGGGTTTCCTGTGCCCCCTTGCCCTTTCTCTTGGCAGGCACCTGGGCCACTGTTTCAGGCTCCAGGGCCTTCTGATCACCCTGACTGGTTGCCATTAACCAAGTTGTCACACACGCCCACTCTGGCAACCCCAACATCCCAAAGTGTGACCTAAGCTTCACCTCCTTCCAGGCAGAAGTCTCTAGGTCGTTGCCCAGCAGCCAGTCAACCGGCACAGTGGGACTCACAACTACCCTCAAGGAACCGGAGACCCCCCCATTCCATTCAAAGGGAAACTATGCCACCTTACACTGGCACTCTGAGTTGTCCACTGCAAATACTTGGAGGAATACACTAGGGACCAGGGTCATACTGGCTAAAGTATCTCTGAGAGCTTCTGCCCTCTGCCCACTGATGGTCACCCTCTGACTATATTTTTTAGTGTTATCAGGCATTATGTTTCTCTGGACCATCTCACCGTCCCCTAGTGAGACAAGGGTAATCTCGGTTGGTTCCCCATACCCACCTGGGACCAACTCCTCACCAAGCGCCTCACTGGCCAACCCCTTGGTCTGCCCACCGGTGGGTGGCTGTGTCCATTTGAGCCATTTGGGATCCCCCTTGATTTGACCCACCTGGTCACAAGCAAAGCATTTACAGGGTGCCGCCTCTGTAGGCTTTCCTGAAGAGGCCCATGGATTCTTTTCCCCTGGGGGCCAGAATTTTTACACTGGGTACTAGATTGGGGCTCTTTGGAGAACTCCTTTGTTTACCTTATCCCCCCACTCTGTTGCTGGGGACCCTGCCCATCTTTGGTGGAATCTCCCCCATACACCTTGTGGACCCTGCTACTCACCCACCCTCCGTTTACTATCAGGCAAGTGCTGGCGCAGGTCTGCAAAACACAGACTAGACAAGTGCTCCCATGCAATTAAGTTGTACAGCCTCTGAAAATCTGTCACATTACCTCCCTTCACCCAACCATCCAGTGCCCTGCAAAAAGAACCCACACATTCTAACCAGGTCTGTGAATCAGTTTAATTACTCCCTCTAAACTGAACCTTGTACTTGTCAGGAGTGAGACCATACCTGACGAGAAGGGCCTCCTTCATGTCAGAATAGGCGCGGTTGTACCCCTTACCCAAAGCTAACAAAGTGTCCCTCCCCTCCCCTGTGAAGTGGTTCCATAATCCTGCTCCCCAATTCTTCTCAGGGACCCAATTCATGTGGATAGATGCCTCATATCCCTAAAACCACCTATGGATATCATCTCCCTTCCTTCATTCTTCGGAATGTGTACTATTCTACCTGAGGTCACTGAGGTATTGCTGCCACCATCGCTGCTGGGTCTACTCCTCTGATCCTATACTCTGAGCTCATGGTCTAAAAACTTCTTCCTTTCCTCCATGGCTTGCTTCTCCCTTTGGTCCTCCATTTTTAGCATCTCCATCTCTATGTCTCCTAGTTTCCCTCCAGCTCTTCTGGGGGTCAGACCCTGGAAACACTACTGCTGCCTGGACCAGGGGGATACCTCCGAACTTGGCAGCTTCAGCACCCTCAGCACATCTTCCATTGGATTTGGCGCCACGGTCTCCCCAACTGAATCCTCAGAATGCCCACTGAAATATCTGGTTGCTACCTAGGCTCTCAGTGCCCTTTGTAGCTCCTCCTTCTTGGTGTGGCCTCTAACGTGGACTTTGAGGCTTTTGCACACTGACTTCAGTTTCTTCACAGTGTAAGTTTCCAACCTATCCTCCTTAAAAAAACAAATCCAGGGATTTAACTGATGATGCTCCTGACTGACATATGATGTAGTAGGAAGTTCAACTTGAACTCAAGACCCCAAAATACATCAAAGGAAACATCCACAACCAAAAACCTATATGCAGTACATAGTGGTCTGCGATATGGTAGTAGTGTACACAAATCACTGTAGGTCAAGTGCAAATGCAAGTCCTATTCTCACTGTTGACAACCAATGTTAGAAATGGGGTCTCTAGTTGGCAGTCGTTCCACACCCTGTCCAAGTAGGGACCCTCACTCTAGTCAGGATACGGGAGCTACCCAGCTCAGATAACCCCTGCTCACCCCCTTGGTAGCTTGGCACAAACAGCCAGGGTTATCTCAGAAGCAATGTGTAAAGCATTTGAACATAACACAGAGTAATACAGTGAAACCACTACAAAAGGACACAACACCAGTTTTAGAAAACTAGTCAGTATTTATCTGTGTAAAACAAGACCAAAATGAGAGAAATCCAAAATACAGTATAAAGATCTGAATTTTGCAAAAATTACTTAAAAATACAGTTTCTTGAAGTCAATAGCTCAGTCTGGGGCTATCACGCGTCATAAGCAACAAATCCAACAGTTCAGGTCGGCAGCAGCGTTGCGGGCCTGCTACGGTGTCGGAAAGACCCGCAAACAGTACCTTGGAAATGTAGGTGTTGTGATACTCGCAATGAGATCGGGAGTGCGGTGTTGCTTCTGGAGGTCGTCTTGCTTTTGAAGTCACACGCGTTGCAGATCGAACTCCAGGCTGATGACCAAGTCAGGAGCGCTGGTGTACATGGCATCGGGGTGCGTTGTTAAGCTGGACAAAGGTCATGGTGCAAGCAGTGACTTGGTGATGGCGTCCTGCAACATCACTGAGACCAGGGCTGCGGTATCTCCAGGTGGCAGTGCAGGCAGCGTTGTCGTCGCTGCTGAAGTGATGTCATCGGTAGGCCCAAGGTGGTGGTGCGGCATGTGGGGGGCTTCGTGCAGTGCCCACGGGTTGGGATGCAGACAGGGACGTCTGTTGATGACGCTGGAGTCGATGGCACTGGCGTCGTGGATTGGGGCTGCAGTGCGGGATGGGGAGTTGGGTACCTTAAGAGCAGTGTCCTCAAGCCATGGTGAAGTAAGAAGAGTCGTCTCAACGTGGAACGTCATAATCGGGGATGCCAGGGCTGCAGTGTGAGCAAGGAAATGCGTAGTACGGGGCCCACAGGTCACTGTGCAAGCAGCGGCTCGGTGACTGCGTCAGGTGAGACCTGGGTTGCAGTGCGACATGGGGCACGGCTCCGTGTGGCGTTGTCACGGTGCAGGCAGCTGCGTCGTTGATGGAGTTACAGTGGTTTTTCGGGTTGCAGCGCAAAACACACAGTTCCCAGTGCTGTAGGCAGATGAAGCTGAAGTCTTTCATATCCCTGAAACTTCCAAAAAGAGGCAAGCTCTACTCCAAACCCTTATAGAAACTTTACAAGCAGGATACACAGCAAAGTTCAGTCTGTGTTCTCTTCAAGGCAGAAGCAGCAACTGCAGGCCAACCTAGCAAAGCACACACAGCAAAGGGGCAGTACTCCTCCTCCAGCTCTTCTCCTTGGCAGAGGTTCCGCTTGATCCAGAAGTGTTCTCAAAGTCTGGAGTTTTGGGTCTACTACGTATACCCAGTTCCGCCTTTGAAGTAGGCAAACTTCAAAGGAAAGTCTCTGTTGTTGACAAGATCCTGCCTTGCTCAGGCCTGGCCCAAGACACACACCAGGTGGTCTGAGACTGCAATGTGTGAGGAAAGGCACAGCTCTTTCAGGTGTAAGTGACCACTCCTCCCTCCACTCTAGCCCAGTGTGTCACTGTCTAGAGGGAATTCCCAACAGCCCAACTGTCAGTCTGACCCAGACGTGGAATACACAAGCAGGCAGAGGCACAGAATGGTTTAAGTAAGAAAATGCCCACTTTATAAAAGTGGCATTTTCAAACAGACAATTTAAAAAACAGTTCAGAGACCCCCAAACTCCATATTTCTATCTGCTCTTAAAGGGAAATTGCACTTTAAGGATATTTAAAGGCAGCCCCCATGTTAACCTATGAGAGAGATAGGCCTTGCAACAGTGAAAAACAAATTTGGCAGTATTTCACTTTTAGGACATGTAAAACACATCAGTACATGTCCCACATTTAACGTACAATGCACCCTGCCCTTGGGGCTATCTAGGGCCTACCTTAGGGGTGCCTCACATGTACAAAAAGGGAAGGTTTAGGTCTGGCAAGTTGGTACACTTGCCAGGTCGCATTGGCAGTGCAAGACTGCACACACAGACACTCCAGTGGCAGGCCTGAGACATGTTTACAGGGCTACTCATGTGCGTGGCAGCATCAGTGCTGCAGGCCCACAGTAGTATTCGATTTACAGGCCCTGGGCACACATAGTGCACTTTACTAGGGACTTACCAGTAAATGAAATATGCCAATCGTGGATAAAGCAATCACCAATAAAATTTACATAGGGAACACACACAATTTAGCATTGATCAGCAGTGGTAAAGTGCGCAGAGAAAATAAACTAGCAAAAACAGAGTCCAGCATACTATAAAAACAGGATGTCAGAAGGCAAAAAGACAGGGGAAACACACCAAAAGATGCCAGATCTAACAGATAGGTCAGGGATCCTTCGTGTCGGGCCACCTGCTGCCGATACTCCAGTAAGATTGCTGTGGATTGGAGAGGGGTTCTTGCCCCTTACTGAGCTCTACAGCTGCCGAAACCACAAGTACTTGAGTGGAATGTTGGAGTAATGCTTGTTCTACCAGAATCCAGGTTTTCAGGTCTAGATTATGTTTTTAGTATAAGGTTGGGTGAATATGAGTGGCTTGGACATGTAAACGTACACCCAATAAGCCAAAGTCTCTCTCTGCTATGGGGAAGAACAGGCTGTTTTGTGAACCCTTGGTTTTATCTCCTTTCATTTGAATTTTAACAATGTATCTTGAATCTGAGTCAGGTTCAAGTGGAAACCGCAGAGGTAGGAGGAGATAGTTGTCATTCCCAGGAGCTCTCAGGTTATCACTTGGAGACACAGAAAATAAGGTTTAATGTCAGGACAATTTACAGCTCTCTCAAGGTCACGTACATTCCTTCCAAACACACTGGGACAGTGGTTCTTAACCTTTTGACTTCTGTAGACTCTCTACTTTATCATTACAGAAAACTGGGAACCACCACTGAATCATTATTGGAATCTGGGGTCCTCCACTGAGTTATTACTGAAAGCTCGGGACCTTGGCCTACGCAATTTCAATTATTGGAACAGCAAAACAACACACAAAAATACAGCAACAATCATTCCTCCCAAACAAATGTGCAAATGGTGGAATATTTTATTTACTTCACAAAGAAATTGGTTTAATTTTATTTTTAACTTAAATGGGAGGGTTGGAACATTTGCAGATTAAACTGAGGTCACCTACTGTCCACACTACATTCTGTTTTGATGCACTTGCACTGCTGCAACAAATCAATCGGAGGTTACCAACTTCAAATTCCTTCACATTTAGAGCACGTTTAAAGTGTTCCAATTACCATTTTGCTGCTTTATCCTAATTTTATTTAATTTTCTAAGCAGTTGAGGACCCCCTCAGTATTCTATTAAGGACACGGAGGCGAGGATTATGCTTCTCCTTCTTTGCTGTTTATTATTTGCAAAATCAGAGCAGCCAAACAAAAAACAACTTTACAAGAAAACTACAACTCCCATGAACTTGACGTTGTTCCCCACTACCAATGGGCGACCATACTGCTGGATATCTGTTCCAGCCGCCATACTTCCTCCTCTTTCTTTGCAGTGAGAAAACAAAAGTCTCAAAATGAGAAACAAGTCAGTCTTAACAAAACAATTTGACATTGGAACCAACAAGGAATCACAGGGCACCATATCACAAAAGAAGAGGTATTCCTCCTTAATCGCCTCACAAGGACTTCTGATTGGATGCTGGAATAGGAATAAAACATGTACGTAATACACAGTTGTATAATTGCGTGAATACATTGAATATACCATGCAATATTAGAACAAGAAAAATGTACGTTGCATCAAATATATTGAGAGTTACAACACCATGATATCACAATGGAATTTTATCACATAAACCCATATTGAACACCAACTGATATCACATGACTTATGACTGGGCGGGTAAAGTACATCCATTTGGTGGGATAATCCTAGCCTCCGTGCCCTTAATAGAATTGAAAATTCTTATTGCATATGCGCAAATATTTTCATACTATAGCAGGACCGGAGGCTCAGATTATGCTTTTTTAAAGCTGTTGAAAAACAACCAAAGCTACATCCAAAACTTGTTTATGGTATAATGTCTTGAATGTAAAATCGGATGACCAGTCTGCGGCCCTCATTATCTCTTGTAATCGAGAACCGAGAAAAAAAGATTTTGATGCCATGGCACCTCTCACTGAGTGGGCTCCAATAACAGAGGTATCTATTACTGCCTCAGACAGAATCCACATCACCCAGCGAGCTAAGGTCACAGAAGATACCGGATGAAAGGGTTTCTGAAGTGCAATTAACAATTGACCCCCAGGAGGTTGACGAAACTCACTGGTGCGGTCTTCATACTCTTAAACACTGTACCACACATAGGCCCTCATTACAACCCTGGCGGTCGGTGTTAAAGCGGCGTTAATACCGCCAACAGGCCGGCAGTAAAAAAATGGAATTTGGACGCTGGTGGTACCCGCCATCCAAGACTGCCACTATAACACACCGACCAGGGTGGTAACTGCTGCTGGGCTGGAGACTTCGGTCTCCAGACCGGCGGCCGCTATAATCCCACCCTCAGTGGAAGAAAGACCCGGCCTACCGCCATGGTTTTTGTGCCAAACTTACCGCCACAAAAACCTTGGCGGAAGGCAGTGACAGGGAATCACTTCCCTGGCACTGCTAGAGGTCTCCCCCGTCCCCTTCCCCCACCCCAGAGTCCTCCCCCACCCTCCCCCTCCTTCTCCTGCCCCCGCACATATATACACCCACACGCGCACCCATATACACACATGCACACACGCATACCCACCACCACCCCTGCATGCACACATAAGGACCCACACACCGCAACACACACCAACATACCTTGTCACACACACGATTCACAAGACACAACACTCACAATCACTCATTTATGCATACATCCAACGCTATTCACACCCGCATGCACGCATTCCAAAACATACACAACCCCCACATACACACAACACCCCCCCACCGCCTCTCCAGTCGAAGAACCCGGCTTAACTGTTTACAGGGGGTCCTCCGGCTGGAGACGGTTTGTGGCGCTGCTGCCAGCAGCAGCGTCCGCCAGCAAACACTGCCAGGCCGTATCACTGGACAGGATACGGTCAGCGGTGTTCTGCTGGCGTAGCGGTGCTGCTGTCAGCAGCGCCGCCTTACCGCCGTCCACTGCCATGACCGTTGGCGGTGTTCCGCCAGCTTTGTGGTAGTATACCGTTGGCGGTCATGATACGCGTAGATGGCTGGTAGCCACGGCAGCGGTATGTTGGTGGCCGTCGCCGTGATGGTAGTTATCGCCAATGTTGTAATGAGGGCCATAGCCTAGAATCGTCCGGATAACTAGGATAGGTTACTTGCCTTGAACCAGTCTTCGTTCTCCTGGAAATCAAAAAGGTTACCCCATATGGGAGGAACACACGACCTGAAATATGCAAAGCTCTCACATCAAACACCCGTCTGCATGATACCAAACACAATAAGATAGTCAATTTGGCTGATAACTGTTTTCAGGATAAATCCGCATTGCAAGTCCAGTGTCGTAAGAAATTAAGGATGACATTTACATCCCACAGGTGCGTGTACTTCGGTTGAGGGGGTTCAGCCAAACCAATACCTTTCATGACCTGAGACACAAGAGGGTGCTCCTCTACTGGTTTTCCATAATAAAATACATGCCCCACTGATATAGCGGATCTGTAATTGCTTATCGTGCAAAAACCTAGGCTTTCTGATGCTAGTTCTGCCAAGAAATTGACTACGGTAACAACTGGCTCCCCCAAGGGATCCAGACCCCAAGAGTTGCACCAACCCACCCATCGGCACGATGCAGAAGCATATCGTCAATGGGTGGAGTTTGACCAAGACGCTGATATGAAGGAATTAGATTGCTCCGAAAGGCCAGGCAGACGCCAACGTTGCCTGAAATCCACCAAGCCTTGAGATGCAATTTGCCCTGGGTCAAAAGAGGATGTGTCTGCCCCGCTGGAGCCAGCAATAATTCCAGGATTGGGGGAATTTGGACTGGGCACTCTCTGGACATTTCCAGAAGAACTGGGAAACATGGCTGAGCTCGCCAAAAGGGGGTAATCAGAATCAATTCTGCTTTCTGCTTGATCGACGGAGATGCCACCCTGGGTATCATCATGAAGGGGGGAAAGGCATACAGGAGTGGCCCTGTCCATTGTTGGAGAAAGGCATCTGTAGCTATTGCCAGTGTCTCTCCATGAATAGAACTGTAGCAACTGGTGGGAGAGGCGAGACGCAAAGAGGTCTATGTGAAACTGACCCCATGTGGCTTGGAGGGCTCGAAATACCAAGAGATGAAGTCTGCTATCGTATTGCACCGGCCTGGCAGATACTCTTCTGTCACTGAGATCCGGTTCTGCCAAGAGTAATGCCAAAACGCCTTTGCTATCTCGGCTAGGACCCGCGACCAACGCCCCCGCTCAAGACGGAATCGCATCTGGCTCCCAAGCCCGACCTGATGGCGTCAGATTCCCGAATGATATCTGGACGAGTACTGAAAATGCCCCTGCCATCCCATGCTGCCATGTGGTCGAGCAGAAATAGAGTCAATCTGGAAACCTAGAAACTCCACCTGGTGGGATGGTGTCAGAGCAGATTTGTATGCATTTTAGTGAAATTATAAAGCACATTCCGGCTCAAAAAGAGCATCAAAGCGCTAACAGAAAGGTGAGAAACGCAGAGACCAACCAAAAGCGACAGGATAGAAAAAAAGACACCAAAGACTAGCGTGGAAAGAGCCAGGTTTTGATCAGTTTCCTGAAACTTAAATAACTAGGTTCTTTCCTAATATTCAAGGGAAGCAGGTTCCAGCAATTTGCTGCGGCCACGTTGAAAGCTTTATCCCCCCATTTAACTTTGTTGGTAAGAGGGACCTGAATTCTATAGGCCTCGGATGACCTAAGATGTCTCTTAGGTCTATACCAGCAGAGCTTAGTGGTCAGGTATTGAGGACCAATGCCATGAACAGCTTTGTGAGTCCAGTAAAGTGTTTTAAAAGTGATGCGCTGAGCCACTGGAAGCCAATGTAGTTGTTTAAGGCTGTCTCTGACTGAAACCCAGCAAGGAAGATTTAGGACAGCTCTAGAAGCCGAGTTCAGAATCTGCTGTAACTTATTCAGCGAGGCTTTGTCCAGATTAAGAAAGAGGGCATTGCAGTAATCTATTTTGGACATAACCAAAGCTAAGGTGGCAGAGACTTTCCATTCTTGTTGAAGGTATGGAAAAACTTTCATTAACATTTTTATAACCCACAGGCACGTTTTTACAAGGTGATTCACCTGACTTTTGAAGGATAGGTGATCATCAAAGAGGATTCCTGAATTCTTAGATCCTAGAGATTTCTTCACATTTATCAGAAATCCCAGCTCTTGAAGCACTGAATGTTCCAATTTAAATGCTGCATGAGGAGATGAGCATCCTGTACTATTAGTAGCATATCGTTGAGATAGACGATCATTCTCACCCCTTTGGCTCGAAGACTCTCCACCACGGGATGCATAACCTTGGTGAAACACCAGGGCGCCAAAGAAAGGCCAAATGGTAGAACTTTGAAGTGGAACCATTGATTGTCCCACTGGAATTGCAGGTATTTCCTGCGAGGGGAAAAAATAAAAAATAATAATTCGGGATTGTGAGATAATCATCTTTAAGGTCGAGGCGTACCATCCAGTCGCCCTCGCTCAGAATGTCGCTGAGCAGATGTATCCCTTCCATCTTGAAATGTTGATATAGAACCCAGGAATTTAACTCCTTCAGATTGATCACGAAGCGCAACCCTCCACCTCTCTTATTTACCGTAAATATATTGCTGCAGTAGCCGGAAGGATCCGGCTGACACTGAGCAATTGCGTTCTTGAGTAACAACTGTTGGACTTCTTGCTGAATAAAAGTTAGATCGAGTTGGGAAAAATGGATAGGAGGTGGCAAAGACAGTTGTTGGGGTACCCCAAAGAATTCTAGGTGGAAACCTACAACTGTCCCTAGAGCCCATTGGTCCGATGTCAATGCTGCCCAGTTGTCTAGGAAAAACCTGGTCCTACCCCCAAGTGCTAACTGAGCAGGTGAAATCAAGCTTACCTTAAGTGTTGGAGCAGGAGCTGTAGTTGGGCTTGAAATCGCCTCTATTGAAGCGGGCACACCGTGCTCAGGCTCTGGCCGGGTAGAATGTGTCCCAGGTAGCCAAGAATCCCTTGCCCGTCGTATTGTAGGAGGGCTGAGGGCTATAGGAGGCGGCGCAGCCGGACAGGCGCCCTCGAAGTCTGCCAGTCCTGGCAAAAACCTTATTACGAAAGACCTTGTCCATTGAGGTTTGGGACTTTTCCAGCGCAGTGAATGTATGAGCAAACTTTCCCAGATCTTTTGACAAAGTTGTTGCCGAATAAGAGGCCATCAGCAAGGGATCCAGGTTCTGCACTGGCGAGATCTGCTAACTTCGGGTCGATCCGAAGCCGGATGGATTTCCTCCGTTCTATGGAGATAACGCAGTTGGCGTTGCCCAATAGGCGCCCATCCGGCCAGACTGTCAGGGTCCACCTGTGAGCCGGACTCCTTCACGCTACCGCTAAGTTCAAGATCTTACATAGTGGACCAGAGAGGTCCGGGACCTTGTCCTGCAAGGACTTGCAGGACGTATCAAGACCTTTTGTGGGGTCCTTTGCAGAGCGTTTCAGGAAAGTCGCTTAATTTGGGTCCAACTCTTGTGTCAGGGCTACCTTGTTGGGGATGTCTGGACGTGAACACTGCCGGAAGGGGGATCCAGTCTTTGGACCTGAGGTGAATGATGTCGTCAGGGTTAAAATTGAGGGCAGAGGAAGGGCCAAAGGCTTCAGAAGGAGTGGGACCACGCTGTCCATCAAAGGAGTGTCTGCGACGTTTGTGGGGACGTGACTCACTGTTGGAATCGGACTGGGACGAGGAAACATCAGCGGCATCGTCTGGGGAGGGATAGGAGAGGGCTTGGGCGCCGGTGGATGGTTGCGCTGAATATTGGTGGTAGGAGGGGGACTGGGACTGAGAGAGCCACGCCATGTGCGTGGAATGGGGCCATTCAGGTTCTGGGGTTGGGGAGAACGTCTCCTGATTAGTGGAGGAAAAGGGAATGGGGTTACCATAAGGAGGGAAAAATCAAGGCATAGCGCTTAAGTTGTCTGGCGATAGGCTGCAGCGCAACTGCCAGAGCCCGGTTCACAGAGTGCGCCACTGAGGCGTCCAGGGCATGGACAATGTCCTCATCCTGGAGCAGGTCCTCCTGTTCGTTAATGAGGACTGCGTGTTCCAACGCCTGACCCTTGCTCATGGCGCTGGAGTACAGAGGTATTATGAAGGAACTCTTGCGAGAGTACAATAGGTGGAGGGAATCCCCAAGCGTGACCTGGCCGTACAGGAGGCAACAAATGAAAAAGAAGCAGAAGCTTCTAGAACCTCCTCTAGGAGGAGTATATATATATATATATATATATATATATATATATATATATATGGAAAATGTCACTTACCCAGTGTACATCTGTTCGTGGCATTAGTCGCTGCAGATTCACATGCTGTGCACACCCCGCCATCTGGTGTTGGGCTCGGAGTGTTACAAGTTGTTTTTCTTCGAAAAAGTCTTTTTTCGAGTCACAAGACCGAGGGACTCCTCCCATTTCGACTCCATTGCGCATGGGCGTCGACTCCATCTTAGATTGTTTTCCCCGCAGAGGGTGAGGTAGGAGTTGTGTATGCTAGTAATAGTGCCCATGCAATGGAGTGAATACTTATGTACATAATGAAATTTAAAGTAATATATTTACAAATTTACAAATGTTCAAGATCAACTTCTAAACGGCTACAGGCTCCCGGGGAGGCGGGTGGGCGCATGTGAATCTGCAGCAACTAATGCCACGAACAGATGTACACTGGGTAAGTGACATTTTCCGTTCGATGGCATGTGTAGCTGCAGATACACATGCTGTGCATAGACTAGTAAGCAGTTATCTCCCCAAAAGCGGTGGTTCAGCCTGTAGGAGTTGAAGTTGTTTGAAATAATGTTCGTAGTACAGCTTGACCTACTGTGGCTTGTTGTGCCGTTAACACATCTACACAGTAGTGTTTGGTAAATGTATGAGGCGTAGACCATGTTGCTGCTTTACATATTTCGCTCATTGGAATATTTCCTAGAAAGGCCATGGTAGCATCTTTCTTTCTAGTTGAGTGTGCCTTTGGTGTAATAGGCAGCTCTCTCTTTGCTTTAAGATAGCAGGTTTGAATACACTTAACTATCCATCTAGCAATGCCTTGTTTAGAAATTGGATTCCCTGTATGAGGTTTTTGGAAAGCAATAAATAGTTGTTTTGTTTTTCAAATTAGTTTTGTTCTGTCAATGTAGTACATTAGTGCTCTTTTGATGTCTAATGTATGCAGTGCTCTTTCAGCTACAGAATCTGGCTGTGGGAAGAACACTGGTAATTCTACTGTTTGATTCAAGTGGAACGGTGAGATCACTTTTGGTAAAAATGTGGGATTTGTCCGTAGAACGACTTTATGCTTGTGTATTTGAATAAATGGTTCTTGTATGGTAAATGCTTGAATTTCACTCACTCTTCTTAGAGATGTGATGGCAATCAAAAATGCAACTTTCCATGTTAAGTATTGCATTTCACAAGAGTGCATGGGCTCAAAAGGTGGACCCATGAGTCGTGTTAAGACAATGTTGAGGTTCCATGAAGGAACTGGTGGTGTTCGTGGTGGTATAATTCTCTTTAGGCCTTCCATAAATGCTTTTATGACTGGTATCCTAAATAATGAAGTTGAGTGCGTAATTTGCAGGTAGGCTGAAATTGCGGTCAGATGTATCTTTATTGAAGAGAAAGCTAGCTTTTTACTTTTGCAATTGTAGTAAGTATCCTACTATATCTTTGGCAGATGCGTGTAAGGGTTGAATTTGATTATTATGGCAGTAATAAACAAATCTTTTCCACTTATTTGCATAACAGTGTCTAGTGTTAGGTTTCCTAGCTTGTCTTATGACCTCCATACATTCTTGTGTGAGGTCTAAGTGTCCGAATTCTAGGATTTCAGGAGCCAAATTGCTAGATTCAGGGATGCTGGATTTGGATGTCTGATCTGTTGTTTGTGTTGTGTTAACAGATCTGGTCTGTTTGGTAGTTTGACATGAGGTACTACTGAGAGGTCTAGTAGTGTTGTGTACCAAGGTTGTCTTGCCCATGTTGGTGCTATTAGTATGAGTTTGAGTTTGTTTTGACTCAATTTGTTTACTAGATATGGAAGGAGTGGGAGAGGGGGAAAAGCGTAAGCAAATATCCCTGATCAGCTCATCCATAACGCATTGCCCTGAGACTGATCTTGTGGGTACCTGGATGCGAAGTTTTGGCATTTTGAGTTTTCCTTTGTTGCAAATAGATCTATTTGTGGTGTTCCCCACATTTGGAAGTAAGTGTTTAGTATTTGAGGGTGAATCTCCCATTCGTGGATCTGTTGGTGATCCCGAGAGAGAATGTCTGCTAACTGGTTCTGAATTCCTGGAATAAATTGTGCTATTAGGCGAATGTGGTTGTGAATCGCCCAATGCCATATTTTCTGTGTTAGGAGACACAACTGTGTCAAGTGTGTGCCTCCCTGTTTGTTTAGGTAATACATTGTTGTCATATTGTCTGTTTTGACAAGAATGTGTTTGTGGCTTATTATGGGTTGAAATGCTTTGAGCGCTAGAAATACCGCTAACAGTTCTAAGTGATTTATGTGAAACTGTTTTTGCTGTATGTCCCATTGTCCTTGGATGCTGTGTTGATTGAGGTGTGCTCCCCACCCTATCATGGAAGCATCTGTTGTTATTACGTATTGTGGCACTGGGTCTTGGAAAGGCCGCCCTTGGTTTAAATTTATACTGTTCCACCATTGAAGCAAGATGTATGTTTGGCGGTCTATCAACACCAGATCTAGAAGCTGACCCTGTGCTTGTGACCATTGTGATGCTAGGCACTGTTGTAAGGTCCGCATGTGCAACCTTGCGTTTGGGACAATGGCTATGCATGTAGACATCATGCCTAGTAGTTTCTTCACCATTTTGACTTGTATCTTTTGATTTGGATACATGGTCTGTATCACATTGTGAAATGTGTGAACTCTTTGTGGACTTGGAGTGGCAATCCCTTTTGCTGTGTTGATTGTTGCTCCTAAGTATTGCTGTGTTTGACACAGCAGAAGGTGTGACTTTGTGTAGTTGATTGAGAAACCTAGTTTGTGGAGGATTTCTATGACATATTTTGTGTGTTGTGAACACCGTCTTAGCGTGTTGGTTTTGATTAACCAGTCGTCTAGGTAGGGGAACACATGTATTTGCTGCCTTCTGATATGTGCAGCTACTACTGCTAGGCATTTTGTAAAAACTCTTGGTGCAGTTGTTATTCCGAATGGCAACACTTTGAATTGGTAATGTATCCCTTGGAATACAAACCTTAGGTACTTTCTGCGTGAAGGATGTATTGGTATATGGAAATATGCATCCTTTAGGTCTAGTGTTGTCATGGAGCCTTGTTGTTTGAGCAGTGGGATTACGTCTTGTAATGTAACCATGTGAAAGTGATCTGATTTGATATAGGTATTTAATGTTCTGAGATCTAGTATAGGTCTCAGACTCTTGTCTTTTTTGGATATCAGAAAGTACAGGGAGTAAACTCCTGTGTTTATTTGTTGTTTTGGTACTAACTCTATTGCTTCTTTTTGTAGCAATGCCTGAACTTCTAGTCTTAGAAGATCTATATGTTGTTTTGACATATTGTGTGTTTTCGGTGGGATGTTTGGAGGGAATTTGAGAAATTCTATGCAATAACCATGCTGGATAATTGCTAAGACCCAAGTGTCTGTTATTTCCTCCCAATGTTTGTAAAACTTGGTTAGTCTCCCCCCCACAGGTGTTATGTGTTGGGGATTTGTGACCTTGAAGTCACTGCTTGTTTGGAGGAGTTTTGGGACTTTGGAACTTTCCTCTATTCCTTTGAAATTTCCCCCTCTATATTGTCCCCGAAAACCTCCCCGCTGATACTGGCTCTGGTAAGTGGGCTTTGTTTGTGAGGTTGTGGCTTCTGTGGTTTGCCCTCGAAACCCTCCTCGAAATTGTGTCTTTCGAAATGTGCCTCTGCTCTGTGGGGAGTAGAGTGCGCCCATGGCTTTGGCCGGGTCAGTGTCTTTCTTAAGTTTTTCGATCGCAGTGTCCACCTCCGGCCCAAACAACTGCTGTCCGTTGAATGGCATATTCAGCACAGCTTGCTGTATCTCTGGTTTAAATCCTGATGTACGCAGCCATGCATGTCTCCTTATTGTTACTGCTGTGTTGACAGTTTTAGCAGCTGTGTCTGCAGCATCCATTGCTGACCGTATCTGATTATTGGAGATACCCTGCCCTTCTTCTACTACTTGCTGCGCTCTTTTTTGGAACTCCTTGGGTAAATGTTCAATAAGGTGTTGCATCTCATCCCAATGGGCCCTATCATATCTGGCTAGCAAAGCTTGCTAATTTGCAATACGCCACTGGTTTGCTGCCTGTGCCGCCACCCTTTTGCCTGCAGCATCAAATTTTCGACTTTCTTTATCTGGAGGTGGTGCATCTCCTGAAGTATGAGAGTTGGCTCTTTTGCGCGCTGCTCCCACTACAACAGAGTCTGGTGTTAGTTGTTGTGTAATGTACACTGGGTCTGTTGGTGGCGGTTTATATTTTTTATCTACTCTTGGAGTAATGGCTCTTCCTTTAACAGGCTCCTCAAACACTTGTTTGGAGTGTTTTAGCATTCCGGGTAGCATAGGAAGAGACTGATATTGGCTGTGTGTGGACGACAGTGTATTAAAAAGAAAGTAGTTTCAATGGGCTCTGAATGAAGGCTGACATTATGAAATGCCGCTGCTCTTGACACCACCTGTGCGTAGCCTGTACTATCCTCTGGTGGCGATGGTTTAGCTGTATAGCATTCTGGACTATTATCTGACACTGGTGCGTCATAAAGGTCCCATGCGTCAGGGTCATCTTGACTCATTCCTGTATGAGTTGGGGATTGCATCATTGGTGGAGTGGCTACCGGTGATGGTTGCGGAGAGTGATGTGGGGATGGTGGCGGTGTTACTTGTTTAGCCACCTTTGCGTGTGGCTGTTTGTCCTTGTCTTGGAAGGCAAGCTTGCGTTTCATTTTGACTGGAGGAAGAGTGCTGATCTTCCCTGTATCTTTTTGAATAAAGAGCCGTCTTTGTGTGTGATCTGGCTCTATTGCCTGTTATTCCTATCCAAATCTATGTGTCTTCATTTGTGTGGACAGTCCTGGTTCCTCAGTGTAGGAACTTGTTTTCGGTTCCGAGGCCGGATATTTAGGTACCAAAACCTTTTCGGCTGCTTTTTTCGGATCAGACTAAACCTTTTTTACTTTCGGCATCGTGCTCTCTCGGTGCTGACCCGTTTCAGTACCGCTGTCTCTGTGCCGAATCTTCTCTGAGCCACTATCTCGGGCCCGAGATTGCTGTGTGCCGGTATCTCGACCGGAGTCGGATGACTTCGACACCAGCTCGGCCTTTTTCGGTGCTGATGAACGGTCACCTCCTTTTCAGCTTAAGCCATGGCCTGTTGGCGGTGGCGTCCCCTGGGCTTTAGCGCTTTTCTCGTGAGTTCTTGGTTTCAACGTCTTACTCACGGTTTTAGGCGTTTCCTCGGGATCGATCTCCTCAGAGTCCGACTCCTGGGTGGAGAATGTTTCTTCCTCCTCCTCGAAACGCTCTTGTCCTGTCGGCGCCGACGCCATTTGCAGTCTTCTTGCTCTTCGGTCCCTGAGTGTCTTCCTGGACCGAAACGCTCGACAGGCCTCACAAGTATCCTCCTTGTGTTCTGGTGACAAACATAAGTTACAGACCAGATGTTGATCTGTATATGGATACTTGTTATGGCATTTTGGACAGAAGCGGAATGGGGTCCGTTCCATCAGCCTTGAAGAGAGACGTGGCCGGGCTGACCAGGCCCCCACGGGGATGGAAAAAAAAAACAAAGGGCCACCGGAGCTCTACTTAATTCGGTGTCGATCTGTTGTAACTAACCCGATACTGAACGCAAACAATACCGACGATTTTTCCGAGATTGAAAATAACTTTCCGACCCGAAACGGAACACGTCCGAACCCGATGGCGGAAAAAAACCAATCTAAGATGGAGTCGACGCCCATGCGCAATGGAGTCGAAATGGGAGGAGTCCCTCGGTCTCGTGACTCGAAAAAAGAATTCTTCGAAGGAAAACAACTTGTAACACTCCGAGCCCAACACCAGATGGCGGGATGTGCACAGCATGTGTATCTGCAGCTACACATGCCATCGAACATATATATATATATAGAGCAGTAAGTATATCTGAAACAGGTAAATCTTCCCCCTCAGGCAAAGTCTGTGATGGCCAATTATACAACCGTGGTGAATGGGGGTGTGGGGAACGCTTCAGCTCAACCGATGAGTCAATCGGGATCCGACCCAAAGACAGCCGGGTCTCGGCGTGAGCTCGCTGTCAGTGTTTTGAAACTGACTAAAAAAGCCTGCGGCGCAAGAAGCGCGTGCGGGGCGAGCCAAAGAAAGGACTAAAGTTGTTGTGCTGTCAGCGCATGTTCCCCAGCTTCCTGGCACCCAGCCGGTGCAAACACACAAAAAATGGCCAGTCGCAAAGCGGGAGAGACTGGTAGGCAGCGTGTATGCTGCGCGTGGGAGACTCCAGTCACCGCGATTGCTGAAAAGCAAGAAATATAAACCAAACAGTAACAAAACCCACTAGAAAAACAATGAGTGAATTATCTGTATTTGCGAGCAGCAAAGAAAGAGGAGCAAGTATGGCGGCTGGAACAGATATGCAGCAGTACAGTGGCCCATTGGTAGTGAGGAACGACGTCAAGTTCACGGGAGTTGTAGTTTTCTTGTAAAGTTGTTTTTTTGATTGGCTGCTGTGATTTTGCAAACAATAAACACCAAAGAAGGAGAAACATAATCCGGGCCTCCAGTCCTGCTATAGAATAATTGCAACTCTGTTACCTCTGTAAATATGGCATAAAAACTGTAATTAGCTGCATTGTCTGGGGTTGGTGGCTGCCCTTTTTGGGGGTAAATTCACATCTTTAATGCCGGAATACATGCCGCAGCCATGAATTGTATAAAACATAGACCTTAGTGGAAGAGTAAGAATAGGTCAAATATGTCCATTTTTAATAGTGAGTGGTTTTCAGCTGCGGCGCTGACATGTCTGTGAGTTTAGGAAGGTTTTGCTGGCTGCTAACATGAGCTCCACACAGCTTTACAGTGGCTGGAACCTGCCAGGACACAGAGATCTCAAGTTATTCCATGCCACGGGCAAGTACCAAATGGCAATTTTCTTTCCACTTGCATGCAATGCCAGTCCTTGAAAGAAAGCACTGTGGGTGAGCTGGCCATCAGTGCACTGGCCCACCGCAAAGAGAGCAGACTACTTTAAGAGGGCGTATATTTATCCACGCATCAAGCAGACCCATCTCTTCCAACCAGTGTTTCCCTAAAATTGAGACAGCTGCTGTTCCCACATACATATGCTGTGAGTGCTGCAGTTGGGGGTATGTCAAGAAGTTATTGCCTTCATCTAGTTCTGGTGAACAAGGTATTCCCCAAACAAGGACATCTTTTTCACTACATCCTTCACTTGGTGTTTTTTCTGTTAAGTTTCTCGAGTAGTTTTTTTTGTTTTTCTGCTTCTTTTGCCTCTTTCTCTTTGGATTCAAGGGTTGACTACTGTGCCTTCCATTTGAAGGAATAGTTATGAGTTTTATGATAGGCTAAGCGTTAGTTCTGTTTCTCATATTCCACTCCCATAGCCTCAACTGGATCTTTTGATGCAGTTAATGAAATCTGGAGGCTTATTACTGTGGACCGGTTGGTGAATAAGTCTTACTCATGAACGTGTTTACTGGTGGTTCCTTAGATTAGATAACTCAATGAAAGTCTATGCTGGAATCATTGCAGTTATAATGTCTTTCTTGTGTGTATTGCCAGATGTGTGCTTAGGTTTGATGACTGATTGAAAGCCTTCCCAAGTTTGTTGCATAACTGTGGCTTTTCACCCCTGTGCATTTGCTGATGCTCTTTGAAGGTTCACAAGTGTCTGAGGTCCTTCCCACATTCACAGCATATGCATGTTTTTTCTTGTGTGTGTGTTGGGTTTGATGATGTGCCAAAGACTGTCCCACATTCCTTGGACATGTATGGTTTTTCACCTATGTGTATCAGCTGATGCTTTTTCAATGTTGATAAATGCCTGAAGCTCTTTCTGCATTCACTGCAGCTGTATGGTTTTTCCCCTGTGTGTATTTTCTGATGCTGTCTGAAGGATGCTATCACTCTGAAGCTCTTCCCACATTCACTGCACAGGTATGGTTTTTCTCCTGTGTGTATTCGCTGATGGGTTCTCAAATTTACCAACACCGGAAAACTTTTTCCACATTCACTGCACCTGAATGGTCTTTCTCCTGTATGTGTTCGTTGATGAACCATTAATAGTGACAGCTGATTGAAGCTTTTTATGCATTCACTGCACCTGTATGGTTTTTCTCCTGTGTGTGTTCGCTGGTGTTTCCTTAGGTTTGATGACTGACTGAAGCCCTTACCACACTCACTGCACATGTATGGTTTTTCACCTGTGTGTATTTGTTGATGTCTTTTGAAAGTTGATATCTGTCTGAAGCTCTTCCCACACTCACTGCACCTGTATGGTTTTTCTCCTGTGTGTATTCGCTGATGGCTTTTTAGATGTGCTAACATTGTAAAGCTCATCACGCATTCACTGCATATGAATGGTCTTTCTCCTGTATGTTTTCGTTGATGAACCATTAAAAGTGACAGGTGATTGAAGCTTTTCGTGCATTCATTGCACCTGTATGGTTTTTCTCCTGTGTGTGTTCGTTGGTGGATTCTTAGGTTTGAATACTGACTGAAGCCCTTTCCACAGTCACTGCACACATATGATTTTTCTCCTATATGTGTTTGCTTTTGTGTCCTTAGGTTTGATGATTGAGTAAAGCCTGTCCCACGTTCACTGCGCCTATGTGTTTTTTCACCTGTGTGTATTTGCTGATGCCTTTTGAAGGTTGCTATCTGTCTGAAGCTCTTTCCACATTCACTGCACCTATATGGTTTTTCACCTGTGTGTATTCGCTGATGAGTTCTTAAAGTTGATGAATAGGTAAAGCTCCTACCGCATTCACAACAGCCGTAAGGTTTCTCTCCTTTGTGGGTTGTCTGGTGTCTCCTTAGAACTGCAGAATCAACCAAAAGTTTCTCACATTCTCCACTTGTGTAGGGTTTTTCACCTGTAGGTGTTAACTGATGGCTCTTATCACATTCACTGCAGCCGTATGCTTTTTCTCCTCTGTGTGTTTGCTGGTGGGTGCATAGATGTGATGACAGAGTGAAGGTCTCCTGACATTCGGTACAACTGTATATTTTTTTCTCCCCTGTATGTGTTCTCTGATGGCACTCTAGGTGTGATGGCAAACTACAGCCTTCCTTAGATTCATAATCTGCATATAGTTTTGTTGTTGTGTTTAATGTCTCTGCCATTTTGTTTACATCCGATGGTGGTGTTTGCTGATGGACCATAATGAAGGATGAATCAAAGCTATTCTTTCCCAAATTTAGAATGGACATGTTGTATTTCTGATGAGTGCCAAATAAACTAATATTTACTAGAGTAAAAGTCCCCTCTGTTGATTTGTGCATCAACACTTTGGGTTCAGTTTTCACTCTCCAGTGACAGGAAAATGAATGTTATTGGTGGGACTGGGCGTTCAGCAGATACTTTCTTTTGTGAATAGCAGGAGACTCATTCTTTTATCCTTCCATTGCCTGGTTCGCAGTGTTTGTCTTTCTCTGGCTGCTGTGGGACAGCAAATGTAGGTTGTATAATGGACAAGCACGACAGCATGGATGCTCTTAACTATAACGGAGAAGCACAGTGGCTCCTATAACATACCATGCGCAGGTTGCTGCATAACGTGTGAATATACAGTCCTAGTGATCACCTTCATTTGACTTTATTAATAGGAAATATGAGCACAGTAACACTGAGAGACAGCTCACATTCTTAAGTCCATGCCATTGCTCTTGCTTGGCTTTTGATCACCAGTCTGTTCATGGAGGAGATTTCTATATTGGATTATCTTTGTTTTTGATTAATGGAAGCTGTAGTCTCTGGCTCATCCTCCGGTTGGATGGTGGGATTCGCCTGCTCATTCATAATATTTGACCTTTAAGTTTATCCTGAGGTCCGTATTCTGTTAGATTTAAAGATATTGAAATCACTAAAATGATGGTTATCACACATAAAACCCTAATAAAAACATTGTAACATACTACCCTTTAATACAATCTGAAGTGTACCTCACGTGAAATGAACACATTAGGATGTACGCCTAGACAAGAAATTCTCAAAGAAATCTCCCCTTAAAGTACCCAAGATATTAAAAAATATTTCTTGTATCAAAGAGCAGCGCTTAAAACTGAATATGATCAAGGAAAATACATATTTAATAACAGAAAAACATTAATCCTAAACATAACTAACAAACGCCAAAATGAGAAGGTGTTAAACATTTATTTATGTTTATTTTGAGACTTTTTATAAAGCATAAACAAAACCTAATGGTATCAATGTGCTCGAGTTTCACGGAGATACTGGCTCGGTGCTGAGATATGTCTGGTTCTGCAGGCCACCGATTCTTCGGAGGTAGATAACATGAGTATTATTACATTTGGTAGTACTAACGTACCCTTTCTTTTCTAATTATACAAGTTAGCTTCAGCAGATGTTTAAATTGACACGCTATTCCTCTAAATGTACTGCATTTAGTTTTGAACACGTGATCATTTCTAAGTACACAGGAGGAAGGGATACATTCATAGCACTCACATTCCAAAATAGGCTTATGGTCACACTTTCAAAAACAAAGAACAGCTTCCAAACAAGCTGCGTGGTTTAAAATATTCATGCTGCTCCATCGTACCAGGCATCATATTGATAATTTATACCTCGCAAACAACAGTGTGAAAGAAGAAAAGAAATTAAGCATTGGGTACATGATAATTAATTTTCTTTTGGTGTGAAATAATAGACTACTGGACTGTTGAAGTGATTTCCCCTTGTTGACATTTTTAATCTTTGTTGTGCTCTTTATCTTTATGGTGCACTGTTCCACTGGGAACAAGTACTGAAGATGGTGTTAGAAGTGCCTGCCTACCACTCTTACTACCAACGTACAACACACAGCAGCCAGTGCTCTGAACCTAGCAATTCCTGCTCCTGTAAACTGTCAGTAAACATTGAAGGGGTGACTTGTGTTACCCTGACAAAGATGCTATTTGGACAGCAGCAGCACTGCTATCAAAGGAGTCAGGAATGGAAAGGTTTGATTCCACCAGCACTAAGAGTAGCAAATCAGATGTGAACTTTAGGCAGGAAATTCTCATAGGAGACCAAGATTGGCTACCAACGGGGTAACATCCTGCCTCCTTTTCATGACCTGAGACCAACAAGCTAACGTACACATAATATAGAAGTGCGAGCATTAGCAATGCTAATGGCCTCATTTTGAGTTTGGCGATTCCACCTCACAGGGAGGATGCCACGGCGTGCCCCACCCGCCCTACAGAGCATTCCCATCGATCAGTCCGGCTGGAACAGTGCTACGATGTAGCACTCGGCTCCTTTAAAGGAGCTGAGTGCTATCTCGTAGCACAGAGGAGGCTGACCAGCACCATTGGAATGTGCATTGTCTGCAAAGCAGACTGCGCTTTTCGGGGGTGCTAGGCAGGGGACAACTGCATTTGTTCTCCACCAGCCTTTTCATGGTGGGGAAACAGAGTTCAGCGCTGTCTTGGCTGACTATAACCAATACCGCCACCTGCCCATCGGGAACAATATTCCCAGCAGGAGGGCAGTTCCCTGGTGGGTTGTAATTGGACGGTCAGATGGCCCAGAGCGCAACAGTCCAACCAACAACACTCGTAATGAGGCCCTTAACTCTCTCCAGCCCTAAGAAACATAATGATGAGATGACTCCTCTAGAGTAAGATGTTTTGTGCACTGGGTAACAGCAGCTGCTCATAAACATGCAAACGGCTTAAGTGGAATACCATAATTCTAACACTCACCAGATTCAGAAACCCGGATTTACATACTTGGAGATAACGCTACACATCACAAGCACCCTTGCCCTTTTCCAAGAGATAAAGCAACATACCACACTAACTGTCTTTAATGCCAAGTCCTCTCCCCAAACAGTGCTACAACCCCCTTTACTCAGTGCAATGATGAGGAAAGGTAAATAAGTTGTTTCTCTACAAACCTAAAACACATTAAGGCCTAGATGAATCAGAACAACTTGGCTCATAATATAAACATAAAAAATATGTAAAGATAAACATACCTTGTAAATGACCAGAGCTACTCAATTGCTTACATCTGTTAATATTCCTGGGAAATGTTCAGTCTTTAAAGAACCATCTTAGGCTGATTCTTGACTGGAACTAAATGAAAGAAAGGGTTCACATTACATATTAGGTTTCAAAGTGACAAAACAACATTTATCAAAATACACATGCTCAATACTGTTAGGCACTGATGCAGACATTTTATCTCTGACTCCATGTTAAAGATTAGAGCCAGGAGGAGGCTTGTAAAATAACCCCACTGGTTACTGGGAGTGTCAGTCGATTAATGGTTCAGCTCAATGTGTAATGATCAGTTAAGCGGCTGGCTAGTATTAGTCGTCAAACCACAGCTAGGTTTCTGTTAATCGTTCGCGGCAGTGTCAGCTATGTTGTTGATGCCAGTTTTTCTATAGAAACAATGCATGTGATTGGCTAGCTACTGTTTGTGCCTGCCTTTGGAGTGGTGAAGCAGTTTGGTCACTTTTGATGAGTGAAGTTGTCAAGGAAGGTGTTGGAGGGGCATGTTCTGGTTGGCTAAAGCAGGGTCCCAGCCAGGTAGAGCCCGGTACTCCTGTCAAGGGTGGGTGATTACACTCACTGTATAACCTGTGCTCGCCCTTGGGTAGCTTCGCACAGAGCAACAGGCTTATCTGAGAGGCAATGTGTAAAGTAAAAAGACAGCACTTCCTCGACACAAACATGCTTTGTGGCACAAATGACACTTCACACACAGTGCATGTATAAAAAGATTGTATTCAACACACACGGTCAACACCGCACGATTGGAATACAACTCTGGGCCCACTCCCCAATCAGCAATAGAAGTCACATAAGAGGCCTAACTCTGCTAAACACTCGCTACTGTATATACACATGAGGAAAATAGTACATTCCCTCCCCGCACCCACATAAGGAGCCAAACGTCAGCACGAGACCCACTCTAGCACTCCCCACAATCTGTGTAAGACATAAATTCAGGATGCAGCCCAGTTCCCAAAGTCAGCAGCAACATGTACATACAAGGCTTAGAACACTTCCATGTAACAGGACGGCGGGGTCACACTAATAAGACATAATAATAACTGTAAGAAATCATGACAGAATAAACTGGACCAGCAGCAGCACGGTACTGCCCTCGCATTAACTCGCACTCACTCCCTCACATCCACTCTGCACCGTCATGTGGCGCCACAAGCATCAGGTGGTGCACGCGCACATTCACTCGTACGCACTCACTCTCAGCACCCTAACGCGGCGCCCAGATATCTGGATAGTGGATGCAACTGTGTTTGCAAGCACCCTGGTTTCCAAACCACCCTTCACCCACCAACCAGCTTCGGCTATCCTGCCACTCCACGAATCAAAGATTACATCAACCTTTCCCTGTTACTAGGCCACTCGTGGCCAAGTCATACTTCTCAGGATTCCTGGATCAAGGTGGGCAAAAGGAATGACAAAGCAGGAAACAATTAGTAAGGAGACGTTCGGGATCCCCACAGGAGGTTCAATCATATGTCTGCAAAACACGGGGGTCACTGATGCCGCCATTAGACACCGAGTCACCCACCCTAGCCAGACAGTGCAATGTTAGCAATTTCATCATTTCTGAACCGAGAAACTCCATTGCAGCTTCTTGACTTGAGTCGCCCTCAACACTTCCAATTGCACACAACAAGCTATTAGGCCAGCACCTCCTGTACCAGGAGATGCCGCGTCTGTGGCACAAAGACTCAAGTGACCCCAGATGGTGGTTACGATTCCATGTGGAAAGTACTCAGTGCTGTACCCCTGCAAAAAGGAGGACGTCAGAGGTCCAATGATCTGAGTTGCCCTGACCGTACGTTCACCCACAAGCCAATATCCAATGTGGTACCTTCTCAGAAAGAAAGTACTTGTCTGGTGTGTGATGACTTGAAGCCACAAGTAGAGCACAACTCAGGTTGACCCCCACCTCGGAGAGTTGCACCCAATGAACAGGGCACCGTATACAATGAACATACAGCCGAGGCACACACAAGAGAAATGCAACAGAGTCAACAATAGCGGGCCCAGCAGGGACCTGCACCGGGTGATCCTGTTCACACCAACCAGACTTTAGGCCTGCAGTGCTTCCCAGGAGGAGGGGGCACTCACTTGAAGCGCAGGCAGTCCTTGGCAAGCTCTGCACCTGGCAATTCCAGTCTACAGACACAATACTTAGGCCATGCTAATGCCGCTGTTGCCAGGTGAAGTCCAGCATACGATATAGGCGCAGCAGAGGGCACTGCTCTACAGATATTACCAGTCGATTTAAGTCCCTCTCAGTAGGTCTTTGATGTCTCTGAGACCTCCTCAGAGAACAGGGGGCAAGCCAACCTGTCCTTGGAGAGTTACACTTTGGGATGCTACACAGCAGCATGCAATCAGCCCCAGGCCAGTCACTAAACGGGAAAGGAGCGCAGATCCCCTCCTCAGACAGGTATCCTCCTGGGCACAACAGATTCCTTTGGCAATATGCTCATATGCCCACGCAGTCCAGAAGCACTGATCCTGTGTCACTGTAAAAGTTACTCTGCCTTGCAGACGTTAAGTACCACCAGTTATTCTAGATGGTTCCTGTTAGAAATGGGGTCTCTGGTTGGCAGTCAGTTTGCACCCTGTCCAAGTAGGGACCCTCGCTTTAGTCAAGATAAGGGAGATACCCAGCTCAGATAACCCCTGCTCACCCCCTTGGTAGCTTGGCACAAGCAGTCAGGCTTATCTCAGAAGCAATGTGTAAAGCATTTGCACATAACACACAGTAATACAGTGAAAACACTACAAAAGGACACCACACAAGTTTTAGAAAAATAGTCAATATTTATCTCCGTAAACCATTACCAAAATGAGAAAAATCCAACATACAGTAATAAAGATATGCATTTTGCAAGAATTACTTAAAAATACAGTTTCTTGAAGTCGATAGCTCCATCTGGGTCTATAACGGTGTCGTGAACAACAAATTCAACAGTTCAGGCTGGCAGCGGCATCGCAGGCCAGCTACGGTGTCGGGAAGACCTGTAAACAGTACCTTGGAAATGTAGGGTGTTGTGATACTTGCGATGAGATACGGAGTGCGGTGTCACTGGCGTCGGTTCCAGAAGTCAGTGCAGGGGTCGTTGGGCCCTTGAAGTCACAGCCGTTGCAGATCAAACTCCGGGCTGATGACAAAGTCAGGAGCGCTGGCGTGGATGGTGTCCGGGTTGTGGTGCGAAGCGGGACGATGCGACGTGAGGAGCAAGCTCTACTCCAAGCCCTTGGAGAAACTTCACAAGCAGGATACACAGCAAAGTCCAGTCTTTGCCCTCCTTAAGGCAGAAGCAGCAACTACAGGTCAACCCAGCAAAGCACACACAGCAAAGGGGCAGTACTCCTCCTCCAGCATATCAGCTTTTCTCCTTGGTAGAGGTTCCTCTTGATCCAGACGTTTTCTAAATGTCTGGGGTTTTGGGTCCACTACTTATACCCCTTTCTGCCTTTGAAGTGGGTCAACTTAAAAGAAAAGTCTCTGTTGTTGACAAGATCCTGCCCTGCCCGGGCCTGGCCCCAGACACACTCAAGGGGGTCGGTGACTGCATGTGTTTTCAAATTGTGAGTTCAGAGACCCCAAACTCCACTTATCCATCTGCTCCCTAAGGGAAACTGCACTTAAAAGTTATTTAAAGGCACTCCCCATGTTAACCTAGGAGAAAGAGAGGCCTAATTAGGCAGTATTTCACTGTTAGGACATGTGAAACAAACCAGAACATGTCCTACCTTCTAAATACACTGCACCCTGCCCATGGGGTCACCTTAGGGGTGCCTTACATGGAATGAAAAGGAAGGTTTGGGCCTGGCAAGTGGGTACACTTTCCAGGTCGAATTAGCTGTTTAAAACTTAACACACACACACACGCACGCACGCACTGCAGTGGCAGGTCTGAGACATGTTCACAGGGCTACTTATGTAGGTAGCACAACCAGTGCTGCAGGCCGACTAGTAGCATTTGATTTACAAGCCCTGGGCACCTCTGGTGGACTTTTCTGGGGACTTACCAGCAAATCACATATGCCAATCACGGATAAACTAATCACCAATACAATTTACATAGGAAGCACTTGCACCTTAGCAATGATCAGCAGTGGTAAAGTGCGCAAACAATAAACCAGCAAAACCAGATCAGAAAAAATAAGAGGAAGAAGGCAAACTATTTGGGGATAACCCTGAAAAAATAGTAATTTCCAACACTCCCCCCACATCCTAAACTTAGGGTAAGCCAATCAATACCTTGCTGGACTTCCCTGCTTAGGGCGACAGAACCTGGACAATGGCCCACTACGGCAGGGGCTCTTGCCAGTTCTACGCCTCGCTGAACCCAGGTGGATTGCTTGGTCCACACTCTCAGGGTCCACTGAACTAACCATAGGGGAACCTTTCAACTCAACTGAGGACACCATCTGTGCAGCACCTAACCTCACCTTGCTCACAGATACATCCCAGTAGGCCGACAGTAGCACCATGGCCAACAGTATGATGTGCCCGCTTCCGCCCCTGGGGTCTGACTTCAGTTCCTCTCTCAGAGAAAACTCTGACCATAAGGATAACAACCAACAGAGGCCACTGAAAGCTGTCAGTGTCAAGAGTCAGGCCCCAGGCCATCCTGGGGTCTCTAGACTTTGTGGTCTCGGAAAGTGGGCAGGCAGTAACCCAAGGTGACTTGCACCCTTTTTCGCCTTCACCTCCCACCAGTTCAGGGATGGTATCCTGGACTTGCCACTCACCTTAGGGTCTGTGCCCTCAGGCTGAGCAGGGCTCTCCCTCCTCCTGTCGCTCTTGCGGGGGTCCTGTACCTTCCACCTTGGAGTGGTACCCCCACACAAATGAACTGTGATGGTGCCTCTGACACCTGTGACAACTCATTCCCCAGAAGGCGGTCTATAGACATCTGGGTACCAACTATGACCCTCCTCTGGGTCACCACCCCACGCCCTCTAGGAATACCAGGGCCATAGGGTGGAAGAAATCCTGCCCATGGGCTGGTGTTACCCTACACACCTGGCCGGTGTACTGCTCTGGGGAAACAAGCCTTTCTACCATCATGGTATGGCTAGCCCCACTGTCCCTCAGAGCAGTGACTGGAACTCCAATCACTCTCACCTGGTGGAAGTGAAAACTCCCACCCTCAGGGATCACCAACTCACCTCTGAGTCAACCACCCAACTAAGGGATATTATGGCATGGTCTATGACCTGCTCCTAGGGGCTACCTCCCCCTAAGGCCACATTAGCCACCCTGCAGAGGTGCCACCAGTTGTGTTTTTTAGTACAGACAGAGTCCCCTTTCATGTGTCCTAACTGGGAACACTCAAAGCACTGGGGTTAAAAATGGAGTGCCCTGCACCACCATCCACCAGAACCTCCCTCCTTCCTGTCAGAAGAGACTGGGACCCTTTTTCTCCCTCCTTATCCTGGGACCTGTCTGTGTCTCCCTTGACCTCCCCCTCCTTCTTCTATTAGGGACCGTGCCCACCCTTGACTGAGCATCCCACATACACCTTCTTGTGGACCCAGGTACTGGCCCAGTGATCCGCCTTCATAGCAAGCTTCCTGGGGTCAGTCAACTTACTATCAGTCAAGTGGTGGCGCAGCTCTGCAAAACAGACTAGACAAGTGCTTGTGATGCTATTAATTGTGTTTGACAAATGACTTTGTGTTTCACCACTGCGCATATTAGTTGCTCAATGTTCACCAGTAGCACATTATATGTTTTGTTCCGCTTAGCTGCCTATTGGCTTTGACATGGCATTAGACATTACTTTCTGTATTCAGTTTAGCCGCCTATTGGCTTTGACATTGCATTAGCCATTACATTCTGTATTCTGCCTATTGGCTTTGACATGCTGTATTCAGTTTAGATGCCTATTGGCTTTGACATGATATTAGACTTTACATTCTGTATTCAGCTTAGCTGCCTATTGGCTTTGACATGATATTAGACATTACATGTGATATTTAGGTTAGCTGCCTATTGGCTTTGACATGATATTAGACATTACATTTGATATTTAGGTTAGCTGCCTATTGGCTTTGACATGACATAAGACATTACATTTGATATTTAGGTTAGCTGCCTATTGGCTTTAACGTGGAGTTAGACATTGCAGTTGAAACATCGTAGATGTCTGTATTCTTCCAAGCTGTGTTTTTCCACAAAATGAACCAAGCTGTTTTCTTCACACCAGACTAGACCTGAGAAGAGATAGTACATTTGGTGTTTTCCTTTCTGCTCAGGCTTGGGAAGAGGAGAAGTCTAGGAGATCTGGCCAGTCTCCAAAGGCTTGTGTGGTTTTCCCGAGTCTGAGAGGAGGGGGCACGCTTTTGTAAGGATGACTCGGGGCCACAGTGAGTTAGATTCAAATCTGCTTGACTTCAGGCTGGAACTAGGCGCCAGTTGCCAGTCTCCCGTTTGGGTAGATAATCTCTTTCTCGCAGTTGACCGGAGTCATCAACTTGCAGACCCCAGAAAGATGAAGCTGAGTTAGGCCCTGCCACCTTGCTCAAACGGTGATGAATTTAATTTTTATGCTTTGCTAATATAATCTGCTGTGTACATTGCAACTGAGAAGTACTGTGATGTATTTTGTTTTCAGTGCTGTGACTACTTTTACTCTTTTGAACGTGTGCTTGAAGTCTATTAATTCGTCTCTCAAGAACTTGTGGGTGGGGAAGAATTAACAACAATAAAGGTCTCCTTTGAACTCAGAAGTGCATTCCAGAGAGGTTCTGTAAGCTCTGATACGAGATAAGTAGGAAGGCAGAACAGTGCTCTCATGCAATTAAGTTGTACAGCCCCTGAAAATCTTGGACGTTACTGACATTCCCCCACCCGTCGGCCCTGCAAAAAGAAATCACACATTCTAACCAGGTCTAGAATCAGTTGTCTTACTCCCTCTAAACTGATCCCTGTACTTGTCACAAGTAAGACCATACCTGGTGAGAAGGGCCTCCTTCATGTCAGAATAGGTGAGGTTGTTCCCCTTACCCAGGTTTAAGTGTTGGCTACTCCCTCCCCATTCTAGCCCAGGGGACTCATCAGGATATGCAGGCTACACTCCAGCTCCCTTTGTGTCACTGTCTAGAGAAATTTCCCAACAGCCCAACTGTCGGTCTGACCCAGATGTGGAATACACAAACAGGCAGAGGCACAGAATGGTCTAAGCAAGAAAAAGCCCACTTTCTAAGAGTGGCATTTTCAAACAGACAATTTAAAAAACAACTTTACAAAAAAGATATGTTTTTAAATTGTGAGTTCAGAGACCCCAAACTCCACATCTCTATCTGCTCCCAAAGGGAAACTGCACTTAAAAGTTATTTAAAGGCAGCCCTCGTGTTAACCTATGAGAGAGATAGGGCTTGCAACAGTGAAAAACGAATTTGGTTGCATTTCACAATTAGGAGATGTAAAACACAACAGTACATGTCTTACCTTCTAAATACACTGCACACTGCCCATGGAGCTACCAAGGGTCTAACTTAGGATTGCCTTACATGTAGTAAAAGGGAAGATTGGGCCTTGGCAAGTGGGTACACTTGCCAGGTCAAATTGGCAGTTTAAAACTGCACACACAGACACTGCAGTGGCAGGTCTAAGACCTGTTCACATGGCTAATCTTGTGGGTGTCACAGCCAGTGCTGCAGGCCCACTAGTAGCATTTAATTTACAGGACTGGGTGCCTCTGGTGTACTTTACTAGGGACTTATCAGTAAATCAAATATGCCAATCATGGATAAACCAATCACCAATACAATTTAAATAGGGAGCACTTTAGCACTGATCAGCAGTGGTAAAGTGAGCAGACAATAAACCAGCAAAAACAGATCAAAATAAATAGGAGGAAGAAGGAAAAAGGTTTAGGGATAACCATGAAAAAGGGCAATTTCCAACAGTTCCGTTGGGGTTGTTTAAAGGGATCGCCTTTGAACCGCAGATGTCCCACCTAAATTTCCTCTCTGTCCGCCCGGAGGCTCTGGAATGCAGATCTTTATCTTTAGAAGTGTCCTGCTCGGGCTCAGAGAGGCCAAATGTTAACCCCCCCCACACACACAAATCTATCTATACAGGCCCCAAATGCAAGGATACGTTGTTCTGGATGCACAAGATTTATAGTGGTCTCCTGGGGAATGCACAGATGTGCTCTTCTGCCGTGACCTGTGGAATAAAGCCTAATTTACAAGACACAAGAACCATTTTAGAATTCAGAAATGCCCACTTCCTAGAAGTGGCATTTCTAGGGCATCGATGACAAAACCACCTTTACCATCAGAACCGGTTTATCATTCTGAATCCAACTATACTAAACAATGAGGCTGCTCCCTTGTAATCCACTATTGCCATCAGACTTAATAAGACTCCTTCTCCAATGTTATTTTATGGGCAGAGCAGCCCTCATAGGAAGTGAGAACACGCATGAGTATTCGGCAGTCCCTGGGGCACATATGCCCTGGTGCACATCCGTGCCTGCTGGGCATGGGCCACACTTTTGTTAAAGCCATCACAAAGTTGCAAGTGTGCCAATACTGGCCAGCCCTGTCAGGCTCAGTTCCCATATTACAATACCCAGGCACAAAGATGCACATCCTGGCAAATGATGTCAGGTACGGTAGTTATATAGTAAAACCACCTGGGTGCAAGTATGCACACCTGGGTGAATGATGCTTCCAGGAGGATGGAAGGAGGGCACCGGCACTTTCACAAGGGGGAAAATCTTTGGGGGTACCACTACCTCTGCATGTCAGGTCTAACAGTGAGTATTTTGGTACTATTAATATTGTTAGGCCACTTATCAACTGCAATAACACTTGCAAGTACTATTTTTTGTACTACTGAACAGTGACTGAAATAATCCCATTGGATATTATTGGCTATTGTTGACCGAAGCAGATTTTTCCTCTTTCTGTGAGTAATGACACTTTTTATCACTATACTATTTATTTCCACAGTGTTCTTTTTCAGTATTACCTATAGGGCAGCGCCTAGCTGCAGTTTTACATGTTACTTTAAATGCATTGGTTCTTACAGGGTGACTGACTGGTTTTACACCACAGTGTGGAGTGCAGTGTCCCTGGCAGCTTAATTTGCTTGCTGACCTCACTGACAGCAGAGGTTCCATTTCTCATTGATGAACCCTCACTGCATGTTGTGCCTGTGGCTTGTGCACCTCCACACTTGGTTCCACGACCCACTGCAGGTGAGGTATAACAAACACGCTTCTATATCCCTGGATACCTACTGCACTCTTCCACAAATATAAGAAAGCCAGATATACTTTCACTACATAATATACATAATATTATTTAATACATGTTTTTATATGTGACTTACATGTCAAACATTCCTCATTAACTCTGAAAGGGTTGCCTTCGGGGTTTACCATTTGTTTTGATATGTACAAAGTAGACATGTAAGTAACTTAGCCGGAATTGTGAGGAGAACCTCTACGATTGTCCTGTAACTGTACAAACTTTTTGTGTTAGCTAATAAACGTTTCGGGAGTCAGTGATTTATAAATAATTCAGTCTAGTATAATTGTTTAAGAGTGTGTATGCCTGTTCCGCTGTCGAACATGAGTTGCTTCCTGAGGCATGGGTGATAATGTCAGTCTCCTCGCTTCAGCTGTACTTGAGAAGAGTCTCGCTATTTCGGTATCGTGGCTCTGCCTCCACATCTTCCTGCATCTGAAGTTATTCCACAGTTGTTTTACCACCTATTTCCAACTGCTCCCCGCTCGAGGTAAAGTTTTTCCAAATCTGATTTTACATGTCTGTCTTAAGTCAATGATACACAAAGTTGAAAGTCCCGTCGAAGTATGCCGTAATAACTGTAACATTCTTTTACATGTGACTTCAATTCTGAAAATGTCTTATTTGCTTGGAAAATGTTGGCAGCAGACTTTAGAGATTTAGCTGGGGGGCGTGACATACCAGAAGGACACTTCTTAATACACAGTTCAATGCATGCAGTCTATTCACTAGAGTAGAATGAACTGCCGGGCACCTGGGCTTGAAGATTATTTGCACAACTAATGGCAAAAGAAAAGCAGTTTTATTAATGAGTAAAGTGCTGATTGAGCAACACAATTTTGATAAGTGAGTCCTCGACAGTGATAATGTTATTGGCCACAAATACTGTAGGCACGTTAACAGCTGTACCCAAGCTATCCCGGAATGCACCATTTCACCTAATACACATGTACCATATCCTGAGAATGTATAACACATTTAAAAGGATAAACAAAACAATAGTTAGGACACCAAAGAACAGATATAACTATCCAGTTAGTCCCATACATTTCCATGCTTGAGGTATTCGCACAGCCTTAGGCAAAAAATGGCATCATCAGATCTTTCGTCCCTGCATTATCATTGGTACAATTGTACCTTCAAGCATCACAGAAGATGTCAAAGAACATGTGTATACCTTATACAAAGATAGCATAACTGAACCTACTAACATTATCAGAATGGGTTTCTGCAGTCCTTCACAAACCTGGTAAAAGTCGGCTCGAGGCTGATTTACGTTCCCTAAATAACTTTAGATTGCCACTCACTGCCCAAAATCCATGAAATATTAACAGTGTGTGGAGGAAAGTTCCTTCTCTAATATTGGTCTACGTCTGCAAACCATCACGTCGTTATCAAAAGAAGCACTTGACAGCTACCAAAAAGTTAGTCAAACACCATAATCGGTGGCTGTGTAGTGAAAAAACGTTGAGATGTACGTGAGCACCTCTCAACGTTGAGATGTACGTGAGCACCTCTCATTAATGTCTGCTCTCAGATATACACTGGCAAGTGAGTGGAGAACCCACGAGTTTGATTCATCAGCCAAGAAGATCATAGGAAAATGTTTACATTGGTTTTGCTGGGCCCTATAATACTTTATCACGAAATGTAAGATATAATGTTGTTTTGACAGATTACTTCTGGCCTGTGGGTGAAGGAGGGGTTCATGGCTTGTGGGTAGGGAGGGGCTCGGGGCCTGTGGATGAGGGGGGTTTCAGAGCATGTGGAAGGGAGGTGGGGGGGATTCAGATCCTGTGGCTGGATGGGGGTTGTGGGGGCGTCCACGTCCTTTCATACTCCTATCAAGGGTGGTCTGGGGGCTCTGGCCTGTGGGTGGGGGAGGGTTCAGGGTCTGTGGATTAAGAAGGGTTCATGGTCTGTGGATGAGGGAGGGCTCATGGTATGTGGATTAAGAAGGGTTCGTGGTTTTTGGATGAGGGAGGGCTCAGGGTCTGTGGACTGAGAAGGCTTCATGGTGTGGATGAGGGAGGGCTCAGGGACTGTATCGAACCGGAGGGGTCAGGCCTGTGGATGGGAAGTTGTGGGGTTGGGGGTATTGTTCAGGGTCTGTGGCTGGGAGGTGAGACTTGGGGGTATTGTTCAGGGCCTGTGGCTGGGAGGTGGGGGTATTCTCTGGGGGTTGGGGGTATTGTTCAGGGCCTGTGGCTGGGAGGTTGGGTTATTGTTCAGGGTCTGTGGATGGGAGGTGAGGGTTGGGGGTATTGTTCAGAGGTTGTGGCTGGGAGGTGAGGGTTGGGGGTATTGTTCAGAGGTTGTGGCTGGGAGGTTGGGGGTATTGTTCAGGGTCTGTGGCTGGGAGGTGGGGGTATTGTTCAGGGTCTGAGGCTGGGAGGTGGGGGGATGTGGGTATTGTTCAGGGTCTGTGGATGGGAGGTGAGGGTTGGGAGTATTGTTCAGGGCCTGTGGATGGGGGTTGGGAGTATTGTTCAGGGTCTGAGGATGGGAGGTTGGGGGTATTGTTCAGGGCCTGTGGCAGGGAGGTGGGGGGATGGGGGTATTGTTCAGGGCCTGTGGCTGGGGGTTGGGAGTATTGTTCAGGTGCTGTGACTGGGAGGTGGGGGTATTGTTCAGGGTCTGTGGCTGGGAGGAGGGGGTTGAGAGTATTGTTCACTGTCTGTGGCTGGGAGCTGGGGGTTGGCGTATTGTTCGGGGTCTGTGGCTGCGAGTTGGGGGTATTTTTCAGGGTCTGAGGATGGGAGGTTAGGGGTATTGTTCAGGGTCTGTGGCTGGGAGGTGGGGGGATGGGGGGATTGTTCGGGGTCTGAGGCTGGGAGGTGGGGGGATGGGAGTATTGTTCAGGGTCTGAGGCTGGGAGGTGGGAGGATGGGGGTATTGTTTAGGGCCTGTGGCTGGGAGGTGGGGGTATTGTTTAGGGCCTGTGGCTGGGAGGTGGGGGTATTGTTCAGGGGCTGTGACTGGGAGGTGGGGGTATTGTTCAGGGCCTGTGGCTGGGAGATTGAGGGTATTGTTCAGGGTCTGGAGGTGGAGGTTGGGGGTATTGTTCAGGGTCTGTGGCTGGGAGGTTGGAGGGTTAGGGGATATTGTTCAGGGCCTGTGGCTGGGAGGTTGGGGGTATTGTTTAGGGTCTGTGGCTTGGAGGTTGGGGGTATTGTTCAGCGTCTGTGGCCAGGAGGTTGGGGGTATTGTTCAGGGTCTGTGGCTGGGAGGTGGGGGTGTTGTTCAGAGCCTGTGGCTGGGAGGTTGAGGGTATTGTTCAGGGTCTGTAGGTGGGAGGTGGAGGTTGGGGGTATTGTTCAGGGTCTGTGGCTGGGAGGTTGGAGGGTTGGGGGATATTGTTCAGGGTCTGTGGCTGGGAGGGGGGGTTGGGGGTGTTGTTTAGGGCCTGTGGCTGCGAGGTTGAGGGTATTGTTCAGGGTCTGTAGGTGGGAGGTGGAGGTTGGGGGAACTGTTCAGGGTCTGTGGCTGGGAGGTGGGGAGATGGGGGTATTGTTCAGGGCCTGTGGCTGGGGGTTGGGAGTATTGTTCAGGGTCTGTGGCTGGGGGTAGGGAGTATTGTTCAGGGGCTGTGACTGGGGGTTGGGAGTATTGTTCAGGGCCTGTGGCTGGGGGGTGGGGGTATTGTTCAGGGGCTGTGGCTGGGAGGTGAGGGTGTTGTTCAGGGGCTGTGGCTGGGAGGTGAGGGTGTTGTTCAGGGGCTGTGGCTGGGAGGTTGAGGGTATTGTTCAGGGTCTGTAGGTGGGAGGTGGAGGTTGGGGGTATTGTTCAGGGTCTGTGGCTGGGAGGTTGGAGGGTTGGGGGATATTGTTCAGGGTCTGTGGCTGGGGGGGGGGGGTGTTGTTTAGGGCCTGTGGCTGGGAGGTTGAGGGTATTGTTCAGGGTCTGTAGGTGGGAGGTGGAGGTTGGGGGTACTGTTCAGGGTCTGTGGCTGGGAGGTGGGGGGATGGGGGTATTGTTCAGGGCCTGTGGCTGGGGGTTGGGGGTATTGTTCAGGGGCTGTGACTGGGAGGTGGGGGTATTGTTCAGGGTCTGTGGCTGGGAGGTGGGGGGATGGGGGTATTGTTCAGGGCCTGTGGCTGGGCGTTGGGAGTATTGTTCAGGGCCTGTGGCTGGGGGTTGGGGGTATTGTTCAGGGGCTGTGACTGGGAGGTGGGGGTATTGTTCAGGGGCTGTGACTGGGAGGTGGAGGTATTGTTCAGGGCCTGTGACTGGGGGATGGGGGTATTGTTCAGGGTCTGTGGCTGGGGGATGGGGGTATTGTTCAGGGTCTGTGGCTGGGGGTTGGGAGTATTGTTCAGGGGCTGTGACTGGGAAGTGGGGGTATTGTTCAGGGCCTGTGGCTGGGGGTTGGGAGTATTGTTCAGGGTCTGTGGCTGGGGGTTGGGAGTATTGTTCAGGGGCTGTGACTGGGGGTTGGGGGTATTGTTCAGGGTCTGTGGCTGGGGGTTGGGAGTATTGATCAGGGGCTGTGACTGGGGGTTGGGGGTATTGTTCAGGGCCTGTGGCTGGGGGTTGGGGGTATTGTTCAGGGGCTGTGACTGGGAAGTGGGAGTATTGTTCAGGGCCTGTGACTGGGAGGTGGGGGTATTGTTCAGGGACTGGGAGGTGGGGGTATTGTTCAGGGCCTGTGACTGGGAGGTGGGGGTATTGTTCAGGGCCTGTGGCTGGGGGTTGGGAGTATTGTTCAGGGGCTGTGACTGGGGTTGGGGGTATTGTTCAGGGCCTGTGACTGGGAGGTGGGGGTATTGTTCAGGGCCTGTGACTGGGAGGTGGGGGTATTGTTCAGGGCCTGTGACTGGGAGTATTGTTCAGGGCTTGTGACTGGGAGGTGGGGGTATTGTTCAGGGCCTGTGGCGGGGGGTTGGGAGTATTGTTCAGGGTCTGTGGCTGGGAGGTGGGGGGAGGGGGGTATTGTTCAGGGCCTGTGGCTGGGGCTTGGGAGTATTGTTCCGGGCCTGTGGCTGGGGGTTGGGGGTATTGTTCAGGGGCTGTGACTGGGAGGTGGGGGTATTGTTCAGGGGCTGTGACTGGGAGGTGGGGGTACTGTTCAGGGCCTGTGACTGGGAGGTGGGGGTATTGTTCAGGGTCTGTGGCTGGGGGTTGGGAGTATTGTTCAGGGGCTGTGACTGGGGGTTGGGGGTATTGTTCAGGGTCTGTGGCTGGGGGTTGGGAGTATTGTTCAGGGGCTGTGACTGGGGGTTGGGAGTATTGTTCAGGGGCTGTGACTGGGGGTTGGGGGTATTGTTCAGGGCCTGTGGCTGGGGGTTGGGGGTATTGTTCAGGGCCTGTGACTGGGAGGTGGGGGTATTGTTCAGGGCCTGTGACTGGGAGGTGGGGGTACTGTTCAGGGCCTGTGACTGGGAGGTGGGGGTATTGTTCAGGGTCTGTGGCTGGGGGTTGGGAGTATTGTTCAGGGGCTGTGACTGGGGGTTGGGGGTATTGTTCAGGGTCTGTGGCTGGGGGTTGGGAGTATTGTTCAGGGGCTGTGACTGGGGGTTGGGAGTATTGTTCAGGGGCTGTGACTGGGGGTTGGGGGTATTGTTCAGGGCCTGTGGCTGGGGGTTGGGGGTATTGTTCAGGGCCTGTGACTGGGAGGTGGGGGTATTGTTCAGGGCCTGTGACTGGGAGGTGGGGGTATTGTTCAGGGCCTGTGGCTGGGGGTTGGGAGTATTGTTCAGGGTCTGTGGCTGGGGGTTGGGAGTATTGTTCAGGGGCTGTGGCTGGGGGTTGGGAGTATTGTTCAGGGCCTGTGACTGGGGGTTGGGAGTATTGTTCAGGGCCTGTGACTGGGAGGTGTGGGTATTGTTCAGGGCCTGTGACTGGGAGGTGGGGGTATTGTTCAGGGCCTGTGACTGGGAGGTGGGGGTATTGTTCAGGGCCTGTGGCTGGGGGTTGGGAGTATTGTTCAGGGTCTGTGGCTGGGGGTTGGGAGTATTGTTCAGGGGCTGTGACTGGGAGTATTGTTCAGGGGCTGTGACTGGGGGTATTGTTCAGGGCCTGTGACTGGGAGGTGGGGGTATTGTTCAGGGCCTGCGGGAGGTTGGAGGGTCTGTGGCTGGGGGTTGGGAGTATTGTTCAGGGCCTGTGACTGGGAGGTGGGGGTATTGTTCAGGGCCTGTGACTGGGAGGTGGGGGTATTGTTCAGGGCCTGTGGCTGGGGGTTGGGAGTATTGTTCAGGGTCTGTGGCTGGGAGTATTGTTCAGGGGCTGTGACTGGGGGTTGGGGGTATTGTTCAGGGCCTGTGACTGGGAGGTGGGGGGATGGGAGTATTGTTCAGGGCCTGTGGCAGAGAGGTGGGAGGGATGGGGGTATTGTTCAGGGCCTGTGGCTGGGAGGTGGGGGTTGGGGTATTGTTCAGGGCCTGTGGCAGTGAGGGGATGGGGGTATTGTTCAGGGCCTGTGGCTGAGAGGTGGGGGATGGGAGTATTGTTCAGGGCCTGTGGCAGAGATGTGGGAGGGATGGGGGTATTGTTCAGGGCCTGTGGCTGGGAGGTGGGGGTTGGGGTATTGTTCAGGGTCTGTGGCTGGGAGGTGGGGTATTGTTCAGGGTCTGTGGCTGGGAGGTGAGGGTTGGGGGTATTGTTCAGGGTCTGTGGCTGGGAGGTGAGGGTTGGGGGTATTGTTCAGGGTCTGTGGATGGGAGGGGGGTTGGGGGTATTGTTCAGGGCCTGTGGCTGGGAGGTGAGGGTTTGGGGTATTGTTCAGGGCCTGTGGCTGGGAGGTGGGGGGATGGGGGTATTGTTCAGGGCCTATGGCTGGGGGTTGGGAGTATTGTTCAGGGACTGTGACTGGGAGGTGGGAGTATTGTTCAGGGTCTGTGGCTGGGGGTTGGGAGTATTGTTCAGGGTCTGTGGCTGGGGGTTGGGAGTATTGTTCAGGGGCTGTGACTGGGAGGTGGGGGTATTGTTCAGGGCCTGTGGCTGGGGGTTGGGAGTATTGTTCAGGGTCTGTGGCTGGGGTTGGGAGTATTGTTCAGGAGCTGTGACTGGGGGTTGGGGGTATTGTTCAGGGCCTGTGACTGGGAGGTGGGGGTATTGTTCAGGGCCTGTGACTGGGAGGTGGGGGCATTGTTCAGGGCCTGCGGGAGGTTGGAGGGTCTGTGGCTGGGGGTTGGGAGTATTGTTCATGGTCTGTGGCTGGGGGTTGGGAGTATTGTTCAGGGGCTATGACTGGGAGGTGGGGGTATTGTTCAGGGCCTGTGGCTGGGGGTTGGGAGTATTGTTCAGGGTCTGTGGCTGGGGGTTGGGAGTATTGTTCAGGGGCTGTGACCGGGGGTTGGGGGTATTGTTCAGGGCCTGTGACTGGGAGGTGGGGGTATTGTTCAGGGCCTGTGACTGGGAGGTGGGGGTATTGTTCAGGGCCTGTGGCTGGGGGTTGGGAGTATTGTTCAGGGTCTGTGGCTGGGAGTATTGTTCAGGGGCTGTGGCTGGGGGTTGGGGGTATTGTTCAGGGCCTGTGACTGGGAGGTGGGGGTATTGTTCAGGGCCTGTGACTGGGAGGTGGGGGCATTGTTCAGGGCCTGCGGGAGGTTGGAGGGTCTGTGGCTGGGGGTTGGGAGTATTGTTCAGGGTCTGTGGCTGGGGGTTGGGAGTATTGTTCAGGGGCTATGACTGGGAGGTGGGGGTATTGCTGGGGGTTGGGAGTATTGTTCAGGGGCTATGACTGGGAGGTGGGGGTATTGTTCAGGGCCTGTGGCTGGGGGTTAGGAGTATTGTTCAGGGTCTGTGGCTGGGGGTTGGGAGTATTGTTCAGGGGCTGTGACCGGGGGTTGGGGGTATTGTTCAGGGCCTGTGGCTGGGAGGTGAGGGTTTGGGGTATTGTTCAGGGCCTGTGGCTGGGAGGTGGGGGGATGGGGGTATTGTTCAGGGCCTGTGGCTGGGGGTTGGGAGTATTGTTCAGGGGCTGTGACTGGGAGGTGGGGTTATTGTTCAGGGTCTGTGGCTGGGAGGTGGGGGTATTGTTCAGGGCCTGTGACTGGGAGGTGGGGGTATTGTTCAGGGCCTGTGACTGGGAGGTGGGGGTATTGTTCAGGGCCTGTGACTGGGAGGTGGGGGTATTGTTCAGGGCCTGTGGCGGAGGGTTGGGAGTATTGTTCAGGGCCTGTGGCTGGGGGTTGGGAGTATTGTTCAGGGCCTGTGGCTGGGAGGTGGGGGTATTGTTCAGGGCCTGTGGCTGGGGGTTGGGAGTATTGTTCAGGGCCTGTGGCTGGGAGGTGGGGGTATTGTTCAGGGCCTGTGACTGGGAGGTGGGGGTATTGTTCAGGGCCTGTGGCTGGGGGTTGGGAGTATGGTTCAGGGCCTGTGGCGGGGGGTTGGGAGTATGGTTCAGGGCCTGTGGCTGGGGGTTTGGGGTATGGTTCAGGGCCTGTGGCTGGGAGGTGGGAGTTGGGGGTATTGTTCAGGGCCTGTGAGTGGGAGGTGGGGGGATGGGGGTATTGTTCAGGGCCTGTGGCGGGGGTGGGAGTATTGTTCAGGGTCTGTGGCGGGGTTGGGGGTATTGTTCAGGGCCTGTGGCTGGGGTATTGTTCAGGGCCTGTGGCTGGGGGTTGGGAGTATTGTTCAGGGGCTGTGACCGGGGGTTGGGAGTATTGTTCAGGGGCTGTGGCTGGGGGTTGGGGGTATTGTTCAGGGGCTGTGACTGGGAGGTGGGGGTATTGTTCAGGGCCTGTGACTGGGAGGTGGGGGTATTGTTCAGGGCCTGTGACTGGGAGGTGGGGGTATTGTTCAGGGCCTGTGGCGGGGGGTTGGGAGTATGGTTCAGGGCCTGTGGCGGGGGGTTGGGAGTATGGTTCAGGGCCTGTGGCGGGGGGTTTGGGGTATGGTTCAGGGCCTGTGGCTGGGAGTTGGGGGTATTGTTCAGGGCCTGTGACTGGGAGGTGGGGGGATGGGGGTATTGTTCAGGGCCTGTGGCGGGGGGTTGGGAGTATTGTTCAGGGTCTGTGGCGGGGGGTTGGGGGTATTGTTCAGGGCCTGTGGCTGGGGGTATTGTTCAGGGCCTGTGGCTGGGGGTTGGGGGTATTGTTCAGGGCCTGTGACTGGGAGGTGGGGGTATTGTTCAGGGGCTGTGACTGGGAGGTGGGGGTATTGTTCAGGGCCTGTGACTGGGAGGTGGGGGTATTGTTCAGGGCCTGTGGTGGGGGGTTGGGAGTATTGTTCAGGGCCTGTGACTGGGAGGTGGGGTATTGTTCAGGGCCTGTGGCTGGGGGTTGGGAGTATGGTTCAGGGCCTGTGGCGGGGGGTTGGGAGTATGGTTCAGGGCCTGTGGCTGGGGGTTTGGGGTATGGTTCAGGGCCTGTGGCTGGGAGGTGGGAGTTGGGGGTATTGTTCAGGGCGTGTGACTGGGAGGTGGGGGGGATGGGGGTATTGTTCAGGGCCTGTGGCGGGGGGTTGGGAGTATTGTTCAGGGACTGTGGCGGGGTTGAGGGTATTGTTCAGGGCCTGTGGCTGGGGGTATTGTTCAGGGCCTGTGGCCGGGGGTTGGGAGTATTGTTCAGGGGCTGTGAGCGGGGGTTGGGAGTATTGTTCAGGGTCTGTGGCTGGGGGTTGGGGGTATTGTTCAGGGCCTGTGACTGGGAGGTGGGGGTATTGTTCAGGGCCTGTGACTGGGAGGTGGGGGTATTGAAACCCCCACCTCCCAGCCACAGGCCCTGAACAATACTCCCAACACCCAGCCACAGGCCCTGAACAATACCCCCAGCCACAGGCCCTGAACAATACCCCCAACCCCCCGCCACAGACCCTGAACAATACTCCCAACCCCCCACCTCCCACTCACAGGCCCTGAACAATACCCCCACCTCCCAGTCACAGGCCCTGAACAATACCCCCACCTCCCAGTCACAGGCCCTGAAACCCCCACCTCCCAGCCACAGGCCCTGAACAATACTCCCAACCCCCGCCACAGGCCCTGAACAATACCCCCACCTCCCAGTCACAGGCCCTGAACAATACCCTCAACCCCCAGCCACAGGCCCTGAACAATACCCCCAGCCACAGGCCCTGAACAATACCCCCAACCCCCCGCCACAGACCCTGAACAATACTCCCAACCCCCCGCCACAGGCCCTGAACAATACCCCCATCCCCCCACCTCCCAGTCACAGGCCCTGAACAATACCCCCAACTCCCAGCCACAGGCCCTGAACCATACCCCAAACCCCCAGCCACAGGCCCTGAACCATACTCCCAACCCCCCGCCACAGGCCCTGAACCATACTCCCAACCCCCCGCCACAGGCCCTGAACCATACTCCCAACCCCCCGCCACAGGCCCTGAACAATACCCCCACCTCCCAGTCACAGGCCCTGAACAATACCCCCACCTCCCAGTCACAGGCCCTGAACAATACCCCCACCTCCCAGTCAGGGGCTGTGACTGGGAGGTGGGGGTATTGTTCAGGGCCTGTGGCTGGGGGTTGGGAGTATTGTTCAGGGTCTGTGGCTGGGGTTGGGAGTATTGTTCAGGGGCTGTGACTGGGGGTTGGGGGTATTGTTCAGGGCCTGTGACTGGGAGGTGGGGGTATTGTTCAGGGCCTGTGACTGGGAGGTGGGGGCATTGTTCAGGGCCTGCGGGGAGGTTGGAGGGTCTGTGGCTGGGGGTTGGGAGTATTGTTCAGGGTCTGTGGCTGGGGGTTGGGAGTATTGTTCAGGGGCTATGACTGGGAGGTGGGGGTATTGTTCAGGGCCTGTGGCTGGGGGTTGGGAGTATTGTTCAGGGTCTGTGGCTGGGGGTTGGGAGTATTGTTCAGGGGCTGTGACCGGGGGTTGGGGGTATTGTTCAGGGCCTGTGACTGGGAGGTGGGGGTATTGTTCAGGGCCTGTGACTGGGAGGTGGGGGGTATTGTTCAGGGCCTGTGGCTGGGGGTTGGGAGTATTGTTCAGGGTCTGTGGCTGGGAGTATTGTTCAGGGGCTGTGGCTGGGGGTTGGGGGTATTGTTCAGGGCCTGTGACTGGGAGGTGGGGGTATTGTTCAGGGCCTGTGACTGGGAGGTGGGGGCATTGTTCAGGGCCTGCGGGAGGTTGGAGGGTCTGTGGCTGGGGGTTGGGAGTATTGTTCAGGGTCTGTGGCTGGGGGTTGGGAGTATTGTTCAGGGGCTATGACTGGGAGGTGGGGGTATTGTTCAGGGCCTGTGGCTGGGGGTTGGGAGTATTGTTCAGGGGCTATGACTGGGAGGTGGGGGTATTGTTCAGGGCCTGTGGCTGGGGGTTAGGAGTATTGTTCAGGGTCTGTGGCTGGGGGTTGGGAGTATTGTTTCAGGGGCTGTGACCGGGGGTTGGGGGTATTGTTCAGGGCCTGTGGCTGGGAGGTGAGGGTTTGGGGTATTGTTCAGGGCCTGTGGCTGGGAGGTGGGGGGGATGGGGGTATTGTTCAGGGCCTGTGGCTGGGGGTTGGGAGTATTGTTCAGGGGCTGTGACTGGGAGGTGGGGTTATTGTTCAGGGTCTGTGGCTGGGAGGTGGGGGTATTGTTCAGGGCCTGTGACTGGGAGGTGGGGGTATTGTTCAGGGCCTGTGACTGGGAGGTGGGGGTATTGTTCAGGGCCTGTGACTGGGAGGTGGGGGTATTGTTCAGGGCCTGTGGCGGAGGGTTGGGAGTATTGTTCAGGGCCTGTGGCTGGGGGTTGGGAGTATTGTTCAGGGCCTGTGGCTGGGAGGTGGGGGTATTGTTCAGGGCCTGTGGCTGGGGGTTGGGAGTATTGTTCAGGGCCTGTGGCTGGGAGGTGGGGGTATTGTTCAGGGCCTGTGACTGGGAGGTGGGGGTATTGTTCAGGGCCTGTGGCTGGGGGTTGGGAGTATGGTTCAGGGCCTGTGGCGGGGGGTTGGGAGTATGGTTCAGGGCCTGTGGCTGGGGGTTTGGGGTATGGTTCAGGGCCTGTGGCTGGGAGGTGGGGGTATTGTTCAGGGCCTGTGAGTGGGAGGTGGGGGGGATGGGGGTATTGTTCAGGGCCTGTGGCGGGGGTGGGAGTATTGTTCAGGGTCTGTGGCGGGGTTGGGGGTATTGTTCAGGGCCTGTGGCTGGGGGTATTGTTCAGGGCCTGTGGCTGGGGGTTGGGAGTATTGTTCAGGGGCTGTGACCGGGGGTTGGGAGTATTGTTCAGGGTCTGTGGCTGGGGGTTGGGGGTATTGTTCAGGGGCTGTGACTGGGAGGTGGGGGTATTGTTCAGGGCCTGTGACTGGGAGGTGGGGGTATTGTTCAGGGCCTGTGACTGGGAGGTGGGGGGTATTGTTCAGGGCCTGTGGCGGGGGGTTGGGAGTATGGTTCAGGGCCTGTGGCGGGGGGTTGGGAGTATGGTTCAGGGCCTGTGGCTGGGGGTTTGGGGTATGGTTCAGGGCCTGTGGCTGGGAGTTGGGGGTATTGTTCAGGGCCTGTGACTGGGAGGTGGGGGGATGGGGGTATTGTTCAGGGCCTGTGGCGGGGGGTTGGGAGTATTGTTCAGGGTCTGTGGCGGGGGGTTGGGGGTATTGTTCAGGGCCTGTGGCTGGGGTATTGTTCAGGGCCTGTGGCTGGGGGGTGGGGGTATTGTTCAGGGGCTGTGACTGGGAGGTGGGGGTATTGTTCAGGGCCTGTGACTGGGAGGTGGGGGTATTGTTCAGGGCCTGTGGTGGGGGGTTGGGAGTATTGTTCAGGGCCTGTGACTGGGAGGTGGGGTATTGTTCAGGGCCTGTGGCTGGGGGTTGGGAGTATGGTTCAGGGCCTGTGGCGGGGGGTTGGGAGTATGGTTCAGGGCCTGTGGCTGGGGGTTTGGGGTATGGTTCAGGGCCTGTGGCTGGGAGGTGGGAGTTGGGGGGTATTGTTCAGGGCGTGTGACTGGGAGGTGGGGGTATTGTTCAGGGCCTGTGGCGGGGGGGTTGGGAGTATTGTTCAGGGCCTGTGGCGGGGGTTGGGAGTATTGTTCAGGGCCTGTGAGTGGAGGTGGGGGGTTGGGAGTATTGTTCAGGGTCTGTGGCGGGGGGTTGGGGTATTGTTCAGGGCCTGTGGCTGGGGGTATTGTTCAGGGCCTGTGGCTGGGGGTATTGTTCAGGGCCTGTGACTGGGAGGTGGGGGTTTCAGGGCCTGTGACTGGGAGGTGGGGGTATTGTTCAGGGGCTGTGACTGGGAGGTGGGGGTATTGTTCAGGCCTGTGGCGGGGGGTTGGGGGTATTGTTCAGGGCCTGTGGCTGGGAGGTGGGGGTTTCAGGGCCTGTGACTGGGAGGTGGGGGTATTGTTCAGGGCCTGTGACTGGGAGGTGGGGGTATTGTTCAGGGCCTGTGAGTGGGAGGTGGGGGGTTGGGAGTATTGTTCAGGGTCTGTGGCGGGGGGGGTTGGGGGTATTGTTCAGGGCCTGTGGCTGGGGGTATTGTTCAGGGCCTGTGGCTGGGGGTTGGGAGTATTGTTCAGGGCCTGTGGCTGGGAGGTGGGGGTTTCAGGGCCTGTGACTGGGAGGTGGGGGTATTGTTCAGGGCCTGTGACTGGGAGGTGGGGGTATGGTTCAGGGCCTGTGGCGGGGGGTTGGGAGTATGGTTCAGGGCCTGTAGCTGGGGGTTTGGGGTATGGTTCAGGGCCTGTGGCTGGGAGTTGGGGGTATTGTTCAGGGCCTGTGACTGGGAGGTGGGGGGATGGGGGTATTGTTCAGGGCCTGTGGCGGGGGGTTGGGAGTATTGTTCAGGGTCTGTGGCGGGGGGTTGGGGGTATTGTTCAGGGCCTGTGGCTGGGGGTATTGTTCAGGGGCCTGTGGCTGGGGGTATTGTTCAGGGCCTGTGACTGGGAGGTGGGGGGTTTCAGGGCCTGTGACTGGGAGGTGGGGGTATTGTTCAGGGGCTGTGACTGGGAGGTGGGGGTATTGTTCAGGGCCTGTGGCGGGGGGTTGGGGGTATTGTTCAGGGCCTGTGACTGGGAGGTGGGGGTTTCAGGGGCTGTGACTGGGAGGTGGGGGTATTGTTCAGGGCCTGTGACTGGGAGGTGGGGGTATTGTTCAGGGCCTGTGACTGGGAGGTGGGGGTATTGTTCAGGGGCTGTGACTGGGAGGTGGGGTATTGTTCAGGGCCTGTGACTGGGAGGTGGGGGTATTGTTCAGGGCCTGTGACTGGGAGGTGGGGGTTTCAGGGGCTGTGACTGGGAGGTGGGGGTATTGTTCAGGGGCTGTGGCGGGGGGTGGGAGTATTGTTCAGGGCCTGTGGCTGGGAGGTGGGGGTTTCAGGGCCTGTGACTGGGAGGTGGGGGGATGGGGGTATTGTTCAGGGCCTGTGGCGGGGGGTTGGGAGTATTGTTCAGGGTCTGTGGCGGGGGGTTGGGGTATTGTTCAGGGCCTGTGGCTGGGGGTATTGTTCAGGGCCTGTGGCTGGGGGTTGGGGGTATTGTTCAGGGCCTGTGACTGGGAGGTGGGGGTTTCAGGGCCTGTGACTGGGAGGTGGGGGCATTGTTCAGGGCCTGTGACTGGGAGGTGGGGGCATTGTTCAGGGCCTGTGACTGGGAGGTGGGGGGATGGGGGTATTGTTCAGGGCCTGTGGCGGGGGGTTGGGAGTATTGTTCAGGGCCTGTGGCGGGGGGTTGGGAGTATTGTTCAGGGCCTGTGGCTGGGGGTTGGGGGTATTGTTCAGGGCCTGTGACTGGGAGGTGGGGGTATTGTTCAGGGCCTGTGGCGGGGGGTTGGGAGTATGGTTCAGGGCCTGTAGCTGGGGGTTTGGGGTATGGTTCAGGGCCTGTGGCTGGGAGTTGGGGGTATTGTTCAGGGCCTGTGACTGGGAGGTGGGGGGATGGGGGTATTGTTCAGGGCCTGTGGCGGGGGGGTTGGGAGTATTGTTCAGGGTCTGTGGCGGGGGGTTGGGGGTATTGTTCAGGGCCTGTGGCTGGGGGTATTGTTCAGGGCCTGTGGCTGGGGGTATTGTTCAGGGGCTGTGACTGGGAGGTGGGGGTATTGTTCAGGGCCTGTGGCGGGGGGTTGGGGGTATTGTTCAGGGCCTGTGACTGGGAGGTGGGGGTTTCAGGGCCTGTGACTGGGAGGTGGGGGTATTGTTCAGGGGCTGTGACTGGGAGGTGGGGGTATTGTTCAGGGCCTGTGGCGGGGGGGTTGGGAGTATTGTTCAGGGTCTGTGGCGGGGGGTTGGGGGTATTGTTCAGGGCCTGTGGCTGGGGGTATTGTTCAGGGCCTGTGGCTGGGGGTTGGGGGTATTGTTCAGGGCCTGTGACTGGGAGGTGGGGGTTTCAGGGCCTGTGACTGGGAGGTGGGGGTATTGTTCAGGGGCTGTGACTGGGAGGTGGGGGTTTCAGGGCCTGTGACTGGGAGGTGGGGGTTTCAGGGCCTGTGACTGGGAGGTGGGGGTATTGTTCAGGGGCTGTGACTGGGAGGTGGGGGTATTGTTCAGGGCCTGTGGCGGGGGGGGTGGGAGTATTGTTCAGGGCCTGTGGCTGGGAGGTGGGGGTATTGTTCAGGGCCTGTGGCTGGGGGTTGGGGGTATTGTTCAGGGCCTGTGACTGGGAGGTGGGGGTATTGTTCAGGGCCTGTGGCGGGGGGTTGGGGGTATTGTTCAGGGCCTGTGACTGGGAGGTGGGGGTTTCAGGGCCTGTGACTGGGAGGTGGGGGTTTCAGGGCCTGTGACTGGGAGGTGGGGGTATTGTTCAGGGGCTGTGACTGGGAGGTGGGGGTATTGTTAAGGGCCTGTGGCGGGGGGGTGGGAGTATTGTTCAGGGCCTGTGGCTGGGAGGTGGGGGTATTGTTCAGGGGCTGTGACTGGGAGGTGGGGGTATTGTTCAGGGGCTGTGACTGGGAGGTGGGGGGTATTGTTCAGGGCCTGTGGCGGGGGGTTGGGGGTATTGTTCAGGGCCTGTGACTGGGAGGTGGGGGTATTGTTCAGGGGCTGTGACTGGGAGGTGGGGGTATTGTTCAGGGGCTGTGACTGGGAGGTGGGGGTATTGTTCAGGGCCTGTGGCGGGGGGGTGGGAGTATTGTTCAGGGCCTGTGACTGGGAGGTGGGGGTATTGTTCAGGGGCTGTGACTGGGAGGTGGGGGTATTGTTCAGGGGCTGTGACTGGGAGGTGGGGGTATTGTTCAGGGCCTGTGACTGGGAGGTGGGGGTATTGTTCAGGGGCTGTGACTGGGAGGTGGGGGGTATTGTTCAGGGGCTGTGACTGGGAGGTGGGGGGTATTGTTCAGGGCCTGTGGCGGGGGGGGTGGGAGTATGTTCAGGGCCTGTGGCTGGGAGGTGGGGGTTTCAGGGCCTGTGACTGGAGGTGGGGGTATTGTTCAGGGCTGTGACTGGGAGGTGGGGGTATTGTTCAGGGCCTGTGGCGGGGGGTTGGGGGTATTGTTCAGGGGCTGTGACTGGGAGGTGGGGGTATTGTTCAGGGCCTGTGGCTGGGGGTTGGGGGTATTGTTCAGGGCCTGTGGCTGGGGGTTGGGAGTATTGTTCAGGGTCTGTGGCTGGGAGGTGGGGGTTTCAGGGCCTGTGACTGGAGGTGGGGGGTATTGTTCAGGGGCTGTGACTGGGAGGTGGGGGTATTGTTCAGGGCCTGTGGCTGGGGGTTGGGGGTATTGTTCAGGGCCCTGTGACTGGGAGGTGGGGGTATTGTTCAGGGGCTGTGACTGGGAGGTGGGGGGTATTGTTCAGGGCCTGTGACTGGGAGGTGGGGGTATTGTTCAGGGCCTGTGACTGGGAGGTGGGGGGATGGGGGGTATTGTTCAGGGCCTGTGGCGGGGGGTTGGGAGTATTGTTCAGGGTCTGTGGCGGGGGGGTTGGGGGTATTGTTCAGGGCCTGTGGCTGGGGGGTATTGTTCAGGGCCTGTGGCGGGGGGTTGGGGGTATTGTTCAGGGCCTGTGACTGGGAGGTGGGGGTATTGTTCAGGGGCTGTGACTGGAGGTGGGGGTATTGTTCAGGGGCTGTGACTGGGAGGTGGGGGTATTGTTCAGGGCCTGTGGCGGGGGGGTGGGAGTATTGTTCAGGGCCTGTGGCTGGGAGGTGGGGGTTTCAGGGCCTGGGGAAGGGAACAGATCGTCTGGATAGAGAGGGGGCCCGGGGCCTGTGGCTAGGGAGGGTCCCGGGACCTGTTTTGAGCCGGAGGGGGTTGGGGCTTGTGGGAGGGGGGGTCAGGTGCTTCATACTCCTGTCAGGCTGGCCTGGGGAGGCTCCACTAACCCACAGACCGGCCCCGGCTCCTCCTACCTGAGCGGACACCTCCGGGATCCCCCCTCCGAGGACCGCGGCTCCCTCTGGTGTCGGAAGAAGGAAACGAGGCGTTTCCACTTCCGGGTCAGCAGAGTCGGCACCTGCAACTCTTCTAACAGCTCCCTGGCCTCGACGGCGTGCATGCTTTCCACTTCCGGGTCGGCAGCGGCAGCGCCAGCAAGGATATATATATATATATATATATATATATATATATATATATATATATCCACCTCTGACATATATGGACAGGTGTCCCAGTTTGCACTTTCCGGGTCAGCAGCCGCAGAGTCAGCACCAGCAGTATGCTTGGCTGTCAGGGATTCAGAGTCAAAAGTGTGACATTTTCATCATTTCAGTGTAACTATGAGTGACATTTCAACGACTGTGAGGGAAGCAAAATCAAGTGATGACGATGAGGGAACCATGTAAATATAAATAATTACCCCCATTTGAGCACCGGAAACGGAAGGGCACTTGGAGCCCGTGTATCCTCCGGGGCCTGCGCGCGCCACACCTCCTCTTCACCCCACGGAGCGAGAAGCTCCGGGGGTGGCACATCACTATTTGATTCATGATCTGTGGGGAGGAGCCGTGTGTGCGGCCCCGTCCCCGAGCACCAGATCTCCTTTGGGCCCCCCATTTACCCGAGGCCCAGCGCTAGCGCCAGGAGCTGCGGTGCTGGAGGGGGTGCATTGCTTGGGTGGGGTATGAGTTCCTATAACAGTAGGATGCATGCAGTGGGGGCCCGGAAGTGTCTGCACGGGTTACCGGAGGGCAGGAGGGGGGCCCGGAAGTGTCTGCAGAGGTTACCGGAGGGCAGGAGGGGGCCCGGAAGTGTCTGCAGAGGTTACCGGAGGGCAGGAGGGGGCACGGAAGTGTCTGCAGAGGTTCCTGGAGGGCAGGAGGGGGCCTGGAAGTGTCTGCAGAGGTTACCGGAGGGCAGGAGGGGGCACGGAAGTGTCTGCACGGGTTACCATCGGGCAGGAGGGAGCACGGAAGTGTCTGCAGAGGTTACCGGAGGGCAGGAGGGAGCACGGAAGTGTCTGCAGAGGTTACCGGAGGGCAGGAGGGGGCCCGGAAGTGTCTGCAGAGGTTACCAGCGGGCAGGAGGGGGCACGGAAGTGTCTGCACGGGTTACCGGAGAGCAGGAGGGGGCCCGGAAGTGTCTGCAGAGGTTACCAGCGGGCAGGAGGGGGCACGGAAGTGTCTGCAGAGGTTACTGGAGGGCAGGAGGGGGCACGGAAGTGTCTGCAGAGGTTACCGGAGGGCAGGAGGGAGCACGGAAGTGTCTGCAGAGGTTACCGGAGGGCAGGAGGGGGCCCGGAAGTGTCTGCAGAGGTTACCGGAGGGCAGGAGGGAGCGTGGAAGTGTCTGCACGGGTTACCGGAGGGCAGGAGGGGGCACGGGAGTGTCTGCAGAGGTTACCGGAGGGCAGGAGGGGGCACGGGAGTGTCTGCAGAGGTTACCGGAGGGCAGGAGGGGGCACGGAAGTGTCTGCACGGGTTACCGGAGGGCAGGAGGGGGCACGGAAGTGTCTGCAGAGGTTACCGGAGGGCGGGAGGGGGCCCGGAAGTGTCTGCACGGGTTACCGGAGGGCAGGAGGGGGCCCGGAAGTGTCTGCAGAGGTTACCGGAGGGCAGAAGGGGGCACGGAAGTGTCTGCAGAGGTTACCGGAGGGCAGGAGGGGGCCCGGAAGTGTCTGCAGAGGTTACCGGAGGGCAGGAGGGAGCACGGAAGTGTCTGCACGGGTTACCAGAGGGCAGGAGGGGGCCCGGAAGTGTCTGCAGAGGTTACCGGAGGGCAGGAGGGAGCACGGAAGTGTCTGCAGAGGTTACCGGAGGGCAGGAGGGAGCCCGGAAGTGTCTGCACGGGTTACCGGAGGGCAGGAGGGAGCACGGAAGTGTCTGCAGAGGTTACCGGAGGGCAGGAGGGGGCCCGGAAGTGTCTGCAGAGGTTACCGGAGGGCAGGAGGGGGCACGGAAGTGTCTGCAGAGGTTACCGGAGAGCAGGAGGGGGCCCGGAAGTGTCTGCAGAGGTTACCGGAGGGCAGGAGGGGGCACGGAAGTGTCTGCAGAGGTTACCGGAGGGCAGGAGAGAGCACGGAAGTGTCTGCAGAGGTTACCGGAGGGCAGGAGGGGGCACGGAAGTGTCTGCAGAGGTTACCGGAGGGCAGGAGGGAGCACAGAAGTGTCTGCAGAGGTTACCGGAGGGCAGGAGGGAGCCTGGAAGTGTCTGCAGAGGTTACCATCGGGCAGGAGGGAGCCCGGAAATGTCTGCAGAGGTTCCTGGAGGGCAGGAGGGGGCACGGAAGTGTCTGCAGAGGTTCCTGGAGGGCAGGAGGGGGCACGGAAGTGTCTGCAGAGGTTACCATCGGGCAGGAGGGAGCCCGGAAGTGTCTGCAGAGGTTACCATCGGGCAGGAGGGGGCCTGGAAGTGTCTGCAGAGGTTACCATCGGGCAGGAGGGGGCACGGAAGTGTCTGCACAGGTTACCATCGGGCAGGAGGGGGCCTGGAAGTGTCTGCACGGGTTACCATTGGGCAGGAGGGAGCCTGGAAGTGTCTGCAGAGGTTACCATCGGGCAGGAGGGGGCACGGAAGTGTCTGCAGAGGTTACCGGAGGGCAGGAGGGGGCACGGAAGTGTCTGCACGGGTTACCATCGGGCAGGAGGGGGCACGGAAGTGTCTGCAGAGGTTACCGGAGGGCAGGAGGGGGCCTGGAAGTGTCTGCACGGGTTACCATCGGGCAGGAGGGAGCCTGGAAGTGTCTGCACGGGTTACCGGAGGGCAGGAGGGGGCCCGGAAGTGTCTGCAGAGGTTACCGGAGGGCAGGAGGGAGCACGGAAGTGTCTGCAGAGGTTACCGGAGGGCAGGAGGGGGCCCGGAAGTGTCTGCACGGGTTACCGGAGGGCAGGAGGGAGCACGGAAGTGTCTGCAGAGGTTCCTGGAGGGCAGGAGGGGGCCTGGAAGTGTCTGCACGGGTTACCGGCGGGCAGGAGGGGGCCCGGAAGTGTCTGCACGGGTTACCGGAGGGCAGGAGGGGGCCCGGAAGTGTCTGCACGGGTTACCAGCGGGCAGGAGGGGGCACGGAAGTGTCTGCACGGGTTACCGGAGGGCAGGAGGGGGCCCGGAAGTGTCTGCACGGGTTACCAGCGGGCAGGAGGGGGCACGGAAGTGTCTGCACGGGTTACCGGAGGGCAGGAGGGAGCCTGGAAGTGTCTGCACGGGTTACCGGAGGGCAGGAGGGGGCACGGAAGTGTCTGCAGAGGTTACCGGAGGGCAGGAGGGAGCACGGAAGTGTCTGCAGAGGTTCCTGGAGGGCAGGAGGGGGCCTGGAAGTGTCTGCACGGGTTACCGGCGGGCAGGAGGGGGCCCGGAAGTGTCTGCACGGGTTACCGGAGGGCAGGAGGGGGCCCGGAAGTGTCTGCACGGGTTACCAGCGGGCAGGAGGGGGCCCGGAAGTGTCTGCACGGGTTACCGGAGGGCAGGAGGGAGCCTGGAAGTGTCTGCACGGGTTACCAGCGGGCAGGAGGGGGCACGGAAGTGTCTGCACGGGTTACCGGCGGGCAGGAGGGGGCCCGGAAGTGTCTGCACGGGTTACCGGAGGGCAGGAGGGGGCACGGAAGTGTCTGCACGGGTTACCAGCGGGCAGGAGGGGGCACGGAAGTGTCTGCACGGGTTACCGGAGGGCAGGAGGGAGCCTGGAAGTGTCTGCAGAGGTTCCTGGAGGGCAGGAGGGGGCACGGAAGTGTCTGCAGAGGTTACCGGAGGGCAGGAGGGGGCACGGAAGTGTCTGCAGAGGTTACCGGAGGGCAGGAGGGAGCACGGAAGTGTCTGCAGAGGTTACCGGAGGGCAGGAGGGAGCCTGGAAGTGTCTGCACGGGTTACCGGAGGGCAGGAGGGGGCACGGAAGTGTCTGCACGGGTTACCGGAGGGCAGGAGGGAGCACGGAAGTGTCTGCAGAGGTTACCGGAGGGCAGGAGGTTGCCCGGAAGTGTCTGCAGAGGTTACCATCGGGCAGGAGGGGGCACGGAAGTGTCTGCAGAGGTTACCGGAGGGCAGGAGGGATCGTGGAAGTGTCTGCACGGGTTACCGGAGGGCAGGAGGGGGCACGGGAGTGTCTGCAGAGGTTACCGGAGGGCAGGAGGGGGCACGGAAGTGTCTGCACGGGTTACCGGAGGGCAGGAGGGGGCCCGGAAGTGTCTGCAGAGGTTACCGGAGGGCAGGAGGGGGCCCGGAAGTGTCTGCAGAGGTTACCAGCGGGCAGGAGGGGGCCCGGAAGTGTCTGCACGGGTTACCATCGGGCAGGAGGGGGCACGGAAGTGTCTGCACGGGTTACTGGAGGGCAGGAGGGAGCACGGAAGTGTCTGCAGAGGTTACCGGAGGGCAGGAGGGGGCACGGAAGTGTCTGCAGAGGTTACCGGAGGGCAGGAGGGAGCACGGAAGTGTCTGCAGAGGTTACCAGAGGGCAGGAGGGGGCACGGAAGTGTCTGCAGAGGTTACCGGAGGGCAGGAGGGAGCACGGAAGTGTCTGCACGGGTTACCGGAGGGCAGGAGGGAGCACGGAAGTGTCTGCAGAGGTTACCGGAGGGCAGGAGGGAGCCTGGAAGTGTCTGCACGGGTTACCGGAGGGCAGGAGGGGGCACGGAAGTGTCTGCACGGGTTACCGGAGGGCAGGAGGGGGCACGGAAGTGTCGGCACGGGTTACCGGAGGGCAGGAGGGGGCACGGAAGTGTCTGCACGGGTTACCGGAGGGCAGGAGGGGGCACGGAAGTGTCTGCACGGGTTACCATCGGGCAGGAGGGGGCCCAGAAGTGTCTGCAGAGGTTACCAGCGGGCAGGAGGGGGCCTGGAAGTGTCTGCACGGGTTACCATCGGGCAGGAGGGGGCACGGAAGTGTCTGCACGGGTTACCGGAGGGCAGAAGGGGGCACGGAAGTGTCTGCAGAGGTTACCGGAGGGCAGGAGGGGGCACGGAAGTGTCTGCAGAGGTTACCGGAGGGCAGGAGGGAGCCTGGAAGTGTCTGCAGAGGTTACCGGAGGGCAGAAGGGGGCACGGAAGTGTCTGCACGGGTTACCATCGGGCAGGAGGGGGCCTGGAAGTGTCTGCAGAGGTTCCTGGAGGGCAGGAGGGGGCCCGGAAGTGTCTGCAGAGGTTACCATCGGGCAGGAGGGGGCCTGGAAGTGTCTGCAGAGGTTACCGGAGGGCAGGAGGGAGCCCGAAAATGTCTGCACGGGTTACCATCGGGCAGGAGGGGGCCTGGAAGTGTCTGCAGAGGTTACCGGAGGGCAGGAGGGAGCCTGGAAGTGTCTGCAGAGGTTACCATCGGGCAGGAGGGAGCCCGGAAGTGTCTGCAGAGGTTACCGGAGGGCAGGAGGGGGCACGGAAGTGTCTGCAGAGGTTACCGGAGGGCAGGAGGGAGCCTGGAAGTGTCTGCAGAGGTTACCGGAGGGCAGGAGGGGGCACGGAAGTGTCTGCACGGGTTACCATCGGGCAGGAGGGGGCCTGGAAGTGTCTGCAGAGGTTCCTGGAGGGCAGGAGGGGGCCCGGAAGTGTCTGCAGAGGTTACCATCGGGCAGGAGGGGGCCTGGAAGTGTCTGCAGAGGTTACCGGAGGGCAGGAGGGAGCCCGGAAGTGTCTGCACGGGTTACCATCGGGCAGGAGGGGGCCTGGAAGTGTCTGCAGAGGTTACCGGAGGGCAGGAGGGAGCCTGGAAGTGTCTGCAGAGGTTACCATCGGGCAGGAGGGAGCCCGGAAGTGTCTGCAGAGGTTCCTGGAGGGCAGGAGGGGGCACGGAAGTGTCTGCAGAGGTTCCTGGAGGGCAGGAGGGGGCACGGAAGTGTCTGCAGAGGTTACCATCGGGCAGGAGGGAGCCCGGAAGTGTCTGCAGAGGTTACCATCGGGCAGGAGGGGGCCTGGAAGTGTCTGCAGAGGTTACCATCGGGCAGGAGGGGGCACGGAAGTGTCTGCACAGGTTACCATCGGGCAGGAGGGGGCCTGGAAGTGTCTGCACGGGTTACCATTGGGCAGGAGGGAGCCTGGAAGTGTCTGCAGAGGTTACCATCGGGCAGGAGGGGGCACGGAAGTGTCTGCAGAGGTTACCGGAGGGCAGGAGGGGGCACGGAAGTGTCTGCACGGGTTACCATCGGGCAGGAGGGGGCACGGAAGTGTCTGCAGAGGTTACCGGAGGGCAGGAGGGGGCACGGAAGTGTCTGCAGAGGTTACCGGAGGGCAGGAGGGGGCACGGAAGTGTCTGCACGGGTTACCGGAGGGCAGGAGGGGGCACGGAAGTGTCTGCACGGGTTACCGGAGGGCAGGAGGGGGCACGGAAGTGTCTGCAGAGGTTACCGGAGGGCAGGAGGGGGCCCGGAAGTGTCTGCAGAGGTTACCGGAGGGCAGGAGGGGGCCCGGAAGTGTCTGCAGAGGTTACCGGAGGGCAGGAGGGGGCCCGGAAGTGTCTGCACGGGTTACCGGAGGGCAGGAGGGAGCCTGGAAGTGTCTGCACGGGTTACCAGCGGGCAGGAGGGGGCACGGAAGTGTCTGCACGGGTTACCGGCGGGCAGGAGGGGGCCCAGAAGTGTCTGCACGGGTTACCGGAGGGCAGGAGGGGGCACGGAAGTGTCTGCACGGGTTACCAGCGGGCAGGAGGGGGCACGGAAGTGTCTGCACGGGTTACCGGAGGGCAGGAGGGAGCCTGGAAGTGTCTGCAGAGGTTCCTGGAGGGCAGGAGGGGGCACGGAAGTGTCTGCAGAGGTTACCGGAGGGCAGGAGGGGGCACGGAAGTGTCTGCAGAGGTTACCGGAGGGCAGGAGGGAGCACGGAAGTGTCTGCAGAGGTTACCGGAGGGCAGGAGGGAGCCTGGAAGTGTCTGCACGGGTTACCGGAGGGCAGGAGGGGGCACGGAAGTGTCTGCACGGGTTACCGGAGGGCAGGAGGGAGCACGGAAGTGTCTGCAGAGGTTACCGGAGGGCAGGAGGGGGCCCGGAAGTGTCTGCAGAGGTTACCATCGGGCAGGAGGGGGCACGGAAGTGTCTGCAGAGGTTACCGGAGGGCAGGAGGGAGCGTGGAAGTGTCTGCACGGGTTACCGGAGGGCAGGAGGGGGCACGGGAGTGTCTGCAGAGGTTACCGGAGGGCAGGAGGGGGCACGGGAGTGTCTGCAGAGGTTACCGGAGGGCAGGAGGGGGCACGGAAGTGTCTGCACGGGTTACCGGAGGGCAGGAGGGGGCACGGAAGTGTCTGCAGAGGTTACCGGAGGGCAGGAGGGGGCCCGGAAGTGTCTGCAGAGGTTACCAGCGGGCAGGAGGGGGCCCGGAAGTGTCTGCACGGGTTACCATCGGGCAGGAGGGGGCACGGAAGTGTCTGCACGGGTTACTGGAGGGCAGGAGGGAGCACGGAAGTGTCTGCAGAGGTTACCGGAGGGCAGGAGGGGGCACGGAATTGTCTGCAGAGGTTACCGGAGGGCAGGAGGGAGCACGGAAGTGTCTGCAGAGGTTACCAGAGGGCAGGAGGGGGCACGGAAGTGTCTGCAGAGGTTACCGGAGGGCAGGAGGGAGCACGGAAGTGTCTGCACGGGTTACCGGAGGGCAGGAGGGAGCACGGAAGTGTCTGCAGAGGTTACCGGAGGGCAGGAGGGAGCCTGGAAGTGTCTGCACGGGTTACCGGAGGGCAGGAGGGGGCACGGAAGTGTCTGCACGGGTTACCGGAGGGCAGGAGGGGGCACGGAAGTGTCGGCACGGGTTACCGGAGGGCAGGAGGGGGCACGGAAGTGTCTGCACGGGTTACCGGAGGGCAGGAGGGGGCACGGAAGTGTCTGCACGGGTTACCGGAGGGCAGAAGGGGGCACGGAAGTGTCTGCAGAGGTTACCGGAGGGCAGGAGGGGGCACGGAAGTGTCTGCAGAGGTTACCGGAGGGCAGGAGGGAGCCTGGAAGTGTCTGCAGAGGTTACCGGAGGGCAGGAGGGGGCACGGAAGTGTCTGCACGGGTTACCATCGGGCAGGAGGGGGCCTGGAAGTGTCTGCAGAGGTTCCTGGAGGGCAGGAGGGGGCCCGGAAGTGTCTGCAGAGGTTACCATCGGGCAGGAGGGGGCCTGGAAGTGTCTGCAGAGGTTACCGGAGGGCAGGAGGGAGCCCGGAAGTGTCTGCACGGGTTACCATCGGGCAGGAGGGGGCCTGGAAGTGTCTGCAGAGGTTACCGGAGGGCAGGAGGGAGCCTGGAAGTGTCTGCAGAGGTTACCATCGGGCAGGAGGGAGCCCGGAAGTGTCTGCAGAGGTTCCTGGAGGGCAGGAGGGGGCACAGAAGTGTCTGCAGAGGTTCCTGGAGGGCAGGAGGGGGCACGGAAGTGTGTGCAGAGGTTACCATCGGGCAGGAGGGAGCCCGGAAGTGTCTGCAGAGGTTACCATCGGGCAGGAGGGGGCCTGGAAGTGTCTGCAGAGGTTACCATCGGGCAGGAGGGGGCACGGAAGTGTCTGCACAGGTTACCATCGGGCAGGAGGGGGCCTGGAAGTGTCTGCACGGGTTACCATTGGGCAGGAGGGAGCCTGGAAGTGTCTGCAGAGGTTACCATCGGGCAGGAGGGGGCACGGAAGTGTCTGCAGAGGTTACCGGAGGGCAGGAGGGGGCACGGAAGTGTCTGCACGGGTTACCATCGGGCAGGAGGGGGCACGGAAGTGTCTGCAGAGGTTACCGGAGGGCAGGAGGGGGCACGGAAGTGCCTCCACAGGTTTCTGCTGGGATGAGCTGGATATTGGGAGAGTCTTCTACAGAGCGGGTGACGGCAAATCTTGGTTTTCCTGGAGGATTTACTTTCCTGTCCCTCCTATTGTCAGACACTGCAAAGAGTGTTCTCCAGTGGTCTTCTTTCACGAACCCTCCACCTGTGCTTCCAATGCCTACATGACCTGTGCACCCTTTCTCTGATCCGCCACAAGCCCGGCCTTCATCTCCTCTCCTCTCATCAGATGCACAAAGTCACAGGCCCTCCCCACTCCAGCACAGCAAAGCTCTCTTCTTCCCTGGGCTTGTTCTCTTCTCCCCTTCATGGACCTCCTGGTAGCTGCCATGGCTAAGGGAAGAATTCCTCTCAATAGGTGACATTTTTACATTACATGCACTTTGTTATTTACCTAGTACACATTCTTTGCAGCAGGCATATTAACCCTGTGAGCTAACTTATGATGACTCCAAGCTTGCACTAGACAAAAGTATGATCTCTCTCCAAAAAGAACATTAATCGCCAGAGTTATTTTGACATGTTTACATTATATGTACTCTGGTCTGCTTAGTACATGTTCTTTACAGCACACATATTCATTCTGGGACTAGTAGTTTTATTTTTATAACATGATACAGGCTGGAAACCAGCCCTTGGAGTTGTATTCGTAGCATTGTCAAGCTCCAAAGTTCAATGTATAATTTGCTCATTTAGTTTCTGTTTCAGCTTTGCATTCTGGGGCTTGTACTTTTATTTTTATAATGTGATACAAGCCGCAAATACAAAGCATAAACCTCACTAGATGAACTAAATAGGGTTGAGTCTGTGAAACGTGAGCTGTGTGTGACTGTATTTATAAAACTAACTTTGATGAGAGCTTACAGTTGATTAGGCTGTACAATGGTCAATATTTTATGACAAATATTTCAGTTGAAGACTGACTGAGGATCATTAATATCATGCGAGGTGGCTCTCCTCAAGTGTGTGAAAAATAATGAGCACTTTGTTTGACTCCCTAGACTGCAGTAAAGGCACAGTGCTCCAGTAAGCATACATTCCTTGAGTACAATTATTTATTCATTGCCCCGTGGACAATGTCGCCTGTACCAACTGCCAAGTAGATATGTTTTGCACGTGGGAGTAGTTTCTGTTTTGAGGGCCTTGTTTAAAGAAAAAAATGTTCCAGTAGGCCTACTAGCCCTTTAGTTACATGCAGAGCCAGTGGAATTATGTGGCAGAAAGGACCGAAATATGAGGCAGGATTGGCCAATTAATGTGGCAAAAAAAGTCCAGTAATGCTTTTACAATGCCAATAGCTCGAACTCAAGTAAATGCAAGGCCTACTGCACTACATAAGCTTGCTTCAGTGGTTTTGCTGAAATTGAAAACACCCAAGTACAGAGAGAGAGAGAGGGAGAAGGAACACAAAAGGCCTTGCTCGCATAAAATAAACATGGACTTTTATTCTGCAAATACAAACAGCTGTTAGTGCAAGCTTACTAAGGCCTATTCACCTCAACTAAACCATGTCTAAATTAGGCATTTTTCTGATTAGTAAAATCTCACCTACAAGGTACAGAACCAGCCAAACTGTCCCAAGTCACACACAAGTCGAGCCCCTGTCATGCTTTCTTTCTTTACTTCCATCCTGATACTTCTAGTAATGCTACCATTTTAAAGGAAAGACTGCAAGTACCAGAACACAGTGAAAAAGCTATTGAATTAGGTCCTAAATCTGGGAGACATGGAACAAACAGCTTAAGTTCCCCACAAATCACATGCCCTACTGATGTGTGGGTGCTTTGCATTCCTTAAAAACAGTAGACAGAGCAGACCACTAGAGGCAGTCCATCTCAGGCCTCAATGCACACACCCAATTTTCCCAAATCCTCAAGCACCGATACTCACCAGCAGTGGGGGACTAGTCCTGCTTCATGGGATGTCTCAGCTTCCCCTCGCCAGGGTTTAGGCTGTTGCCTGTTTCTTGCTTTCACTGTCTCTAGCTTTGGATCTCACACTAAGAGAGTAGCACTTGCAAACTGGCATCTTTGGGCACAGTTGAAGTCTCCGAAGCAGGAAGAGGGCATTCATTGCTACACTTCCACATCTCTGAAAGCACAGGCCTGTCCAAGCACCTGCTGTGTGAGGAGAGAGTTGAGACAGGGTATGCTATTGAGAGAAACAGAAGAATGCTGAAGACACAAATTAGTTGGCACAGAGTTCTAGCAGATGAGTGCCCAGTTTTACTGTTGCACAGGATTTGTGTCACAAAGGTGACGCTAACTGGCGTGAAGTGTTGAAAGTGTCAAGGGGGTGTGCCATGGGTGGTACGTGGGTGTTCCCCTGTAACCTCCTATGGTTTTTGAAACAAATTCCTATCTACTAAAAAAAAACGTAAGATACAACATTATATGAAGAATGTATAACTCTGCAAGGAAGGCAGACATTTGTAGAAAAGTGACCTTTTCTCCAAACTTTTCCAATTTTCAACGTGTCCTGTACCAAACAGCAGAGATGCAAACTTGAAAAGGGTTTAAGTTATTTCTAAGCATAGTATTTTGTATGGGAAGGGCCACCTTCCACTACAAACCCCTTTGTAGACATCACACACATACCCTTTCACTATGGTGTAAGGGTTTGTGCATGCGGCAAGGCTGTCTGAAGTGCACCATCACCGGAGATATAAAGTGCCATATTTTAGTAGATGTGGTGCAGTTCTGCACTCTATCTTTCATGCAACACGGTAGAGCAATGTTCATTGTTAGTAAATTTGGACCCGGATTTACTAACACTTTGCGCTGGGTGTGCGTTACTTTTGTAATGCAAATGCAGCGCAGTGTTGTGGTATTTGCTTCCTGGCAAAAATCAGGATTTGTGTTAGAAAGTTGGACACATAAACACTGCATTACATCAAGGGGGACGTTCCATGCGTGGTTGTGGGTTACATTAGCATTATCAAATATATGTAATTCCTTTGCACAGCAAATGTAGAGGCACTCATACTGCTCCCTGGCAAAGATATTTTATGAACCTTTTGTGATCAAATTACCAGTTAATTAATTGAATTTGTTTTATGAAGAATATTTTTTAATCGTTACTAAAAGTTCTTTCTTTGTGCAACACTTTGTTTTTTGAGCCACATTGTTTATATACAGTACATTAGTTTCTGTTATCTCACATTAATGTGCTGTAACATTTGCAGTTGTTTCTGTTTGTTCTGTTGAGAAGAAAGTAGCTTGAAATTAAAGCACAACTAACTCCCACTTTGGGAGTTTGTTTTTGAAAAACAAAAAGTTTAGCAGGCAGCCATCCACCAAACTTTTGGTGCCTTCAGAGGAATCAATGTGACAACGGTTCCTCTAAAGGTAAATAGAGCACTATAGGGTGATCTCTAAACATTGCGGTCTCCTCTGTCCATCAGTGTGGAGACCTCCACCACCCAGAAGGACAGAGTGCATACCACCATCCAATAAAATAAATCAGGCAGCTAATTTGTATTCTTTGCATCTCTCTGTCCATCCTTCCGGCTCTTCCTTTTCAAACTCTACATATAAAAGGAACAGATGTGATTTTCCTTACAGTGAGAGTAATAAATAAAGAGACAGGTGACACTGAGGATAGAGATGTTGTCGGGGAGACATCTAATCATTTCCACTCTTCCATGCAGACTGAGGATGAAGAGGCTTACTGTGTGCTCCTGTGCATGTGTACTGTTACATATGTATAAACACAGTAAGTGCACGCCTCTGCTGTTGTATAGGATAGCAGCATTAAGGGCCCCATTATGAGTTTGGAGGATAGAAAACTCCATCTGCCAAACTCTCAAAAGGGTGGCCACGTCTAAGCGCAAACCTCCCTGCCGGAGCTATTATGGCTTCCCTGATAGGTCTGCGGGCGGAAACCTAAGTTTCTGCCTACTGGCCTAGCGGAAACAGGCTACAGCATTGTCTCCATCTCATAATCGAGCCTGCAGCAATGCTTTCGCCTGCAGGCTGCACCAGCACCCTCGGAATGTTCACTGTCTAAAAGGGTGTCCATAGAGGAGCTCAAATGGGCTAAACCCAACAACCTTATGTGGCACCTCCTTGAAGGTAAACAGCAGGCATGGTAGGAGGATGTCCCACGTCTGCCACATGGGCTCAGGCAGACCCATTATCATGTTGGGCTTAAGGTCTAATATTTATACCTGGTGGCAGTTGTGAAGTAGAAGAAGGTTCTGGAGGTTTCCACTCTTAGAGGTGTTTGGAATTTCCCACCTCCCTGCCCTGGTCCCAGCCTGGCCTGGGGTCCAAAAGACTAGTGTCAGAACCCATTGTTAGTGTGCTGAGCACAGCCTTTCTCATTTGCAAGTGATGTAGGTAACAGACACTTCCCCTTCCCCCTCGCCCCATCAAGTCAGAGATGGCCCATTCTACCCACATCTAAGCTCCCTTTGTTTCACTGTCTGTAGACATCAAATGGGTGGGACAAGAAAATGCCAGATTTCTAAACGTGTCATTTTCAGAATTGTGACTTAAAATCCGACTCTACCATTAACAAGGGATTTAGATTACAATTCTTAAAACAGCAAATTCAACATTCCTACCTGCTCCAAATTGAAAGTTATCACATTAAATGTAATAAGTTAACACAATGTTATCCTATGGGAGAGGCAGGCCTTGCAGTAGTGTATTTTTTTTTTTTTTTTTTTACTATTAGTGTTAGAAATGGGGTCTTTGGTTGGCAGTCAGGTTACCCCTGTCTAAGCAAGACCCTCACTCTAGTCAGGGAAAAGGAGAAACATACCTGGTTAACCCCCACTCACCACCCTGGTAACTTGGCACGAGCAGTCAGGATTAACTCAGAAGCAATGTGTAAATTATTTGTACCAACACACACAGTAATACAGTGAAAACACAACAAAATGGACATCACACCAGTTTAGAAAAATAGGTAATAGGTCAAACAAGAGCAGAACACTAAGAGTCTTACTCCATAGAAAACAATGGAAACGATGATTTTGCAAAGTACCGGTTTGCGTCAAAAATAAAGCTGCACAAGCCAGCATGCGTTGGAAAAATAAACGATGCGTCAATTCCTTCCCCGCAAGGGAGGCCGTGTGTCATTTATTCTTCGGTCAGGTCAGCGATGCGTCTTTTTTCTCCTTCGCAAGAGAGTGATGCGTCAGTTTCTGGAAGGGGCACCTCGGATCGATGCAGAATCAGGATGACTTTGACGCCAAGGGACGATGCGTGGAAAATCTGGTAGCACGGTGTTAGAAAACTGCGCTGCATGGGGTTTGCGTTGTTAGCAGCCGTAAGCAGGTGTTGCACATCATTTCCTTGATGCGTCGATCTCCCAGCCGCGATGCTTGTGAAGCTGCGAAGCCGACTGCATGTCGTTTATCAGCTGCGTTGCAGATGGTGCATTGTAAATTTTCCCACACACGTTCTGTGTGTGGATTTTCAGCTCTTGTCCTGCCAGCTTCACCTTTTAAGGGCCCACGGACTGGATAGGGCACCACCTGGAAGGGCAGGAGTCTCAGCAGAGACTCCATGTGTTGGCAGAGTAAGTCTTTGATGGCCCAAGACTTCAAAACAGGAGGCAAGCTCAGTTCAAGCCCTTGGAGAGTCTTCTCAGGCAGGAATGCACAACAAAGTCGAGTCTTTGTCTCCTTTTACAGACAGAAGCAGCAAACTGCAGGATAGCCCAACAAAGCACAGTTTCAGGCAGGGGCAGCACTTCTCCTCAGCTCTTTTCCTTGGCAGAGGTTCCTCTTGAATCCAGAAATGATCAAATTTTCAGGGGGTTTGGGTTCAATACTTATACCCCTTTCTGCCTTTGAAGGTGGCAAACTTCAAAGGGACGTCTCTCTTGTTTGCAAGATCCTTGCAGGCTAGGTCCCAAAGACACACCAGAGGGTTGGAGACTGCATTGTGAGAGGGCAGAAACAGCCCATTCAGGTGTAAGTGATTACTCCTCCTTCTACTCAGCACAGATGGCCTATCAGATTATACAGGCTACACCCCAGCACCCTTTGTCTCACTGTCTAGAGGAGATGTACAAACAGCCCAACTGTCAAACTGACCCAGACAGGAAATCCACAAACAGGCAGAGTCACAGAATGGTTTAAGCAAGAAAATGCATACTTCTAACAGTGGCATTTTCAAAATAACAATCTAAATCCCAACTTCACTAACAGATGTACTTTTAACTTGTGAGTTCAGGGACCCCAAACTCCATATTTCTATCTGCTCTCAAAGGGAATCTGCACTTTAATAACATTTAAAGGCAGCCCTCATGTCAACCTACAAGAGAGATAGGCCTTGCAACAGTGAAAAACAAATTTGGCAGTATTTCACTGTCAGGACATGTAAAACACATCAGTACATGCCCCACCTTTAACCTAGGCTGCACCCTGCCCATGGAGCTACCTAGGGCCTACCTTAGGGGCCTTACATGTATAAAAAGGGAAGGTTTGGGCCTGGCAAGTGGGTACACTTGCCAGGTCGAATTGGCAGTGCAAGACTGCACACACAGATACTACAGTGGCAGGTCTGAGACAGGTTTACAGGGCCACTTAGGTGGGTGGCACAACTAGTGCTGCAGACCCACTAGTAGCATTTGATTTACAGGCCCTGGGCACGTCTAGTGCACTGTATTAGGGACTTACTAGTATATCAAATATACCAATCATGGAAAGCCAATTAAACATACATTTTACATAGGAGCACTTGCACTTTAGCAATGGTTAGCAGTGGTAGTGCCCAGAGTATTAAAAACAGAGACCAGCACACATCAACAACCTTGGAAGCAGAGGCAAAAAGTTAGGGGAGATCACACCAAGGATGCCAAGTCTAACAACTAGTATATTTAAAAGTCAAAAGCACATGTCCAACTTTTTATATACACTCCACCCTGCCCTATGGGCTATTTAGGCCCAACCCTAGTGGTGACATATGTTTTAAAAACAAAGGTTTAGGCTTGGCAAAAGGTGTACTTTGCCATGTTGAAATGGCAGTTTAAAACTTCACAGGCAGCTACAATTGCAGCCCTGAGACATGTTTAAAAGGTTACACGAGGGAGTGGCTCAATCAGTTCTGTAGGCCCACTAATAGCATTTAATTTATAGGCCCTGGGCCCAGGTAGTACCACTTTACTATGGACTTACAATGAAATTAAATATACCACTTGGGTGTAAGCACATTCTACCATGTTTAAAGGAGATAGCACAAACAAAGTATAACTAGTTAGCAGTGGTAAAGTTTGCAGAGCCCTAAGGCCAACCAAAATAAGAGCAGCAAACAATGGAAGAGTATGACAAAAAGTTTGGGGGAGGACCACTCTAAGGTTGACAGGTCTAACACTTCAAAACATCATAACAACTTCCCCAGCAAGGCATCTGGTGTGCAGTGCCTAGGCTGCTGGAGAACACAACAGGGTACATTGTAAGGCACTGCACCGGCTGTAGGTGCCAGAGACTCCTCCACCAGGGTACATCGTAAGTCACTGCACTGGCTGTAGGTGCCAGAGACTCCACCGTCATGATACATCATAGGTTAGTGCGCCGGTTGTAGGTGCCAGGGACTCAACCAACAGGGTACATCGTAGATCACTGCAGCTGCTGTAGGTGCCAGAGACTGCACTACCATTGTACATAGTAAGTCACTGGACTGGCTGTAAGTGCCAGAGACTGTACCCCAGTGTACACTGTAGGTCACTGCATCAGCTGTTGGTGCCTGAAACTCCCCTGCCAGGGTACATCGTGTGTTTGAAAAGTTTCAGCCCTCCATCCATCATTTTATTTTGTGATATTGCCAGAGGCTCCACCGCCAGGGTACATCGTAGGTCACTGCACCAGCTGTGGCTGTCAGAGACTCCACCACTAGGGAACATCACAGGTCACTGCGTCAGCTCTAGGTGCCAGAGACTCTACTGCCAGGGTACATCTTAGTCTCTGCGCTGGCCTTAGGTGCCAGAGACTCTACCATCAGGGTACATCATAGGTGTCTGCATCGGGTGTAGGTGCCAGAGACTCAACTGTCAGGATACATCGTAGGTCACTGCACCAGCTGTAGCTGTCAGAGACTCCACCACTAGGGAACATCGCAGGTCACTGCGTCAGATGTAGGTGCAAGAGACTCTACCGCTAGTGTACACTGTAGGTCACTGCACCAGCTGTAGGTGCGAGAGACTCTACCGCCAGTGTACACTGTAGGTCACTGCATCGGCTGTAGGTGCCAGAGAATCCACCGCCAGGATAAATCATAGGTCACTGTGCAAGTTGTAGGTGCCAGAGAATCCAACACCGGGGTACAATGTATGTCACTGCACTGGCTGTAGATGCCAGAGCCCCCACCAACGGAGTACATCGTAGTCACTGGGCTGGCTGTAGGTGCCAGAGACTCCACCACCAGGGTACATCATAGGTCACTGTGCTGGTGGCAGATGCTAGATACTCCACCGCCAGGGTACATCATTGGTCACCGGGCCAGCTGTAGGTGGCCGAGACTCCACTGCCAGGATATATCAGAGGTCACTGCACTGGCTGCAGCTGCCAAATACTCCACGCCAGGGTTCATCGTAGGTCGTTGTGTCGGCTGTAGGTGCCAGAGACTCATTCAACAGGGTACATATTTGGTCACTGTGCTGCTATAGGTGCCAGAGACTCCACCGCCAGGATACGTCGTAGATCACTGCACTGGCTGTAAGTGCCAGAGACTCCACTGCCACACCGTAGGTCACTGCACACTGCCAGGGTACATCGTAGGTCTCTGGGCCGGCTGTAGGTGCCAGAGACTCTACCGCCAGGGTACATCATAGGTGTCTGCATCGGGTGTAGGTGCCAGAGACTCAACTGTCGATGTACATCGTAGGTCACTGTGTCGGCTGTCGTTGTCAGAGACTCCACCACTACATCGTAGGCCACTGCACTGGCTATAGGTGCCAAAGACTCCACCGTCACATCATAGGCCACTGCAGCGGCTGTAGGTGCCAGAGGCTCCACCACCAGGGTCCATCGTAGGTCACTGCGCCAGGTGTATGTGCCAGAGACTCCACCGCCACATTTTAGGTCACTGCATTGACTGTAGGTGCCAGAGGCTCTACCCCCAGCGTTAATCGTAGTCTCTGCACTGGCTGTAGGTGCCAGAGACTCCACCGCCACATTGTAGGTCACTGGAGCGGTTGTAGGTGCCAGAGGCTGTACTCCCAGGGTACATCGTAGCCTGTGTGCCAGCTGTAGGTGCCGGAGACCCCACCACTAGAGTGCACCACAGGTCGCTGGGTGGGCTTTATACACCAGAGACTGTTGTCAGGTGCCGGGCACAGCTTTCAGTGTCAGATGCTGTGTCTGTCTGCTGAAATCCCAGGCTGTGACTCTTGCAGATTTTCCTCACATTGGTTTTAGGATATGACCTGTACATAGGATGCAGCTGACGCAGGAGTGGAGTACCGCATGTCAGGCAGAAACCAGGCTGGGAGCCGCTAAGATCAGGCCACTGGAAGGAATCCAGGCTGCACCCTGAGGCCGAAGCAGGATCTCAGTCCCTCACTGTGGCCTGCCAGGCTGAGCCATCATTCACTTGGCCCTCACCAACCACCAGACTGGCTGATGTGCCAGAAGAGGCTGAGCCCGTCTTCTGTCTCCATGTATACACCGAAGTATAGAGAAAGATTGCTAAAGGAACAGACCGCTCTCGTTGTCAAGTTTAAGTTTGATTATGAGTGACATTTTCAGGTTTTAAAAGCCATTATTAGTGTCACTTTAATGCCTTACGTTTGACCTTCAAGATGCACTTTTTTCACAAATACAATAAAGCAGTGATGTTCATGTCATTAATACAGTTAAAAAATGACCTCCACAGCCTTAAAAGAGATGCCACACTTCTGGAATGTTCATAACTGACCACTAAGCTAGCATGGTGGATTCTGGAAGTTTTAAGCCCCTTTCCGGTCTTCTGATGGGAAGTGTCCACAGTGGAGGGTGGCCAAGCACCTGGCGGCAGTACTGCCCTGGCAGAGGCCTGCAGAGATGTCTGTGAAGAGACGCTTTTCTTTATTTAGGAGATATGGAAGGAGGAGCTGCAGCGCAGAGGGTGTGACGTACAGCACAGATGTAGACACACATTTATCTTTAGTCATGCTATCATTGAAGAACGTGATCTATGCACATCCATGGTGTCGTAAACCACCAGGCTCCAAGCCTTAATCCAGTCACTCCACCAGCCTAAGCTGAAGGTGCCTCCCCACCACCACCCACCGCTCCTAGCCACAGGACTGGGCTTTCAGAAGAAGTATCTCCTCCCAGTTCTTTCTGCTGTTGAAGGGGTTGGAAGAAGGGAGTAAAAGAGGACTCTCATTTCATAACTAATGCATCCTGAATTTACTCCTTCATGCAGATCTTATGTCCCCAACAACCATAAGCAAAACAAATATTCTATCATTCTTAGGCAATGTTAAAATAATGTTATAGGTTAATGCAAATTAGGTACCAATATGCTAGGGTTAAGTAGGAGCAGAATGTTTTAATGATTTATACAGCTAGACAATAAATACTTCGGACCAATGGGTCAGAAATACTCCATGTAATACCAATGGGATGTTAGATTCTATTACAAGACAGGAGGCTCAATTATGGTGACTTAACCTCTTTACTTATAGCGCTAGCAGCAAGGTGAAACATAACATAACATGGAAGAAAAATTATGAACAAAAGTATGAAAGCGGTCAGCTGTCTAGATCAGCTTTGACCTCACATGCGATCCACCAATCAGTAAACAGTTTCTGGTATAGTTATCCCTGCTGAGCAGCAACCGTCCTCTTCTTTGCTGCTCTAGCAACGGTAAGTATACATTTATTTTATTTAATGTGACCATTTATTGTCAATATGCACTGTGTTGTGGTGTACTTTGAATTTCTGTCATTGATTGAGGTCTGGTCTTTTTCTTTCTTTAATTAATGAATATCCTTAGCACACAAGTGCGTGAACCCTCAGTCGCCAGCCTTTTCCTCTCAGCTCGCATGACTCATCCGAGTCTCTCAGCTGTCTCCACACAGAGGAGGGTAGAGGGCATGACTGAGCGGATTCTCCTGGCTGTCTCCACACACAGGAGGGTTGAGCGCATGACTGAGCGGATTCTCTCAGCTGCCTTCACACATGAGGGTTGAACACATGACTGAGCGGATTCTCTTGGCTGTCTCCACACATGGGAGGGTTGAGCACATGTCTCAGCTGATTCTCTCAGCTGCCTTCACACATGGGAGGGTTGAGCGCATGACTGAGCGGATTCTCTTGGCTGTCTCCACACATGGGAGGGTTGAGCGCATGACTGAGCGGATTCTCTCAGCTGCCTTCACACATGAGAGGGTTGAACACATGACTGAGCGGATTCTCTTGGCTGTCTCCACACATGGGAGGGTTGAGCGCATGACTGAGCGGATTCTCTCAGCTGCCTTCACACATGAGAGGGTTGAACACATGACTGAGCGGATTCTCTTGGCTGTCTCCACACATGGGAGGGTTGAGAACATGACTCAGCTGATTCTCTCAGCTGCCTTCACACATGGGAGAGTTAAACGCATGACTCAGCTGATTCTCTTGGCTGTCTCCACACACAGGAGGGTTGAGAACATGACTCAGCTGATTCTCTCAGCTGCCTTCACACATGGGAGGGTTGAGCGCATGACTGAGCGGATTCTCTTGGCTGTCTCCACACATGGGAGGGTTGAGCGCATGACTCAGCTAATTCTGTCAGCTGCCTTCACACATGGGAGGGTTAAAGGCATGACTCACCTGATTCTCTTGGCTGACTCCATACAGAGGAGGGTTGAGCTCATGACTCAGTTGATTCTGTCAGCTGTCTCTACACACCTGTTGAGCACTGGGTGCTGGCTTCAACCAACAATGTTATTGTGCCTCATTCAACCTTTCACTTCTTATTTTTCAGTCGTGCTGAAAGCGTTTATGTTCTTCTGCTCTCCTGTTAAACACATAAGACACTTTTGACTGCTCAGGTGAACTGCATGCCACGGGCCTGCCTCATTAGCCTGGATGACAGTGAATTTCAACTATCTCTTTCTTACTATATCTGCATTTCTGAACTTGGCCATTTTTCGAGGTTGTTTATCCTCTCCTTGCAAGTGTGCAGTTAGTCTTCTCAGAGCAGTTTTCTCTTTGTATTGCCTCAACTTGGGACACAAAGAATGTATTAATTCTTCCCTATATAGTTCAGTTTTATTTTTTTCATGTTTTCTACTCAAGTAAAATGGAATGCACAGAGAAGAGTGGTCTGAAAAAGATAGCTATTTCAAAGCCTTCAAGAAATTCAGAGCCTAATGACTGACTCCTCTGTGGGAGAGGATTGCCAAGAAGGGCCTTCAAGGTAGGATTCTGCCTGTGATCAACCAGTTACAGTGCTGGATGTAATTCAGTCCACTGTTTCGGTATCCATGCAGTTGGTGCAGGAAGTATGAAGTCACTCAATTCTCACCTCCTTTCAAAAACTAGTAAAAAATGTACCCACTTATCCAAGACAAGACTCTCAAGTGCCTCAGGGGCGCAGGTCCCAATCAGCAAAACAACTGAATACCTCTTCTAAAAAGCGGATGCCTGAGGTGGCTCAGTCCCAGGGGTCTTCTATATCATTTCCCTTGACTTCCATTGATTGTCCTCCCTCAAAAAGGAGAAAGGTGTCTTTCTCTGACCCTTGACACACCACAGATGATCACTCAGATTCTGATAATTCTGGCTACGCCAATCATAATGGTAGCGATGATGATAATGCAGGGGATCTAAACCTGCCGCATGTCCCAGACAATGTTCCCTCACCTCCGTCTGGTGCCCTCCTGCACTATATTTTGACCCAGATAAAATTACACACCCCACATCAGAAATGGACCCCTTCTGCTCACATTGCTGCCTTCCTTGCTCACTGGATTTGAAAGCCTATGGAAAAACCAAACTGCAATAAACAGCGTTCAGAGTGTCCTAGACTCACCCTCTGAAATATTAAGCAACCCCTGATGAGATTAATCTCCGGTGTCTCAGTTGAGTGACAGCTGTTGACCCTGTAATGATGATAAGGGGATGTTGCCAAGGTCCCTCTTACAGATCGGGTGTGGATTCCCCACTAACATGAGCAGAAAAATGATGTTAATTAACATTAATGCATGCTGTCTGGAGGGAATAAGTGGAAAATACTGCCAGAGTGAGAGAGCGAGACAGCCACTGGAGCAGTAGGGTACATCATCTCCAGCAGCCTCAGTATTTGGGAAACTAAACCTATCAAAATGATACTGACTAAGGCAAGGACAAACCAAGATGGAATAGAATCTATCAAAGTTAATCAATCCGCCAAGGGCAATTTATGGCACAAGTTGGATGCAGCCTCACATAACTGAACTATAGCAACCACAGGAGGAATACAGACATGCACCAGCAAGATGCCACTCTGTCTAGGCGTACCAGAGTATTTCAGGACATTGCATCTACAAGGAAGGTTTGAGAGAATCCCTTCAGAGCCTTTTGCTAATACACTCAAGAAACAAAACGAAAGGAAGGAAACAGATAAGATGTGCTAGACATGTTAATATCAGTGGAGTCAACTCACCAGGTTAATCTCCAAGCAAGCTCTTCTGTTGTGTAACCAGAGACTTCTTGGAAAACTTCATGCAGAAACCAGAAGAGCAAGGACTGGTTCTTGGAGTCACCAAATAAAGGCTCCAAAGACCAAACACAAAACAGGCAAAAGGATGCTGCTGAGCCACATAATGTCTGCGGAGGGAGACTGCTACCGCACATGCTCTCTCTTTGCATGCTGGACTGCTGAGGTACTCAGCAGATTACCAGCCATTTTTCCTCCTTTTGGTCGGCTATCTAGTCATCTGGGGTGTCACGGATGAGCATTTAAGGGTCCAGGCTTAACATTCGGGTTCCTGAGATAGGTTTTGTTTTGCTAAAACTACCTTCCATTATTTTTTGTTTCATATGTATTATGCTGTGGGAGTACCTGTATCCGTTATAAAAGTCTGTTTAGAATTAGAGAATTCAACTAAAGTCGTACTTGGTGAAAATGTTTTTTTCTTTCCTTAAATTTTTACTTACAATAGAGGTCTGAATCACAACATAAATTATAAAGAATTAAATCACTTGTGCATGATTTATAGCTTTAAGAAGTAAGAGGAGGTGAGAGTGCTCCCACAGCATAATACATATGAAACAAAAAATAATGGAAGGTAGTTTTAGCAAAACAAAACATAGTGGCTCAAGATATCATCATCAAATGTCTTCTAGAAGCAGCATTAAAAGCACCTCTGTGGCGGGATTAAGCCTTACTGCCCAACCACTCCCGGGCTGTCTATTTGCTGCCCATCTGTCAGATTTTAAGAATATTAGTCACAGTGTTCCCTGTGATTGCTCCCTTTGTCCAACCTTCTTCAGTTTGTATGTCCGCCTTAATTAAATTGATTAGATTGTCTGGTCTCAGAGTTGTGATCTGTGCAAACGATACACACATTGCCATTGCTCTTGATGACAAGTTTCTGAAGAACCACATTGAATTTCATGACTGAAGGTTTCCAGTGCAAGCTTGGATGAGGACGAACTTTCTAAAGCTGAACACTGATAAAACAAGATTATCATCTTCGTAGGAAAAAATGAAGCCACAATCTCCTGACTAGATACTGACCAGCTCTGCTTATCCCCTCTCCTAAGTCTGTTCCTGAGGCTCGTAATCTGGGCATTTATCTTGATCACGAGCTCTCCTAGGCTCTGCAGGTCAGCACTCTCACCTCCTCCTACTTCTTAAAGCTATAAATCATGCACAAGTGCATTCATTCTTTATAATTTATGGAGTGATTCAGACCTCCATTGTAAGTGGACTGGACAGATGTAATGCGCTTCTACTTGGTTCACCTTACTAACTTCTTCAAAGTCTCTTAAGCACTTAGAACTAGGCTGCCCAGTGCTGGTTTGGTGTTAAAGCCTCCAAGATATCAATGATAGCCAATGGCCTCTTAATGAACAAAGAATATGCTTCTCATTTTTTAATTGATCCTATAGTTCTGGGACACTTTCCTTCTAAATAACCCCTCTCAAAGCTAACACAAGCCTCTTTTCAGGTACTTCATTAATTCTTGCGGGCTTAATTCATTCACATTTTGAACCATGCCATGCATCGATGCCTAACATGATTAATGCCTTGTCGCCTTACAGGTGATCATTCCAATGCTTGGAACATCTGCAATGTGAGTTTTTCTGGTGGCTGTTCACTCATACATTTAGCTCACTATTAGGTACCTTTAATTGATTACATTTCTATTTTGCATAAATTATCTTCCTTTCGTAAACTCCCTACAAATATATTACATAGTTGGTTACACTATTCCTCTCCAGTCTATCGATCTCACTCTTTTTTTTCTTACAAGTAATATAAGTTGTTCTAGCTAATTGGTTTCATTCATTAAGGCATTCCTAAACCAACTGAATTACGATACCCATTCTTTCAGAATAACTTTTCATAATTCCAAATCAACGTATCAGTGAGTAAATCCCCTCGCACACGACAATTGACTCCTTGACCTTTTTACTTGCACATCCAAAATCGATCATAGCTCAATTTTTTCCATTTTCAGAAAGTGGCACTTGCGTCATGAAACTTTTTGTCCTGATTATAACTCTCATTTTCTAACCAAACAACAAGCAGTGATCCGGGTCATACGTAAAAGCCCAACTAAGGGACGTGGGAAAAAGCCTGTGACAATTAGAAAAAGAATAACAAGAACCAGTAATATAACTTTTCAAACCTGCACTCGATCCAGTCCTCGTAGGAAGAACACACTCCGTGCTCTTTGATAATTCATAAAAGTTGACTCCTTCAAGGGAGTCAACCAAGGCTTCACATTTTGACCTTTCGTTTTTTCTTTTCACCTCTACAGAGAGTATGGGGGATCAAACCGGTACCAATATAATCAGACTGGAATTAAAGGCACGGCTAGATGCTGGCCACTGGTTGGGGGCCCGCCAGGAGAGTACTGACGTCTGACCCAAAGTAAATTTGCAAGGTTGATATAAGTTCCAAACAGGTTTATTTCTTGGGCTTGGGGGGTTGGTAAGCTCCAGACCTGTGATTTGTGTGGAGAACTTGGTGCAGACGACTATCACACAAGCAACACACACACAGCATCCATATACCAGACAAGAAGTTGCCCACAACCTACACCACTTACTGCAGCTGTGGTACAACTTCTGACATAAAATGTTAGGGGTCTCAATTCTCCTCTAAAGCACCATGAGACTTGAGGGGCTATACCATCCTAATGCCCAGATGCGCCTACAAGAGATTTTCCTACTGCCATAGGACAAAAGACCGATGTCCAATAGGCAACATCCAACCTAACTACAGGTCACTGTTTAAAGAAATCTAGTGGAGGGACATTAGCATTTCATAAAGACTTAGCATTTCCACTGACCACTAATGACAATTAAGCTGGGAGGTACTGGGTAGTTATGGGTTCGCTGGTGGGGACAGACACTGCATTGGTGTATGACCCTTCACAAAGACCCTTCCAACTTTTGTCAAGAAAACCTTTTTGTCCTTGATATATTTAATAAAATGTAAGATAAAAGGGGGACTAATCTGCATAGGTGATTTCAATATGCTGTAAGATCCACTTTTAGCGAGGCACCTTCCAAATATGTACAATGGAACCGCTATGTCAACTCGGCTACGGGGTGCTCTAGGTATGAAAGATATCTCAGCAAACAGCTTAGCACATCCCAGCGACGGGATATACCTGCTTCTCGCCAAGGCACACGATTTATTCTAGAATGAATCTTTTCTGAGGCCCCAACTCTCTTGTAGAGGTGACTGAGAGGATACGAATATGACTAATGCAATCTCTGAACACACCCCCATCACATGGTGCATCAGCAAGAAAAGGATCATGGAGATTTGATGCTGGCATAGTGATGGCTAGGAAACAGACAGGAATTATGCCACCTTATGCAGGGACACTTAGTCCTTAACATGAATGGGAATGTATCCGCACAGATTGTCTAAGCTCCTCAGAAGGCAGTAGCAAGCGGCACATGCATTACTATTAAGGCGGATCAAAGGATGAAAGGATCCAATGAAAGAGAGAGACTAGAACAGGATAAGAGAAAGGGGGAACAGCGAAACGGGGGAAAGGCCAAACTGACTACAATTAAGGAACTTACACTGCTGCCAGCACGACTCAACTTGGTTCTTTCATAGAGGACTGACTTAGCACCAACCCTGCTGGTCTACCTGCAGCACCTGACCCTCAAAGAACAACTGACCTGTTCTGCTGCCTCTAAGAAATGGGGAGAGCAGCCAGTATTTCAGCAATCAACTGGAGGAACTGCCTTGGAATAGAGTAGCTGCTCACCTGCATCCGCAGGCATCCAAGAAAGCCCTGAGATGACCCAGACTGCCAGAAACCCAAACCCAGAAATCACCACTGCCCCTGAGCAGCCCAGCTCATGTTCAAGTGGGCCATCGGAGTCAGCGTAGACTCCAGGCCCTCCAGAAAGGAAGCCCACCCTGTGCTCGCCCACTGTAGACTTCACATGTCTGCAAAATGTTTCTGCAGTCCCGCCTGCAACCGCGAATGACCAGGTGGCAAATACCCGACACCCCAGGACACCTCTGCACCTGTTTGCCCCGGACCCAGGAGAAGAGAACCAAGGGTGTCCCCACATCTCTCACCCTCGTGAGACCAGAGCCCACTTGTTGCCTTGATCGTTCTGGACCCCCAGTCCACGCCTGCAGAGTGTTTCTGCAGTCTCCCACAACCATGAAGAACTCCAGTGCTGGACCCGATGCCAAGAGACGCCACTGCACCCCCACCCTACTGTCTGTGAAGTGGACTGATGGTGTCCCAACATGCCCATTGACCTCAAGGGCCAAACCCATCTGTGGGTTCCCCTGGACTGTCATTCCAGTCCATCCCTGCAGCAACTTTGTAACAGGACCAATCCCTATTGACTTGAATGGGACACCTGGGACCGTAACACACCTCTGCACCCGCACCAAAGTTCCCTGAGGTGACCTGCTGGTGTGGCCTTGGACTTTACCTCCAAATACCCTTAAGTGCAGGAGATTGGTCCCATAAGTCCTTGTACTGTACTTTCCGTCTTTGTTTTCCTCTATAGAACTGCATTGCAGCTTCCTGAAAAATGCACTGTCTACTCTTAAAAAGTTTTAAAATTTGTAACTTGAAAAGTACTCATCTGACTCTGGTGATCTTGGTATCAAAGTTTATATAAAAGTATGTGTTGTTTTTATAAATTGGTGTCGGATTTCTTTATTGAGTGTGTGTTTCACGTACTGCATGAGTGGGCACCTCTCATGCTGAGCACTACCCTCTGATATGCCTAACTGCTCCACTACACTGCCCAAGAAGAGCATTTGGAATGTCACATATGCCTCCGTGACACCTCTGAGGATTGCCTGGACTGTCTGCACAGTGTACTGCATTTTTGTCCACTCTTTAAAGAGCCACCTTCATACGGAGGGTATTTGGTGACATGTTTGCCTTTTTTGTTGATTTATATGTGTAATTAGGAAAGTGGGTGAGTATATTTCTCACTCTCTTCCTTGGTCGGTGGGATAAAACTGGACTGCCACTTGTTAAGCAACATGTTCCACTCAGGAGAAATTAAAACCTTCCCAGCACGTAAACAAGACTTCACTTTTTTTGAACTTGAAACATTACACTCTCTCCAGATCCCACACTGGGCAGTATCTCTAACTCAGAGTCAGAACTGCAGTGACAAGCTTTTCTGAACATACAACACTGTGAAAGGACTGATATGAAACACATACGAAATACTAAACCATACTTTTGAAACTTCCAAGAGACAGTACATAACCCGGTGGGAGATCACACTGGCAGGGGAGGGTGGCAATAACACAAGAACAATAGCAAAGGCTATGGAGTGGCACAAGTGGTGTGACGTGTAGGGTACAGAACAGAGAGGCCATATACAAACTGATGTTTATTTGAAGAGCAAGCGGACTGTACGGAAATAAACATGTCCTATCCTTGATGAGAAATATTGGTGTTTTTGTGGCTTGGAAAGGAATGAACCACAAATCTGGTGCGAGTGACCTAGAACAAAGGTGTTCTGCACGAAACTCTGAGCATTATTAAGAGCATGTGGGGCTGTCCAATACCGGTGGATGCAGCAGTGATTACCTTGGATCGGGTACAATGAACAATTAAAGGATTCTCACAACACACAGGTTACTTGCTGCTAAGCAAGTGATCACAGCCCACTGGAAAAAGGCAGCCTCGCCATACTGACTGGGCTAGGAATCTATGGACATTGATAGCTATAGGGATACTTAAATACGATCTACTAGAAAAAAGGAGTAAATCTGAAACTATTAGGAAGTCGCTGAAGATTCTTGTCATGTCCAAAGACTCAACGAGCTATAGGAATACCTACATGCAATGTACTAGATGAAAGGAGAACATTGGAAACTTTTAGGAAGTCGCTGATGCTCCTTGTCGCGTCCAAGAACTCAACGTGCTATAGGAATACTTACATTTGATCTACTAGATGAAAGGAGGGAATCAAAAACTATCAGGAAGTCGCTGAAGCTCCTTGTCGTGTTCAAGTACTCAACAAGCTATAGGAATACTTACATAGATCCACTAGATGAAATGAGGACATAAGAAACTATTAGGAAGTCCCCGATGCTCCTTGTGTCCAAGAACTCAATGAGCTATAGGAATACTTACAAATGATGAACTAGACGAAAAGAGGAAATCTGAAACTAATTGGAAGCCGCTGATGCTCCTTGTTTTGTCCAAGAACTTAACAAGCTCATTAGTTATCTGACCCCAGAAAGAACTTTTTTTAGGGATTAAAAGAGGGGAAAGAGGTAGAGTTTTTGTAACTTTATATGGTTCATATTCTGACTGGTTTGGTTGGTTAGGTGCAGATATATGTATCTAACTTTAGGTTCAAAAAATATATGTTATTGTTAAAAAGCGTTTTAGTAGGTGGGAAACTGTGTGAGCTGGTGGGGAGGTACCAGAACTTCCAATAAGGAGTTATTTCGGATATTTCAAAGCTATGTACAATAGAAGAAACTGTAAGAAAACACAAATGCAAAATCAGAATAGCAAGTGAGAAAGTTACTACACCCCGAAACGGGCCTTCCATCAGTTCCACAAATGAAGAAGTGTCAAGAAGTGTCATTTTAGATGAGCTCGTGAGCTACTGGGAGCTCTACAGCTACATAGATGATTTTTAAATTGGGTAAATAGGAAAACACCAAATTTGCCCAGTAATATTAGGTGCATTTTAGATTAATTTGTGTGCAATCTACAGGGAGTGCAGAATTATTAGGCAAATGAGTATTTTGACCACATCATCCTCTTCATGCATGTTGTCTTACTCCAAGCTGTATAGGCTCGAAAGCCTACTACCAATTAAGCATATTAGGTGATGTGCATCTCTGTAATGAGAAGGGGTGTGGTCTAATGACATCAACACCCTATATCAGGTGTGCATAATTATTAGGCAACTTCCTTTCCTTTGGCAAAATGGGTCAAAAGAAGGACTTGACAGGCTCAGAAAAGTCAAAAATAGAGAGATATCTTGCAGAGGGATGCAGCACTCTTAAAATTGCAAAGCTTCTGAAGCGTGATCATCGAACAATCAAGCGTTTCATTCAAAATAGTCAACAGGGTCGCAAGAAGCGTGTGGAAAAACCAAGGCGCAAAATAACTGCCCATGAACTGAGAAAAGTCAAGCGTGCAGCTGCCACGATGCCACTTGCCACCAGTTTGGCCATATTTCAGAGCTGCAACATCACTGGAGTGCCCAAAAGCACAAGGTGTGCAATACTCAGAGACATGGCCAAGGTAAGAAAGGCTGAAAGACGACCACCACTGAACAAGACACACAAGCTGAAACGTCAAGACTGGGCCAAGAAATATCTCAAGACTGATTTTTCTAAGGTTTTATGGACTGATGAAATGAGAGTGAGTCTTGATGGGCCAGATGGATGGGCCTGTGGCTGGATTGGTAAAGGGCAGAGAGCTCCAGTCCGACTCAGACGCCAGCAAGGTGGAGGTGGAGTACTGGTTTGGGCTGGTATCATCAAAGATGAGCTTGTGGGGCCTTTTCGGGTTGAGGATGGAGTCAAGCTCAACTCCCAGTCCTACTGCCAGTTCCTGGAAGACACCTTCTTCAAGCAGTGGTACAGGAAGAAGTCTGCATCCTTCAAGAAAAACATGATTTTCATGCAGGACAATGCTCCATCACACGCGTCCAAGTACTCCACAGCGTGGCTGGCAAGAAAGGGTATAAAAGAAGGAAATCTAATGACATGGCCTCCTTGTTCACCTGATCTGAACCCCATTGAGAACCTGTGGTCCATCATCAAATGTGAGATTTACAAGGAGGGAAAACAGTACACCTCTCTGAACAGTGTCTGGGAGGCTGTGGTTGCTGCTGCACGCAATGTTGATGGTGAACAGATCAAAACACTGACAGAATCCATGGATGGCAGGCTTTTGAGTGTCCTTGCAAAGAAAGGTGGCTATATTGGTCACTGATTTGTTTTTGTTTTGTTTTTGAATGTCAGAAATGTATATTTGTGAATGTTGAGATGTTATATTGGTTTCACTGGTAATAATAAATAATTGAAATGGGTATATATTTGTTTTTTGTTAAGTTGCCTAATAATTATGCACAGTAATAGTCACCTGCACACACAGATATCCCCCTAACATAGCTAAAACTAAAAACAAACTAAAAACTACTTCCAAAAATATTCAGCTTTGATATTTATGAGTTTTTTGGGTTCATTGAGAACATGGTTGTTGTTCAATAATAAAATGAATCCTCAAAAATACAACTTGCCTAATAATTCTGCACTCCCTGTAATGTACACCATGAAATGTAATTTATACAACGAAACGTCGTTTAAGTGAAATATATTCCTTGAATTCACAATGAGACCTGCACAGGTACAATTCTTGCCTAGGTCCTGTTTTCTGGTGGGCCTTTAAATTTGATGATTTTTTAAAGTCTTACCACCATCACTGCATCTGCATGTGATTTATTTCTAATAGATGTATATAGGTGTTACTATAACCTCCCCCTACAAACAGATTCAGTAAAACATTTATCCACAGTACAAATAGCTAACTACATACTTGCACCAAATTCTTAAACATATCAGTAGTATTAATCAGGGAAATACACGCAGGTACAGATTTCAGATTTAGTAACTTGTTCAAATGATTTCATTGAAAAATAATTGCTGCTTCTCACAAAGGTTCTATGTGTGTATTCGCAATCCCTTCACCTAGGGCTTCAAAGCTATATATGATTTAAGGATTCAAGAAATCTGTGGCAGGGCTGACCCAATCTTTCCAAACTTGGAATGCAAGCACTTCTTCCATCAAGGATAAATTCACAAAGGATATGAATAACGACACATGCTCTCGCCGCACTCTTTCTCTTAGTGTACACCTGTGCATAATACCCCTAATCGCCCCCACAGGCGTATTTTGTTTTTACCCTTTATAAAGGCACAACACATTAAAAATAACTGCTTCCTAAGCCTCTTCTTATGTTGTCCATTGCTATTTGAAGAGTTTCGATTTGTGTCAGGCTATTCTTATGAAAGGTCGTCATCACTTTAATTTATTACCACGAGTATCCTCCAAGACTGGGTGCAATGAGTACTTTCTGAAGTATGTATCACCCCTGTGACCTACTCACTGGAAAGCCGCCGGTGGCAATGGGAAAAACTTGTACAATCAAGACTGTTATGGCATTATTGCTAACATATATGACCCGGGTGACATCTCTCTTGGAGGATCAGAACCATACGGGGAGGAGTGGATTTTTTAAAAGTATTAGCTGGATGTGGTACAATCCTTCATAGCATTCCATCTACCAAGAGGAGTTTCTGCACTGCTATTACAGCTCCACAGCACTTTTATAGGTACCTTATCATTTCAGTGCTTATCACTGTAATGCCACTCAAGGTTTAGTAACTTTTATGTCACAATATTCTTTTTCAGTGAAGTATTATTTTAATTTTGTATAGTTAAAAAAAAAAATCAAGCAATCATTTTGGCTAGAAGGAGGAAAAAGGTGGAATATCATCTAAAACCGAGGAGGATTTACAACTTTCGCCTCCAGTTCTTTATTCAGTCCCAACACACTTATCCTAAATATGCAGTAAACTACAGTTATTTTTTTTTAAACATGTTGCCTCTTTGTCGTATCATTCCTGCACAGTCCACTCAAATCCTTTCACTGAATGCATGCTGATTGTCCTGTTGTTCAGAATAACAGTACACCCCAACAAGTACAGACATAAATGTCTTGGGAAGCTCAAGCTTTACTCCCACGCTGGGCATATTTCTGAAAATTGCTCAGCATTAACCTCACATTTGGGGAAAGTGGCCTTCACATGGCCGCACAGTGCCAAAGAAAGCTTCTCCCCAGAGCTCGAACGTGGGTGCATCTTCGCTTCCACATTCACTGAGTTTTGTAGGTATCTACATATGGCTTTGCATACTATGGTCATCTTACATTCCTTTTCTACTTTCAATACACAGAACAGAGTAATCAATGGACGCAGAGACATCTAAAACTGTAGTGGTACTGTAGAGTTTTTCTCCGACTGCCTGGTAGAAGGCAACCTCATTCAGCACCTTTGCATAATCTAATTCCAACTGTTTAGCCTGAAAAAAAACTATTTATGTGTCAAGACTGGATTTTCTCAATTATATTTCAAAGCCTATTTTTTGTAATAATCCCATTTGCTGTCCATTGTTTTGTGTCATAATGTCACACCGTTGTTTCCAGAAAAATAAGGCTGCAATGAATTAATTCCTGCAGCTTGTGTCTTGAAGCCCGCCTTATACCCTTAAGCCAACCATGGTCTTCACAATCAGGCCTGCAGAGGGAAAAACCAACCTACATCATGAAAGGAGCCTAATGCGAGCTTGGTTGGGTGACTGGTGGACAGCAATGCATGTCTATAAGTGCAATGGGACTAGGAAAGGATGTAGGAGACACAAGCCATGAGAGCAGACTGAAAGAAACTGAAGATGATGGCTGAGGGGAAGAAAAGCAGAGAAGACGCAGATGATCGTGGTAGCAGCATGGGAGGCAAAAAAGAAGTATAGCTGTGTGTAGGAAAGGAAGATGTGAGGTGCAGAGGGTGCAAATGAGTGGGGAAGAGCAGAGGGGACGAAACAGACATTAATGGCTTAAAGACAATAAACATTCGAGATAAGATACTACTTCTTTAAAGTCTTAAGCCAAAAACTGTTGTGTGCTGCTGTCAATTCGCCCCTGTGCGGCTACTCTTGTATACACACCTGGTAAGCTCAGGTGTCTCTGCCGGTTCCTTATATCGTCTTTTATACTTGCGTCTGCTCTAGTTCACTTTCCTTTTCTGCTGATCTGGCTCCTCCAGCGAACCTCCTGATCGTTTTCCAAGGCTGATAACACACTAAAACTCATTTGTTTTGATGGTAGAACTTTTTCCCAGCGGTTCCTGTCTCCAAGTTGGGTTTGTTTTGTGTACCTATCATGATAACAATGAACTGCATTCTACCATCACAGAAGTCTTAGATCATGTTTTCCAGTAATCGCTGACATTTTCTGCCCATGCTGTTTGTAATCCTGGCATTTTCTCAAAACCTGCTTCTTTCTGCAATTCAAGCATTGTCACCTCATTGGAGGTTCCTGTCTGACTTGTCCTTCTAGCTTTCTGGATTAATCCTGTTGCACCTATGAAGAATGTGACTATTTCTGTTACCTTGTTCCACGTTTCATTCACTTCACATTATATGTTCAGGTGTATCATCAATGTGTGTCTTTCTGAACTTAAGGCAGAGTCACTGCTATGGACAGACACTTCAACCATATTATTATTCACCAGTTTCTCCTTCAAGGCCATGTCAATTTTTTATCAGTTAGGATTTCCAATTTATTGTTGTCTTTCAGGTTCAGGTTGTGTTACACTCCTCTTTCCAAACATTTTATTTGTCATAAATCATCTTAATAACACTGGCCCAGAGTGAATTTGCTGAGGCTGACTTGCGTTTTATGTGACTCAACATTGTCCCGGTGTATCAGCATACATGTTTTTGTCCCTTCTTTGTGGTTCTTGGCAATAACTTTTTTGCAATTCAGATACCAAAATTCTTCACACAATCACTGCTCTAGTATTGTCTTTGTTTGGTCTGCATTTACTGTTGGTATTTTCAGACTGACGGCCCCCTGGAGGTCCTACCACGTGTACAGGTTTTGTGGGAGGAGGGTGGTATTAGTGTCCCCATAGTGTGGTTTGATTTAGCATACATACAATAACAAAAATGAATATCTTTTCTAGGCATGGCCTACCAGGATAATACTTAACATAACTAAGTAGTCATTTTTAAGCTTCGTATGTTGAATAGGTATTTTCTAGAATAATGCCTTCTGTGACTTTGGACTTTAATCCCTGGCAACTGTTGGGGGTAAATCAGCAATCATAGAGGAATACCACCAATACACGGATGTTATTGATTCTGCAGTTTTGTCATGGATGCCGCAACCTCAGTCAATCATGGCGCTACACCTAGAGTTAGGGGTGGCCAACTTTTTATTCAGGGGGAGAAGAGTCATTGTTATCGTCTTGTTCGGTTTTGATATACATTTGGTAAACTGAGTCCCACTGCACACCGTTACTGACATCAGACTTAACAGGGGTGGTGTTATTCACATCCTCTCTCCATTCTCCTATGTGTGTTCGCTGATGTGCCCTTAGGTTAGATGATTCAGTGAAGCTCTTCCCACATTCAGTGCAGCTGTATGGTTTTTCTCCTGTGTGTGTTCGCCGGTGGTTCCGTAGTTTTGCAGATTCCGAAAAGCCCTTTCCACATGTAGCACACATGTAGGGTTTTTCCCCTGTGTGTGTTCGCTGATGACACTTTAGATGAGAAGACTGATAAAATCTCTTCCCACATTCATTGCATTTGTATGGTTTTTCTCCTGTATGTATTCGCTGGTGAGATCTTAGTTTTGATGAATCAGTGAAGTTTTTCCCACAGTCACTGCAGTTGTATGGTTTTTCACCTGTGTGTAGTCTCAGGTGACATGTTAGGTTTGATGCTCGATTAAACCTCTTTCCACATTCATTGCATCTATAAGGCTTTTCGACTATGTGGATTTGCTGATGTGTTCTTAAAGTTAATGATTCTGTAAAACCCTGTCCACACTCTTTGCAAATGTATGGTTTATCTCCTGCATGTCTTTGCACGTGGTGCTTCAAGGCCAAAGAGTTACTGAAGCTCATATCACATTCACTGCATATGTATATTTTTTCTTCAGTGTGTATTCGCTGATGTATCTTTAGTTTTGATAATTCACGAAAGCCCTTTCCACATTCGCTGCATTTGTGTGGTTTTTCTCCTGTTTTTATTTGCTGATGCCTCGTTAGGTTTGATAATCGATTAAAACTTTTTCCACAGTCGCTGCATTTGTACGGCTTTTGGCCTGTGTGCATCTGATGATGTGCCGTTAAGTGTGATGACTGACTAAAGCTCGCCCCACATTCAATGCACATAAATGGTTTCTCTCCAGTGTGTGTTCTCTGATGGTTCTTGAGCTGCGATGGGAAACTATAGCTCTTCTCACAATCACTGCAAGCAAATGGTCTTTCTCTTGTGTGTGTTCTATAATGGGTCTTCAGCTGTGCTGGGGAGCTATAGCTCTTCTCACAGTCACTACACTTGTAAGGCTTGTCTCGGTTGATTGGCTTCTCAGGGTTGGAGACATTATTGCAAACATCCAACGGGGATGTTTGCTGATCGGCCATCACATCAGATGAATCACTAGAGCTACTCATTCTCCCATTCAGCACAAGTGCGTGCTGCTTCCAATGTGTGCTTGTCAATTTACAATTAAAGTCGAATGGTAATTAAAATGCTCCTCACACTTGAGCCACACATGGCGTCGCCATTGGGTTTTATGTTCTCCAGTTGATGTTGATTTTGGCACAGAGCTGAATGGGCCACACTGCTCATCCAGGTCATTTGTGGATATTTCTCTGCATGGAACATACCAAGACCCTTTTCTTTCAACCTTCAATCCTGTGCTTCACAAGTCATGCTCTGTACCTTTTCGCATGTACTCTGGTGCTGCGCCCTGGCCAAGTGGTGTTTACTACGGATTAACACCTCTGCATGAATGGTATTCTTTGAAAAAGATGAGTGCCTTCATAACCACCTCACACCATGATCCATGAAGGGTGTTTGTTTGGTGTGCCAGTGCCTTGAGTTTGTTTTGAATCTGTTCTGTGTGTGTCCTGGCACTTAAGTGTTCAGACCCGTCTCATACTTCTGCTGGACTGGTTACAGAACATTTAATGTAGGTGAATTATTTTGTCTCTTGACATTGGTGACCTTCAGTTATGCCTCTTCTTGCAGACGCCCAATATCCAGTTTTCAGCATCCTTCATGATATATGATCTTCACAGGTGTGTAGAGGCCAAACCGCTGCTAGATGCAAATAGAAATGAGATCATTAAAAGCATTTTTAAAAGTACTATCTGCAATAGAACAGCACAGGTGAGTACTTCATACAAAATTACATTTAATAAAATCTAAACTAGAAGCAAGTAACAGCAGCAACCACGGCATGTGTCAGCGATATCTGTTCTGTTCTGAAAGAACTGGTACTGACATGTAATGGCTGGTATGGTATGTAGCTATCTGTTGGGATGAACAACCCTCATGAGAGGCACTGTACCAACTGCAGCCGATAATCACCACTAAAAGTCCCCGAATGACTTCTGTTTGCTTATAATTTCAGTCTGACACACACTGAAAAACCTATCTTTGCCTCCATGGACTACAGATCCCAGAATGTACTGCTAGGTATTCACCTGACATCCACTGTGCAATACTTTCTATGGGAATAGTTCCTCTACACTAGATTCCCTCTTCCAGGTCCTGTAAGAGATAGGAATTACTCTCGCCAGTTATTAGTCTTGTGCAACCAAATCGTATCACTCCACCAAGGGCTTGGTGCTGCCTGGAACTACTCACAAGCTGCCACTCCCTAAAGCTTGTTGTTCCTGCACTGGATCTTGGACATCTGTGTCCCTGGACTCTTGCCTGATTTCCTGTCCAGTTCCTGCCATGCTTCAGCAAGAGCCTATGTCGTGTGCAGCCTGATGCACATTTTCTCCCAGTCCTGCTTTTATTTTGCTTACGGCTTTGTCTGCCTTTTGTTTACTCGTCAGGTGCAGCACCTGGTGTTCGTTTTATAACTGTTTTTAGTTGGTGCCTTCAGTTCCTGCTATTATTTCCCTTTGCTTATTCCTTTTGTTTGTGATAGCTTGTATTGCTACATGGACTACGTGCATGTGGCAGCACTACGTGCAAGGTAAACAGTGGTGCAGGGTGTGGACCATTGGCCTCTGCTTTCATTGGCCTTCGCTTCCATTTTGGTTCACGACTCCATTTTGTCGAGTCTGGTTCGGTGCGTAAGGCACAGTTCTGTGTTTTTCCACAAGCTTCGGCAAGCTGAAGGGTGGGTGTTTTTCTGCTCAATTTCGCTCCATCTGCCTGGTACGAAGGGCGCTATTTACATTCCACGAGCTATCAGTTAGAACAACAGGGGGATGCGCCTGTACACAAGGAGGAATGCAAGCTGCCTGTACACAAGGAGGAATGCAAGCTTCACCTTGGAGTCCTCTCCTGGGAACTTGGCCTGTTCTGAGGAGACGTCTCGAAGGGTGAACAAGGTACCGCCGATTGCACAATTTGTAAAGGAGGGGGTCTTTTTCTAGAAAAGACGCCTGGGCGTTAGTAAATACTATAAAAGTTGGGGGCCTGGATGGGCTGGTTTAGGAACTCTCTTCTGGGTTGGACGCAACGCCAGGAGGACTGATTGTCCCGAACAGAGGCTCCCTGTGTCAGCTGATTTGGGTTCCCCAGCTTTGTGTACGGCGGAGGGATGCAGACGCTCTTTTCGGTGAAGCTTTTCAATTTATTAAGTGCATTGTGTGTGCGCGCGTAATATGTACTTATTCTTGCAGTCATTTTCATGCTATTGAGCATTGAAGTATATTGTGTGTGCGCGCGTAATATGCACTTATTCTTGCAGTCATTTTCATGCTATTGAGCATTGAGGTATATTGTGTGTGCTTGTATTATATGCACTTACTCTTGCAATTATTCACAGAGTGCTTATATCTTTCCTGATGTATATATATATATATTAGTGTGGTTTAGTTTTGCTAGCTGAGAACTTGCCCCTTAAATAAACTTGATTATTCTACTTACGAAGGTGTTTGAGAGTGATTGCTTTACATTGAGCCTTAAAATATCCTGAAGTGCATAGTTTTGATATTCTGAAGAGTAAAGCAGCACAAATTGGCGTAGTCGGCAGGATTCGAAAAAAAAAAAAGGGAAAATGCTTAATAAGATCAAAGCGAGCTCAAAAGCAGGTTCTCGTGTAGCAAATCCAGACATAGAAATACCGGGGTGGGAAACTGCCCCGTATAAACTTTTAGCTCAGGAATGGTCACGTTGTGCTGGTTTGTGTGAAAATTGGAATGCGTGTATGTTGAATGTGGAACCTGAAGATCTTCTTATATGCTTACAGAAAGTTTCAATTGACAAGGGAAGGGAGATTTGTGCGTTGGGGAGGCGAGGCTGGATCTTGCTTTCTGCGTACCGAAAGTTGTATGAAAAATGTTTACAGTTACAAAAAGATCACGAGCAGCTGGGGAAGGAGTTAGTAGAAGCCCGAAATTCCTCTACCATGCTAGCTTGTCAAAATAAATTATTAAGTGATAAGTTGGAAATGTACCAACTGGTTGCAGAGAGAACGGCCGTTAGCGTAGCTAAATATAAACACAAGAAACGAAGAGGGAAAGTTAATAAAAAGAAGGTGCATTTAGCTATCTCTCAGGCAGGATTAGCCTTTGACCCTGAATTTTGGGATGGAAACATCTGGGATACATCTGATTTTTCAGATGGGTCCGGGGGCGATGACTGCCAAGATGTTAGACAGGAGAAGACAGAGCGCAGGAATGTTGTCCGTGCGCAGCCCATATATCGGCGAAAGTTACAGCATAGCCCAGCTAATCCTGGAGGGGTGATGTTGGATGCCCTGGAGGATTATACACAGCAAGAACTAAGTGATGTGATAGACAGATTTCGACAGAGGTCTGGGGAAACATTGCTTACGTGGTTGGTGTGGGTGCACGATATGGGGGGCCAGGGGGTCCAATTGGATCACGGCGACGCCCCGAGGCTTTGTATGTTAAGTACAGACCCGGTTATTCAAAATGAGTTTAGAACCTATCCAGGGAATGGTCCCATGACCAATTTGTTAGAGCTAGCTGCGCAAGGGTGTGCTCAGAAGTATCCGACAGAGTCAGACTGGCCGCCTAATGATAAACCTTGGTATACTTTGAGAGATGCAGTACAGAGATTGAAGGAAGAAGGGATGAAAACAGCTATCTTTATGGGTAATGCCCATGATTTGATGAATGGAATTTTAAGTGTGTCTGTGCGAAACCGGCTGATTAGGGCCGCTCCTCCTGCATATAAGCATGTCATCATGACTTTGTTAATTAATCAGACGGGTAACCCATTGTCTCAGGTGGTAGAAGCGGTGCGTGAGTTAAGTGATTTAGGAGAATGGGCTAAGCCAGAGAGGAATTCACGGTCTGAGAATCGTACTGATAACAACAGGGTGACAAGGCGAGACATGTTTCAGGCCTTGCTGCGAGATGGGGTGACCAGGAATGAAATTGATGGGATAAGCACCAAGGACATGTGGGAAATGTACCGCAAACGCGGTTTGGATAAAAAGGAGGGGAGCAGGAAAGGGAACAAGAAGGATAACAAAGTGGTGAACCAGAGAAAGGCAGGAGGGGAGGAGCGTGAGGGTGAAAAGGGAGAGAGAGGGAGAGAACCCCACAGTAGAGAGAGAGATCCCCAGAGGACGGAAATTGGGAGGAAGAGCACCGAAGCGCAGAGGGAACCCGGAGCAGGGAGAGAGACCGGGAACTGACAGGTTCTGGGAAAACTCGAGGAAGAGAGCGGGAGAGGGAGCTGGTAAGCTCAGAGAGGTTGCGAAGCAGAGACAGGGAGGAGGAGTTCCCTGAGAATTACCGCAAACTGTATCCAGATTTGACTTGGGCAGACTCGGATGTGCGCAGAGTGAAAATAGATTAGGAAACAGGCCAAACTCCGGTGCAGGGATGGGCTCGCAAAGATAACCGACCTCATGTCAAAGTAGAAATTTATTGGAAACGTGGAAATGTTCAAAAAGTTCGAGCCCTCGTTGACACCGGAGCGGAGGCCACTTTGATTCATGGCAATCCAAGAAAATTCAGGGGACAGTACTTCACCATTACGGGATTGGGCGGAAAAGAAACCCCGGCAGTGCAGATAGTGGTTCCCATGAAAATAGGGGCACTTCCAAAGAGAGAATACACTGTCCTGATTGTGCCCATTCCCGAATACATTATTGGAATTGACATTTTGAAAGGGATGACCCTACATTTGGAAGATGGATGTTATCAATTTGGTTCCAAAAGATTTATATCAATAGCCGCCGCAAGGGTGGGGCTGTTGAAGATTCCTCCGGTAACACTTCCCCAAGCTACTAAGGTGATTCAAATGAAACAGTACAGAATACCGGGAGGACATGAGGAGATTAGCCAGACTATACATGATTTACTAGAGGCCGGGGTAATAGTTCCCATCACCACTGCGTGGAATAATGCCCTCTGGCCTGTTCGTAAAAGTGATAACAGTTGGAGGATTTGCATTGATTATCGCCAATTGAATAAACATACACCTCCTCTGACTGCAGCGGTCCCAGACACCATTACCTTGATTGAGAACATACAGAAACACAGTGGGACTTGGTATGCAACCATTGACATTGCCAATGCCTTCTTTACGATACCAATAGCTACTGAGAGCCAGCCTCAGCTGGCATTCCAGTGGGCGGGGCGTCAGTACACCTTCTGTAGATTACCCATGGGGTATTTACATAGCCCCACTATCTGCCACCGGCTGGTAGCAGAGCATTTGGATGAAGTACCAGTGGTTCCTGGAGTGCAAATTTCTCACTATATAGATGACGTGATGATGCAGGGAGAGACGCAAGAACAGGTGCAAATTCAGCTAGACAGGGTGGTGGAACATTTGCAGAATCAAGGGTGGGAGATTAACCCCGAGAAAGTGCAGGGACCGTCTCAGAGCGTGAAATTTTTGGGCATTCAGTGGAATCAGGGACACAGAGAAGTGTTGCCAAAAGTGAAACAAAAGATTAAGGAATTCGCAGTACCGCGAAATCGGAAGGAAGCCCAGAGTTTTATTGGACTATTCGGGTATTGGAGACAACATATACCCCATTTGTCTCAGATTTTGGCCCCATTGTACAAAGTTACACGAAAGAAAAATGCGTTTGAATGGGGAGAGCAGGAGCAGCGCGCGTTTGAATTGGCGAAAGACGCCATTCAGCATGCTTTGGATTTGTGGCCGATTCGAGAGGGAGACATTGAATTGAATGTGACAGTCCAGGGGCAGTATGCCAATTGGAGTTTATGGCAAAAACAAGGAAGAAAGAGGGTGCCCCTGGGATTTTGGACAAAGAAGTTACCTGAGGCAGGAGAGCGGTATACTCCCTTTGAGAAGCAGCTGCTGGCCTGCTATTGGGCCCTGGTTGATACTGAGCAAATTACACTGGGACACAATGTGATTTTAAGGCCTGAAATTCCCATCATGCAGTGGGTGATGAGTTCCCCTAAAACTCATAGAATTGGACATGCACAAGAAGCCAGCATTATAAAATGGAAATAGTATGTCCAGGACAGGGCACGAGCGGGTCCAAAAGGGACCGCCGTTTTGCATGAGCAGGAAGCGCAGGCTCCAGTGGAGAATTCCGAAATGTTGCATGATGTACCTTCAGTGTGTGAATCCCCAGTAGGGTGGGGCCAGCCGTTCGCAGACTTGTCTGCAGATGACAAAAAACATGTGTGGTTCACAGATGGTTCAGCAAAATATGTTGGAGCGAAAAGGCACTGGAAGGCAGTGTCCTATAATCCTGTTACCAAGAAGCTTTTGACAACTACAGGACAGGTAAAAAGTAGCCAGTATGCAGAGCTTTATGCCGTGTATCAGGCTTTAAAACAGGAGCTACCCGGAAAATGTCACATTTATACAGATTCCTGGTCTACCGCCAATGGGTTAGCTACTTGGCTTCCCACGTGGCATGCACATCAGTACAAAATCCATAACAAAGAGGTATGGGGGAAGGAGTTATGGCAGGAGATCTGGGAAATGTTACCTCAAAGCACCGTGACTGTCTATCATGTGGACGCTCACTGTCCAACTGATTCATTAGACCGATGGTTCAATTGTCTTGCAGACGATCGAGCCAAGATTCAAGAGGCTGAAGTGGAGGCGCAGAGTTCTGATTTGGTGGGAATGGCTAAATGGGCACACCAGAAATGCGGAAATCTTGGAGAAAAGGCTACTCACAGGTGGGCCGAGATTAGAGGGATGCATCTTCCCCTAGATTTGATTAAAACAGCGATCATTGAATGTCCCATTTGTCAGCATGCACAGCACAGACCGGTCCCACAGGTGGTGAGAGGCCAGCTAGGTAGAGGTAAATTGCCAGGACAGATTTGGCAGATTGACTACATTGGACCAATGCCAGTGAGCAGAGGGTGTCAGTATGCCTGCACTGTGGTAGACACTTACTCTGGTTATCTCATAGCCTTTCCCTGCAAGCGCGCAACTCAGCACAGCACCCTGAAAACACTAGATCTGTTGATTCTGTACTATGGGGTGCCACTCCAGATTCAAAGTGATAACGCCAGCCACTTCAAGGGCAGACTAGTGCAGGACTATTGTGCACAACGCAATATTGAGTGGATTTTTCACATACCTTACTACCCACAAGCAGCGGGACTGATTGAGAGAATGAATGGGTTGCTAAAAGAACAATTGCGTAAACTGAATGATGGGACACTGAAGGGGTGGAGGGATAATTTGTATGATGCTTTGCAAATTTTGAACAACCGACCCCTAACAAATGCCGAGACACCTCTCATGAGAATGCTGACACCTGCTTTACAGATTAATCCGTTTACAACGAGCAATACTATTATGTATTGGGAAACAGCTCCAGGAGCTTTGGCCCCATATCGAGCTACACCAGAATCTGCAGGACTTGACTTACATGCTTTACACATGCATCGATTGAAACCTAGAGACATCACTCTGATTGAAACTGGGGTGGGAATTCAGATTCCCCCTGAGCATTACGGTCTGATCGCCCCTCGATCTGGGCTTGCCTTGAGGGGCATCCAAGTTTTAGGAGGCGTGATAGATGCAGACTACCAAGGCGAGTTGAAAGTCATTCTCTTGAACAGTGGTGACACAGACCTAGTGGTGCAACCTGGTGATCGCGTTGCCCAAATTGTCATCATGCCGGTTTATGGAGGTGTTGTTAAGAAGGGGAGCGCCCCAGCTCTTCTCACTGTGAGAGGCAAAGGAGGGTTTGGATCTACTGACAAGAACCCAGGGGCCAAAGTGTGGATTGAATCCCCAAATAACCCTCCTCAACCCGCTGATGTCATCGCCACTGGACCAGACAATGTCCTGGTAGTTATGCGACCTGGTCAAGACAAATGGGAACATGTTCCTGCTGACAAATGCTATCTGCGAGAATGATAATACGTGTTTTGTCCTTTGTTCTTTTCAGATCATCCTGTGGAGTGCCTGTGCCATGAGTGTGGTGTATGGAGCCCGTTCGGGAGACTCCACCGGGGAGCGGGAGGGGCTCATAGCCCAAAAATTCAACCGTCAGCCGCAGATGCCAACGCTGCTGCATCAACCGAACAATGTTTGGATTCATCTAGCGCAGGAAGTGCTGAATATATCTCACTTCTGTATGAGTAACATGCAAAGCGTTCAAGATTTGATTACCACTTGTCTAGTGGCAGTGCCCACTCCTGCTGCTGTATTATTACACATCTTTAACAATACAAACCAGGATGGAATGGTGGATGTGAGTGACGTTCGCTCCCATCTGTCACTCTATGAGTACTGCCGTCATTGCCCGGAGGTGGGCAGGAGGTTGTGGAGGAACATGACATCTATACTCACGTTTAACATCTCAAATGGGGATGTGTGCTATTCATTGACCTGTGATCCTATGAAAATAGGTAAATGTGCTCAGCTCAAATTGGAGAAAAGAGACAAAAACTTAACTGCTGCACAACGGACGTTGTGCCACTCACGGACTGACCTAACCTGTTTGAATGTAAATAATTCGATGTTTTGCCAACATGTGGTGCCTGCTGCCAGCCACATTCAAAATGTTAAGTTGCCTAAAGGTTGGCTCTTTTCTTGTGGTAATCTTTCTTTTACTTATATTCCAGCCAATCTAACCGGAGGGCCTTGTGCCTGGTCACGCTTAGGCTTTCTCATGTTTCCTATGGATACTGCTCTACACCCTCGCTATACCAGAGACACTATTCAATTACCTACGGACTGTGATTCTGAAATTTCATTGCTGTCCAAAACAGAATATGTTAGTTTAGCTGGTTCTATCGTAGGGGTGCCAGGACTTGCAGTATATAATACCAGAGTTATTAATAAACTTGCATGTTTAGTAGTCAAGAATATTAACTATACATCAGCTGCCTTAGCTGAGCTGTTATTAGATGTACAGGGAATTAGAAGAGCTGCTTTGCAGAATCGCGCTGCTATTGATTATTTACTGCTTAAACACAACCATGGCTGCAGTGATTTTGAAGGATTATGTTGCTTCAATTTATCCGACCACTCCATATCAATCAACTCCCACATAGAGGCCCTGCATAAGTTGGTGAAGGGGGTGCAGCAGGATGTTGACAAGGGGTGGTGGGATTGGGCTTTTGGATGGCTGCCTAATTTAGGCCAACTGCGTTATATCCTTGGTGTAATCATTATCATAACAGTTATTTTAATTTCATTATGTTGTTGTATTCAGTGTGTGCCTAACCTTCTATCTCAGTGTCGCCCAAGAACATTGCCATTTCAGCTTATAGGATATACTTAGTTGTAAGTTGGCCAAATGGTCCAAGGGTGGAAATGTAGTGCTACATGCACTGCGTGCAAGGTAAACAGTGGTGCAGGGTGTGGACCATTGGCGTCTGCTTCCATTGGCCTTCGCTTCCATTTTGGTTCACGACTCCATTTTGTCGAGTCTGGTTCGGTGCGTAAGGCACTGTTCTGTGTTTTTCCACAAGCTTCGGCAAGCTGAAGGGTGGGGTGTTTTTCTGCTCAACTTCGCTCCATCTGCCTGGTACGAAGGGCGCTATTTACATTCCACGAGCTATCAGTTAGAACAACAGGGGGATGCGCCTGTACACAAGGAGGAATGCAAGCTGCCTGTACACAAGGAGGAATGCAAGCTTCACCTTGGAGTCCTCTCCTGGGAACTTGGCCTGTTCTGAGGAGACGTCTCGAAGGGTGAACAAGGTACCGCCGATTGCACAATTTGTAAAGGAGGGGGTCTTTTTCTAGAAAAGACTCCTGGGCGTTAGTAAATACTATAAAAGTTGGGGGCCTGGATGGGCTGGTTCAGGAACTCTCTTCTGGGTTGGACGCAACGCCAGGAGGACTGATTGTCCCGAACAGAGGCTCCCTGTGCCAGCTGATTTGGGTTCCCCAGCTTTGTGTACGGCGGAGAGATGCAGACGCTCTTTTCGGTGAAGCTTTTCAATTTATTAAGTGTATTGTGGGTGCGCGCGTAATATGTACTTATTCTTGCAGTCATTTTCATGCTATTGAGCATTGAAGTATATTGTGTGTGCGCGCGTAATATGCACTTATTCTTGCAGTCATTTTCATGCTATTGAGCATTGAGGTATATTGTGTGTGCTTGTATTATATGCACTTACTCTTGCAATTATTCACAGAGTGCTTATATCTTTCCTGATGTATATATATATATATTAGTGTGGTTTAGTTTTGCTAGCTGAGAACTTGCCCCTTAAATAAACTTGATTATTCTACTTACGAAGGTGTTTGAGAGTGATTGCTTTACATTGTGCCTTAAAATATCCTGAAGTGCATAGTTTTGATATTCTGAAGAGTAAAGCAGCACATAGCTCTTGTCTTTTCTCCCAGAATCCTGGATTTTGCTCTTTGCCTATGTTCTCTTTCTCTATGTTTCTCTTCCCGTCTCTAGTTTCCTTGCAGTTCCAGTCTCTTGCTTGCTACAGTTCCTTGGATCTTTGTGTTTGTTCCTTTTCCAGTTCTTCTTTGGTTCCTTGCTGTAGTATCCCCCCTTGGTCTTGTCAGTCCTATGCTTCCAGTTTCCTCTTCCTATATGTGCTAGTTTACATAAGTCAGTTTTCTCTCGGCGGCACGTCTAGTAGTCCTCTTGAGCATGTGTCTGTTACGTGTGCTCTTTTATCCTAATATGTGTATAAGTGCATATTGTCCAGGGGCGGCTTCTCATTTCCAGAAGGCAAATCCTGCTCCATCCTTTGTTATGTGTCACATTATGGGCATCATTACGAGTCTGGCGATCCAAGCACCACATTATGGCCGCGGCGGTTGCTCCATGGTCGAACAGCCAGCACCATCAGGATTAGTTGTACCGGTAGTCTGGTGGTCCTAATCCGCCAGGGAAGCGCTGGAAGCAGTGCTGCCCTGGCGATTACAACCCCCTTCTCTGCTGGCGATTTCATGGTGGTAACACTGCCATGAAAAGGCTGGTGGAGATGGGGTGCTGTCGGCTCCAGGGGGGTTCCTGCACTGCCAATGCACTTGGCATGGGCAGTGCAGGGGCCCCCCTAGGCAGCACCGTTGCAATGTTCACTGTCTGTTTTGCAGACAGTGAATATTGCGACGGGTGCTGGTGCACCCTACAAGCTACAGCATTGCCTCTGGCTCTATTACGAGCAGGAGACAAAGCTGTAGGCAGTTTCCCACTGGGCCAGCGGTTGGAAACCATGTTTCCGCTCGCTGACCCAGTGGGAGGCTCGTAGTGGCCTCTGTGGGGAAGCTGCGACACAGCTACAACCCACCCATCGGGATTTCGGCAGACGTGCTTTTCGGTCTGCCGAAATCATAATGAGGCCCTAAGTCTTAAGTGCCTTATGTGTGACAGTGTCATATTTTCATTTTCTTATGCATCTCTGATGTGTCTCCCGCTGGACCCATAGGGGTTTGTCTAGTGCTTCGACTTACAACTCTGGTTTGTGCCCCGGGGTCAAGATACAGACTCTCTTCTACAGCCTCCTCTTTGTGGGGTTTGCAGTGTGACTATCTGTAGGAACAAACCGCACAGAGATGTTGCCTTTCCCTATTGCTTTGGAAAGTTCTTGGCTCTTTATAACCCTAGTGGTAACCTAGTGCTTTTGTGCATTATTGGTTTCTCCTCTGGTATGTACACATTAGGATTACTTTAACTTCTCTGTTCTGTTCCTTCTCTTGTTTGTGTCCAATCTTTCTGGTGTATGCTTTTGCTTCATCTTAGCAGCCTATTTAATGACCAGAGTCCCATAACAGTAATTTTTATTCCCGGGGGTATCCCCATCACCTTCCTCAGCTAGGAAGATAAGAACTGTAGAACTTTGGAGAAGGAGCACACTGACCCAGAGCACTGATACAAACAGGGTACGCCTGAGTTCAAAGGGCGCAGACAGGGACATTAAGCCCTATTAAAGTAAATATTCGCAGTTCAGGCACAAAAAGTAAACTGGCTACTGCAAGACAGCTTGCAGGAAGGGGAGCACTGATTGACCCGCCGGAGGCTCAGTGAGTGACTGCACCTGCCTGCAGAGGGATGCCTGAGAAGTCCCTGGAACCCTCGGACCCCCCATCACAACAGTCGTCCTTGAGAGTGGTGGTAGCCGCTGTGGGCAACTTCTGTCCGGTGCACAATCAGTGTGCCTCAGCAGCCACATCTGTAACATGGTGCAGCCAAAATCAAAGGGATTCCTCATTATTTGCACCAGCGTGATCCGTGTTAAAGAAGAAGCTGCATAAATATTTGTGTCCCCCTTCTCCAGTATCAAAGCTCATTGAAGTGTCTATTCATACCCCTTGGGCAAAAAGGGTGGTGAGGCCCCTAGAGAGCACAAATAAAGCCAGAGGAAAGGCCGTGGTGGACAACGTATGTTGAACAACCTAACATGGAGAGAGGTGCTCCTGCAACCCGACTGGCCCAAATCAAAACTCAGGAATCACCTGTGATTTACTGAGTCTGTCAAAGAACAGCACGTGTTGGTCAGCCTGCACTGCTCCCGCTACCGACCAGACTGCGTGAACTTGCATCACCCAATATAGGGCTTGAAAGGGGAGCACACAGAAGTTGTTTCTATATCTTGCTGTAGCCTTGGGTAGTGATTGAGTCGGGCACCTTAGTTCCGAAACTATTTGAAGCATCTTTCTATTGCTTTACAATTATTTTTAGAGACGCAGGAGACGCAGGAGACGCAGAACAGCAATCCCAATTCTTCCAGTTGCCAGGAGGACCAGTGGATCCAATGAATGCTCCAGGGTCCTCACAGGCCAGTCAGAACATTAACCCATCAATCTTCGTTAAATTCACAGTTCTTTCCTATCATCAGTGGTTCCCCTGCTTGAACACTGACTTCAGGCTGTGTTCGATGCCCCTCACACTGACCACTCCAACGACAGCGTCCAGATGCCTTGATACTGGAGCTCCCACTTTGGAACCAGCTTGCTTCATTGGTCATCATTTTGTGGGATAGGAGAACTATTACACTGTTGCTGTGGGTTTGTAGTTTTTATAATACTATTGGCACACTAAAAACGTACATTAAATTTAGCCTAGGATCTACACTTTTTCAAAAAGACTGCCCATACCATGTTTTGTTGATTTATAAGGTGCATTATTACCCCAAAGGAATCCTAGCGCTCAACCATCCATTTTTTAGCCCTCAACACCTCAAAAAAGAAGTTAGACAGCCCTCAAGCCCATGAATATTTGTGGCAGCCAAATTCTACTTGCATTAGAAAATGTATCTGGTAAAACAAAAACATTCAAGAATCAACACTGAAACAAAGGGAGCGAAAACAAAGAGGTTTTGCTTAACTAAATAAATCTTTGCCTTTAAGCATGAGCCCAACACTTAAATGCAGCCCTTTGTCAACTATTTTTTTATATTTTCAATAAGTTAAAAGTCCTTCTCTCCAAGATTTCCTTGATTTGCAGGAATTAGACAACAGAACTGAAATTGATCGAAGCTTACATACAGTAACATTATCGTATCAACAACCTGAATGAGCTGAACTGGGAATCAGCAAGACAACCCTTTCAAATTCCATCTCAATGAGACAACAAGATCGAATGAAACCATATTTCATTAAGTACCCTCTCCTGTCCCAAGGACCAACTGCAAATGAATAAGTAATTTAATACATGGGTACAATGAAAATGGAAAGCGGAAAATAGTGCGCAGGTGCAAAGATCAGGCAGCTCTCACAGTAAGGCTTTCCAAGTTCATCTTACACTACTTCAGTCTGGACAATGAACCAGCCAATAAATGTGAACCAGCGTCAGAAAGACGCGCACAGCCACCTTTGATAGTTTCTTCTCTTTTGGTTCCAACCTTTCAGATGACCCAGTAGGTGAGAACACCAAGGCTAGCTTGAAAACAAAATACAGCGGAATTAAATAATATATGCTGGTCAACATCATTGGATTCACTGGAAGCTTGGTAAGGCTTGTAAATTACCACTCAAATAAACTGGACATACAAGTTGACCTTTTTACCACTAGCTATTTTTGTCTCTGGTTTTGGTTTAAAACTCGAAAACCTAAGTAATCTCGTACTCTGGGCGAATAGCGAGGCTGCGCCAAAAACAAATACGTGTCTAGGTTTACTGCTCAGAGACCAGTTAAACATGCTACCAACTGTTTTGAGCACACTAGCGCAGAATTAAAAGATACAAATTTGTTATCAACCACTGAACTACCTCAAAGAAAAGGACATATGGTCCAACATCAAACTAAAGATCGCCAAAGGAATCAAACTTTGCCTGAAATAACACGAGAACCATGTATTAGTCATTCTAAGGAACTTTACAACATGTGCAATGTATAGACCATGGTTACTCGTAAACATGTTCCCAGAGCCCAACAACTTTGGTCTGTGGTGTGATAGAGGGCCACATTAAGGCCAGCAATGTGGCGGTCAGTGGCAGGGGAGGTGTACATGGGCGTAGGGGAAGCAAAACATACATCTACTGGTTAAATTGCACCTAGGATCAATCTTGGCTTCCCACTTGACAAAACTGTATGATCCTTGGCAACTGTTTTATATAACTTTGCTTCCTTTTTCTTCACTATCACATTTAGGATGCCCTCAAATTCATGACTTCAGGATGTGCCAAAACTTTCTCTTGCGTATAATTTCATCAACTATATTGTTGTCCATGTATAATAGCAACCCAGGCCAGCAAGAAGGTGCACATAACAAAACCATTAACTACTGGCATGGTTGTCAGATTGGGGGGAGGCATGAACGTTTCTAAATTAATGTTTTAAAACTGTAAATTTTTTATAAAATGTCTCGATGCACTGATTTACATGTGATTTCTAAGGTGAACAGCTTCTGAAATACACTTTTTTGAATTGTGAAGGGACTGTACCAAATTTGTACACGTTTGTTGCAAGATGTCTTTACAAATGAGGGAGTTCTTAAAGACAAGTGGTACAGGACAACTTCTGTAGTTTTTTTGTTGTACTTCAGTTTTCCTGTAAATAAATGATTGCCATTTATTTAACCCCTTGGGTGCCTGGGACGTAACGGTTAAGTCCTAGGCAGCGCCGCTCAGTTGCCCAGGACGTAACTGTTACATCCTGCACCCGCCCCTCAGGGGAAGCGCTAGCGCTCCCCCCGAGGGCCTTCCATCCCCCTCCCATGGGCAGAGATGGAAGGGGAATCGCTTCCCCTTCCACTGCTGCCCCCTGTATCCCGCCCCACTGACGTCTGATGACGTCATTGCGCAATCGCGCACTGACCTCATCAGAAATTGCCTCCCATGGTGTTGGAAGCATGGCTTCCAGCACGACCGACCACGGAGAAACTGATTAGTTTTTCCTCGGTACGGGGGCAGGGGAGGTCAGGGAGGGATGAAAAGGAAAGGAAAGTCTTTTTGATTCCTTTTCATGTCTCTCTGAGCATTCTTGCAGCACAATGGCATAGCAATCGTGCTTCAGGAATGCCACTAGACACCAGGTAGTTTTTTTTTTTGTGATTTACATATAAGGGGAGTGACCCCTTAGGCAAGAGTTGCTCCCTGGGGGCAATTTTTTTATTAGGACTTTTCTGCAGCCCCCCCCCTCACCCCCAGGGGCAGATCGGCCTATTTTAATTCACCCGATCTGTCCCCGGGGGAGGGGGGACAGAAGCCACAAGACACCAGGGATTCTTTTTTGTTACATTTATAAGGGGAGTGACCCCTTAGGTAAGGGTCGCTCCCTAGTGGGCAATTTTTTTTATTAGGCCTTTTCTGACCCCCTGGGGGCAGATCGGCCTATATTAATTAGGCTGATCTGCCCCCATGGGGGCAGAAGCCACTAGGCACCAGGGATAGTTATTGTTTTATTTTTTACACGTGGGAAGCAACCCCTTAGGCAAGGGTCGCTCTCCTGGGGGGGTTGCTAATAGTTTTTAGGCCATTTCTGCCCATCTTGGGGGCAGATCAGCCTATTTTAATTAGGCTGATCTGCCCCCAAGGGGGCCAGATACCACTAGGCTCCAGGGATAACAGATGGGAAGCGACCCTTTAGGCAAGGATCGCTCCCCTGGGAAGCAAATTTATTTTAGGCCATTTCAGCCCCCATTAGGAGTAGATCGGCCTATTTGTGTAAGGCTCATCTGCCCACAGGGGGGAAGAAAGCCCACTAGACACCAGGGAAGAATATTTTTCAAAACAAGACAGTGGGGTTATGGCCATACCCCCACCCCCAAAAAATGGGGACAAAGCTGTTCAGGGAATTTAAAAAAAAAAAAAAAAATTGTGGGGTGGTGGCTACCAACCAGTATGGGCATGGTTATGCCCCCACCCCAACTGGAGGGGGTAACAGTCTTTCCGCTCTCCCCCGCACACTAAAACATCTTATCCCACGGCAAGCAAGAGGACATTTGATTATTTTAGGTTTTGGTTTTACATTTGGGCCATGAGAACTTGTCTAACTCTCAAAATCGCCCCTCTTGGAATGGTGAGGGCTGCACTTTTTGGACTTAGGGACACTGCCATGTAGAAAAATCTACGAGGCCTAGACTCGTCTGAAAACTAATCATCTGTGTGAGTCCAGGGTGGTGTGCTTCACATGCACCCTGCACCGTTTTCTTACCCACAATGCCCTGCAAATCTCCAACTTTGCTTGAAATCACACATTTTCCCCACATTTTTTAGATGGAACCTTCCGGAATCTGCAGGAATCCACAAAAATCCTACTACCCAGCATTGCCGCATACATACCGATAAAAATTCTGCCCCAGTTGTCAGCATAAAAACTTTTTTTTTTCAAACTGCCCTTTTGGACCCGATTTGTTTCCCCCTCAATTTCGACATGTTTTTGGCTCTTCCCTGTCACAGGCACTTGGCCGCTTACACAAGTGAGGTATCATTATTATCAGGAACCTTAAGGGAACACAGAATAGTAGAACAAGTGTTATCATCAATTGTATTTCTCTGAATTTGCACCTTCCAAATGTAAGACAATGTTTAAGAAAAAAGTAATTTAGAGAAATACTCTCGTTCACAAGCTAGTTGGATACCTCTCTACTGGGAAATCCCAGGGCAAGCAACTAACGGAAGTGCCATTGGTTTTAGGAGACTTTACAGTATCTGGATACAGTTCTAACCTAACAATTGACTGCTTTAGTAAGGCCCCTGTTAATCCGATCATCAAATGGTCACTGTTCAGTGAAAATTTAAAAGGTCATCAACACATCCGTAGCGGACCATCTCCATATTGATATAAACAGGCACAAATTAGCTACAAGGTCTATACCTTTTGCCAATCCATCAGGAAGGAGCATAACCATATCCGGAGATATGCTAAGAAATGTTGTGCCAACCATGAAATAGACAGATCTTTGAAAAGATTAAATAAAGTTTATCTGAAAATTATATGGGAGGAACAATCAGTCTCAAAAGAAAAATCCTGGGCAAAAGCGCTACATCTCGCAAAAAAGAAAAATTCAAGGGACTTCTGATAAATGATTAACAGGTTGAACTGAGCCCCTGTCACAGCAACCAGTTCTAATTTAACATGAGACAGTTGGGTCAACTTCCTGAAGGATCACTTTAAATCCTCCCCTGAAGTAACCCCTATGTCATTAGACAGTAAGGACCAGCTTACAATTACTTCTTTTCATAGTGCGGAACCCACCCCGTACACTCTCTTGGAAGAACAAACATGTAGAGCCATTCAAAGGGGCTAGCAGGATGGGGCCCCAGGACCGAACGGCCTGCCACAAGCACTATTTTTAAAAACAATCCAACATGATGGGCGGCTATTTTGACAAAAGTATTTAACAGCGCTCTCCGACATGAAAACATTCCAGATTCTTGGAAGGGCTCCATAATTTTTTTAAAAATGTTTTTTTAATGAATCTGTTTATTAAGTATTTCTTTCTTATGTACAATAATACATTGTGTACAGCTGTATATCACACTTTGGAGATCGCCGTGACATATAAGAATATGATATAATCCACATTTGATCTCTAACAACAAAAAAAAGACCACTTATTTTATTGCCGTTTTGCAATCATCAAACACATGCCCTTCCTAAGGTAATCTCCCTTTTTTCAGCACCTTGGTGTGTGGTCGTCCCTTTTACCTCTGAGCACCCCTCTTCATCTGTTGTTCCTCCCCATAAACCTAGTCAGCAATGTTTCCCAGTCTTGCAGCTCATCCCAACTTTCCATCCGTTCATACTTGTTCAAGACGAGATTCTTCTGCCAGCTCCCATTCCCTTACATCTCTTTTCCAGTGTTCTATCCCAGGCGCTGTTCTCCCCATCCAAATGAAAGCAATCATACGTTTTGCCAGTAGTAGAGTCAGGTGTGTAAAGTTATACTCCATCTTTTTTTCCACTGCGTGAATGCACGTCTCCCAGCAGCCAACCATGGGGCTCCGTTCTAACCGTATCCCACAAGCAGTCTCCAAGTGTTGTAACACCTCCTCCCAAAGTGCACTTACAGGTGGGCAACTTCAAGAGAGGTGCAGAACGGTGGCGCTGTCCACCCAGCAGCGGGGGCTGTCTGTCGGTCTGGTGCAATCTATCTTATGGAGTAGGAACGGTGTAATGTAGGTACCATGAAGATAGTCGAAGTGATTAATCTTGAACCTAGCGCTGGAGGACACCGTGCGCACCAAAGAGCACATCCTAGACCACTGTTTGTCCATAAGGGGTGTCCCCAGTTCTGTAGCCCACGACTCCGTAGCCAGGAATTGTCTTCTCGGGCTGTCTGCTACTGCGGCTTTGTATGAATGCGATATCAAGTGTCTCACCCCACCCCCCAGTCTCCCCCCCAGTTCAAATAGTGTTCAAAATCCCAGGGAGGTGAGAGGTACAGTTGGATTTGTCGTAGTTTGGACTCTTGCTCTGGGCACGACTTCTGGTTCAAGGATGACAGTAATGTTTGTAGGCGACTATGCCTATCCTACAACAAGTTGCAACTGTAGTCCCAACCCTTCCGGCTCATTAGCAGTACCTCACCAATAACCCAAACAGTTAAAAGTGATTTGTGGTAGCCTTTACGCATGGACTCAGAAGTATGACATCTCAGGGAGTGTCATGGCTAAATGGAGATTACCCCTTTCTTACATCATGTCTCAACCAAACACCGGCCATAACGAAGATGCAGTAATGTTTCAATAGTTTTTATTTAATACAATCTGCAATCTGCAGTAAATCGCATGGGCTGCAATGATTAGGATAATGAACAGTGCAAGAAATAGAACTGTAAAGACAAGAGTCATGATTATGAAGACCCCACCATCTTGCAATAACATGAAAAGACATGAAGTGCATAATATGTCATAGTACCCAATCATATTAGGCCTAACCTGCTACCTAGAGGAGAGCTGGGTATGTCAAGCCTAATCTGCCAATGCCGAGTCCCTGGAAGGAGCCCCAACCCTCGTTACCTTGGAATGAGATCTCGAGCTCAGACTCCGTAGGGACACGAAGACTGGGACAGCGTCAAGGCGACTGCAGCATTGATAGCAGCGATGGTGATTATCTGTCTAAAGTGTGATCTCTTTAGCTGTATTGGCTATACTAGAATTGACAAGAAACTGCCCTTCCCCCAAAGCGGACCTCTTTCTCGCAGCCTCAAATGATAGGAACTCGTCTGTTGGGTAAAGATCTCTCAAAGTCTCGCACCCTCCCGCCCTTCGAGCCGTTGTGTCCACTGTCGCAATCAACATGCGAAAGGCCGGTAACTCCCAGAATGTAAACTCCCTGGCAAATGGAGCTTTCCGCAGAATCACTTTAACAGCCCTTTCACATAATGTCGCCATATATGTGATGAGATTTGGGGCCTTTTCTGTTGCTTGGCCAGCTGAATACAAAAGGATAGGCAACTCCATGGCTCTTTCACTGTCCGCCAGCAGTGCCTTCTCCCAATTCATTTCCTCAACCAACCAATGTGCTGCATGTTTCATTTCATAAACCAAATAGAACCACTCCATCTGTTGGACCGCCAGCCCCCCCTCAAGTGTCGGCAAGTGCAAAAATTCCTGAGCCACCCTGCATCTGCCCCGTCTCCAGACCAGCGTCCTGAGTAATGAGCGCAAGCGGTGAAACACCGCTCCTGGCAGTGCATCAAACGTGAAGAGTTCCATGATTAATCACATCTTTAAGAATGGAGACCGGCATCTGCCAGCAAACTACCGCTTGATAACTCTTCTAGACACAGAGGCAAAAAATGTTGCTCGCCTATTACTTATGGATTTGTTGCAGTGGGCTGATGATAACCATATTGTCCCTCCCAACCACTCCAGGTTTACTATGGGGGTTGGCACGTTGATTACCAACTATCCTAATAATAGATAAACTTAAGTGTGAAATGTAACCCCTCTACTTTTGCTACGTAGACTATAAGGCTGTGTTCTGTTGTGTAAACCAAAGCCTTCGCTTGTGCAAGATGTCATGAATGGCTATCCCAGCTCACCTTCTAAAAGCAATTCAGCTTCTGTATACAGACGCCTGGACAAGGGTGAGAATCGGATATAGTTATAAACTGTTTAGGAAAATATCCACGTCTAGAGGTCTAAAGCAAGGTTGCGGTTCAGCTCCATATTTGTTTAACCTTTTCTTCACTGATCTATCCCCGGCCCTTGAGACAGTAAATTCTCATCCCCCCCAAAATCAGGCATATGTTTATTTCAAACTTACTCTATGCGGACGATGTGATTCTGCACAGCCAAATTAAAATTGGGCTTCAACATTTAATTGATACACTGTCATTATTTTCTTCAGTCAACAGGATGACAATAAATTTAAAGAAAGCTAAGATAATGGAAGTCAGCAGCAGGAGCAAGAAAACTACAAATGGGGAGCAATTGGAAACGCTACAAACTTACAGATATCTAGGGGAACTCTTCGAGGAAAGAAGTTCCTTTTAACAGCACAGGAAAGATCTGCTCAGGAAAGGGAACACCTTAACTCTTGCTTTTCGTACCCTACAAGCTCTGGCAGGTCCAACCTTTTTACACTTTTTGAAAGTAATATGAGCAAAACGCATCTCTGGCATTTTGTATGGGAATGAAGCTCTTTATGGCAGAGAGGGAGCAGTTCTAAATCTAATCTTAGCCAAAACTTTTACCTGCCACCAAAAGCCTCACCTGTGCAGATAAGGCTAGAGTTCAGCTTACTGAAACAATCTAATGCAAGGAAGGGAGACTATGTAAAAACATGGAGAGAGGAGTACCAAAGAAATCCAAGGATGCCAAGCTCTTTGGCAGGAAATGCAAATAAATGAAACAGCACCAGCCCACCTTTACCTTGAGTTGGCTATAAAGGACTCAGGCATTCATGCTATATGGTAAAACTCCTCATTGCCGAATGCTTTCAAAAAGCTGGTTAATGACTTGATGAAAAAAAACTTCCATGCTAACAGACAAAGCAATCCTATCCTCTGGATCACACGCCTGGATGATTTTAAACGGCTATACGATGCTCAAGTCTCCACTTTATCTAGAGAATGGGTGGTCTAGTTAACTAAAAACTGACTTTATGGGCTACTGTTTTGGCCTTCTTCAAGGGGAATTTAATGGATTGTTAGGGAAGAAGTCTATCCCAAGGGGTCGCTGCAGACTGTGTTCTTTTGGCAAAGAAACACATTATACACATTACTTGTCCTTGTCCTGGCCTACTTCAAGAAAGGAGACAATTGCTGCTGAAAACCCTTTTTAAGCAACGCGGGATTCGGATATGTAGGAAGTCAGTAATTGCAAGTCTAAATGGCATGGACCCAATCCTGAACTGTTGCTACACGAAATTTCTAAGGCTTGCAGAGAAAAAACTGTCTGCCACGACCGTCCTGCAGTGATGAATACTGTTTCTACCTTTACTGCATGTTTTGCACTTTGCACTTTGTGTTAACAAGCACTATGCTTTAAGCATGCTTGTGTTCGTGAGGCAGACCAAGCTGTAAGGTGGTACATAAGATGAAGATACACCTTTTAAAATGTTGCCTAAAATATAACTATATCATAATGTACGGGAATCAAACTTTACGTCACATTGATGATTTCAGAATGTATTGTTCCAATATGCTTTTATAAAATTTCACTGTTAAAGTTTTACTTAACTACACAATAAACTAATTACTTACTTACAGCGCCCTGGCCATGCACAGTTTTTTCATAAAATGTTTGGGATAATTAGCAGTGCATGATGAGGGCGCGAGTTATAGTTACCTTAGGGCACAAGTTATCGTTACCTGAGGTAACTATAACTGCTGAATTTCTATGCGTTTGTATGCTTGAAATGTGAGCCAAACTATAACATCCCTCTAACCTTTGTTTGTTTCAGTGAATTTCTATGTTTTTTTAATGTATAGTAATTTTCATTACTATACATTAATCCAACCACCACCGTGCACAGCCTGGACTCCGGTCAGGTCCTGAGGCCAATCCCTTATAAGCACCCAAACTTGCCCCGTGCACAGCCTTCACCTGTGCACAGGGGAGGTTGCCCAAAAGGCCTGGACTGCAGCTAGACCCTACAGCCAGACCCTACAGCCAACTCCTCCTAACCACTGAACCCTGTGCTGTACATAGGCCTTGGGCTGTGCACCGCAGGAGTTTCCCGCAGCCTTTCTGGGTGTGAGAATAGATGTGAGAGGCTGTATCTGGGGATGAAAGTAGCTGTCAAGATAGCAGTCTGAGTGTGACAGTGCATACATTAGTGTTTTAGTGGGTGCAACAGGGTGAGCATAGGTCTGTGAGTGGGTGCATGAGGGTGTGAGTGGGTCTGTGAGTGGGTGTGTGAGTGTCTGAGTGGGTTTGTGAGTGGGGCTTGAGTGTCTGGGTGCGTGAGTGTCTGTCTGGGGCTGTGATTGGGTGCAAGAGGGGCTCAATGGGTCAGTGAGTGAGTGGGTGCGTGTCTCTGTGGGTGTGTGAGTGGCAGAAAGGGATTGAAAGAGAGATAGAAAGAAATTGAGAGGGAGACCGACTTTTTTAGGCTTTGATGTATGATATACTTAAAATGACGATTTTGTGAATAAAAATTTATTTTTTAATTTTAAAGAAATTAAATCACCTTTAATTTTTTATTTAAACATTTCTAAAAAAAAAATTAAAAAGAGGGAAACTAGTCCAGCTGGACTCGAACCCTCAGTGTGAAAGTCATTTCACACTGAGCTGTCTTTTTCTTTTAATTTTTGAGGTCTCTTTTTTCTGGCCACTGAGGACTATCTGGGATCGCGGGGGAGCCCTTCCCTATACGTATTTTTAATTTTTTTATCTATTATTTAAAAACAAGCACTTTCCAGGTTTTTTTCAGACCACAGGCAGCCATAAAACACTTGCTTGCAGTCCCTTTTTTTCTTTTTCTTTTTTTAAACAAAAATGCCCTTTAAGGTCTAACTAGCACTGCGAGGGAAGCCTTAAGGCAGAGAGGCCTGCTTTAAAGGTCCTGCTGTCAAACCCAGAAGTGTTTGTGTGGCTTGACTGCAGCTGCAGCCAAGCCACAGCAAACAGCTATGTCCCAGGGGTGGGCCCCCCAGGACATAGCAGGAGCTGGCCCTGGGGGGTGGCGGTCCCCAGGGCCATCAGATGGTCCTCAAGGGGGGCTGCACGGCCCCACTCCAACAAGGACATAGCCCTGGGGGTAATGGTCCCCAGGGTTTGGGAGTCCCAAAGGGACACCCTTTATTTCTTTTACATTTTGTCCTGGGGGGTCTCTGGGGAAAGGACGTGGCGTGGGCCCTCCTCATATATTTAACTAGAAGCCGGGGGGGGGTGGTCCCTAGGGCAGCGGGGGTCCCATAGGGATCCTCTTCACTTTTTTCAAGCTTTGTCCTGGGGGTGGTGGTCCCCGGGGCACAGGGGCACCCCCACATATATTTAAAGCAAAGACTTGGGAGGTGGTGGTCCCTGGGTGGGCCACGGGCCCTCGCATATACTTAACTCAAAGCCCGGGGAGGTGGCGGTACCTAGGGCAGCAGAGGTCTGCGTTCCCCACTCCCCTATATTCTTAAATGGATGCCCCAGGTAGGTGACCACTAGCAAGCAAGAATTTTTTAATTACAATGAAACTAACAAATTAAATAGCTGGAGGCCCACAGAAGAAGTATACTTAAAATTATACAAGAGGTCGTACGCTTACGCTCAACCTAAAAAGCACTCTTTCTGGACCAGGACCTACCTTCCTACCAAATTTGGTGTAATTCCGTCCAGTAGTTCTTGCACTCTATGGAAAAATGAATGGGGAAAATGTGTGCTGGGACCTCCCTTTTTTCTTAGCCCCCACCGGACGGATCACCACAAAACCTTCCAGGCAGCAGCTGACTGAACTGGAAAATATTTTTGGAAGGTTTTGTTAAGATTCGTCAAGTGGCGCCAAAGAGATAGGCAAGTAAAACAATGCTTTTTATATAGAAACTAGCTCTTAACAATAACTACCTAGTGGCGGCTGCCACTAGGTAATATATATATATATATATATATATATATATATATATATATATATATAGAAAATGTCACTTACCCAGTGTACATCTGTTCGTGGCATGAGACGCTGCAGATTCACATGCTGTGCATTATCCTGCCATCTAGTGTTGGGCTCGGAGTGTTACAAGTTGTTTTTCTTTGAAGAAGTCTTTTCGAGTCACTAAACCGAGGGACTCCTCCCTTTCGGCTCCATTGCGCATGGGCGTCGACTCCATCTTAAATTGTTTTCCCCGCAGAGGGTGAGGTAGGAGTTGCATATATAGTAAAGGTGCCCATGCAATGGAGTAAGTATGTATGTACATAATGTATATAAAAAATAGTCTATATTTACAAATTTACAAATTTAAAGTTTCATCAACTTATAATGGCTACAGGCTCCCGGGGAGGCGGGAGGGCGCAGCGTCTCATGCCACGAACAGATGTACACTGGGTAAGTGACATTTTCCGTTCGGTGGCATGTGTAGCTGCCGATAAATATGCTGTGCATAGACTAGTAAGCAGTTATCTCCCCAAAAGCGGTGGCTTAGCCTGTGGGAGTTGAAGTTGTCTGAAATAATGTTCGGAATACAGCCTGTCCTACTGTGGCTTGTTGTGTTGTTAACACATCTACACAGTAATGTTTTGTGAATGTATGAGGCGTAGACCATGTGGCTGCCTTACAGATCTCCGTCATAGGTATATTTCCTAGAAAGGCCATTGTGGCGCCTTTCTTCCTAGTGGAGTGTGCCTTTGCCGTAATAGGTAGGTCTCTTTTTTGCCTTAATATAGCAGGTCTGAATACATTTCACTATCCATCTGGCAATGCCTTGTTTGGATACTGGATTTCCTGCATGAGGTTTTTGGAAGGCTACAAACAATTGTTTTGTTTTGCGAAACTGTTTTGCTCTATCAATGTAATACATTAGTCCTCTTTTAATGTCTAATGTATGTAAGGCTCTTTCGGCTACTGAGTCTGGTTGTGGAAAAAAGACTGGGAGTTCCACTGTTTGGTTTAGGTGGAACGGTGATATAACTTTTGGTAAGAATTTGGGATTCGTACTGAGAACCACTTTATGTTTATGTATTTGTATAAAGGGTTCTTGTATAGTAAATGCTTGTATTTCACTTACTCTTCTAAGAGATGTGATAGCTATTAGGAAGGCTACTTTCCATGTTAAGTATTGCATCTCACAAGAGTACATGGGTTCAAATGGTGGACCCATGAGTCGTGTTAATACAATACTGAGGTTCCATGAGGGAACCAGTGGGGTTCTTGGGGGTATGATTCTTTTTAAACCCTCCATAAATGCTTTGATGACTGGGATTCTAAATAGTGATGTTGAATGTGTAATCTGCAGGTAGGCAGATATTGCTGTGAGATGTATATTAATAGACGAAAATGCTAGTTCATATTTTTGTAAGTGTAATAAGTAGCCTACAATGTTTTTGGCGGAAGCATGTAGTGGTTGAATTTGATTATTAAGGCAGTAATAAACAAATCTTTTCTATTTGTTTGCGTAACAATGTCTTGTAGTAGGTTTTCTAGCTTGTCTAATGACCTCCATACATTCTTGTGTAAGGTCTAACTGTCCAAATTCTAATATTTCAGGAGTCAGATTGCTAGATTGAGCAATGCTGGATTTGGATGTCTGATATGTTGTTTGTGTTGAGTTAACAGATCCGGTCTGTTTGGTAGTTTGATATGAGGTACTACTGACAGATCCAGTAGTGTTGTATGCCATGGCTGACGGGCCTAGGTTGGTGCTATTAGTATTAGTTTGAGTTTGTTTTGACTCAATTTGTTTACTAGATAAGGAAGGAGTGGGAGAGGGGGAAAAGCGTAAGCAAATATCCCTGACCAACTCATCCATAACGCATTGCCCTTGGACTGAGGGTGTGGATACCTGGACGCGAAGTTTTGACATTTTGCATTTTGTTTTGTTGCGAAGAGGTCTATTTCTGGTGTTCCCCAGCGTAGAAAGTAAGTTTGTAGTATCTGGGGGTGAATTTCCCATTCGTGTGTTTGTTGGTGATCTCGACTGAGATTGTCGACCAACTGGTTTTGAATCCCTGGGATGTACTGTGCTATTAGGCGAATGTGATTGTGAATCGCCCAATGCCAAATCTTTTGTGCTAAGAGACACAGTTGTGATGAGTGTGTCCCTCCTTGTTTGTTTAGGTAATACATTGTTGTCATGTTGTCTGTTTTGACAAGAATGTGTTTGTGGGCTATTAGCAGTTGAAATGCTTTCAATGCTAGAAACACTGCTAACAGTTCTAAATGATTTATATGCAGTTGCCTTTGTTGAACGTCCCATTATCCCTGTATACTGTGCTGTTTGAGGTGTGCTCCCCACCCCATCATGGAAGCATCTGATGTGATCACATATTGAGGCACTGGGTCTTGGAATGGCCGCCCTTGGTTTAAATTTATAGGATTCCACCATTGAAGCGAGAAGTGTGTTTGGCAGTCTATCAACACTAGATCTTGAAGTTGACCCTGTGCTTGTGTCCATTGTGTTGCTAGGCACTGTTGTAAGGGCCGCATGTATAGTCTTGCATTTGGGACAATGGCTATGCATGAAGACATCATGCCTAGGAGTTTCATCACAAACCTCACTTGATAGTGTTGGTTTGGGTACATGTTTAATATCACATTTTGGAAGGCTTGTACCCTTTGTGGACTTGGAGTGGCAATCCCCTTTTGTGTGTTGATTGTTGCTCCTAAGTATTGTTGTATTTGACACGGTTGTAGATGTGATTTTTGGTAGTTTAGAGAGAACCCTATTTTGTGTAGGGTTTCTATAACGTATTTTGTGTGGAGAAGACACTATTGCTTAGTGCTGGTGTTTATTAACCAATCGTCTAAGTAAGGGAATACGTGCATGTGCTGTCTCCTGATGTGAACGGCTACTACTGCAAGGCATTTTGTGAATACTCTTGGGGCTCTTGTTATGCCGAATGGTAATACTTTGAATTGGTAATGCACGCCTTGGATTACAAACCTTAAGTATTTCCTGTGGGAAGGATGTATGGGTATGTGGAAATAAGTATCCTTGAGATCTAATGTTGACGTGTAGTCCTGTTGTTTGAGCAAGGGAATCACGTCTTGCAGTGTCACCATGTGAAAGTGATCTGATTTGATGTAAAGATTCAGTGTTCTGAGGTCTAATATGGGTCTCAGTGTTTTGTCTTTCTTCGGAATTAGAAAATACAGGGAGTATACACCTGTTCCTTTTTGATGGTTGGGTACTAGTTCTATTGCTTCTTTTTGTAACAATGCTTGGACTTCTAGTTGTACCAGGTCTAAGTGTTGTTTGGACATATTGTGTGCTCTTGGAGGCACATCTGGTGGCAAATGTAGGAATTCTAGGCAATAACCATGTTGGATAATAGCTAGGACCCACACGTCCGTAGTTATGTGTTCCCAGTTGCGGTAATATTCTGTAAGTCTCCCCCCCACTGGTGTTGCGTGGTGGGGGTTTGTGACATTGAAGTCACTGTTTAGTTTGTGGGGTTTCTGGGCTCTGGAATTTCCCCCTTGGTTTAGGGAACTGTCCACCCCTATAATGTCCTCGAAACCCTCCTCTCTGATACTGGCCCTGATATGTGAGTCTGACTTGGGAGGTGGAAGGCTCTGTGGTTTGAGCACGAAACCCCCCTCTAAAGTGCATCTTCCTAAAGGTGCCTCTGCTATGTGGGGAGTAGAGCGCGCCCATGGCTTTGGCCATGTCCGTGTCTTTTTTCAGTTTTTCTATTGCCGTATCCACCTCCGGCCCAAATAATTGTTGTTCATTGAAAGGCATATTCAGCACAGCCTGCTGAATTTCTGGCTTGAATCCGGAGGTTTGTAGCCATGCGTGTCTCCGAATGGTTACCGCCGTGTTTACTGTCCTGGCCGCCTTGTCTGCTGAGTCCATAGCCGACCTTATTTGGTTGTTGGAGATAGTTTGGCCCTCCTCAACAACTTGTTGGGCACGTTTCTGGAACTCTTTGGGAAGGTGTTGAATATGTTGCATTTCATCCCAATGTGCCCTGTCGTATCTTGCCAGTAGAGCTTGAGAATTGGCAATTCGCCATTGATTGCCTGCCTGTGCTGCCACACTCTTGCCTGCTGCATCGAATTTCCGACTTTCTTTGTCAGGCGGTGGTGCGTCTCCAGAACTTTGGGAGTTTGCCTTTTTCCGGGCTGCTCCTACTACCACCGAATCAGGAGTTAACTGTTGTGTGATATTTACAGGGTCAGTAGGGGGAGGTTTATATTTCTTCTCCACCCTAGGCGTGATGGCTCTGCCTTTTACTGGGTCCTGAAACAACTGTTTGGCGTGTTTTAACTTGCCTGGCAGCATTGGCAAGCTTTGGTATTGGCTGTGCATAGATGACAGGGTGTTGAACAAAAAGTCGTCCTCTATGGGCTCTGCATGCAATGCTACATTATGGAACTTAGCTGCCCTTGAAACCACCTGCATGTATGCAGTACTGTCCTCAGGTGGTGACGGCCTTGCCGGGTAGCAATCAGGACTATTGTCTGAGACCGGTGCATCATACAAATCCCATGCATCCGGGTCATCCTGGCTCATCCCTGTGTGTGTTGGTGACTGCATCATTGGGGATGTTGCTACCGGGCACAGATGTGACAAATGTGCTGGCGATTGCTGTGACGAGAACCGTGGTTGTGTCTTTTCTTTAGCCACTTTCGCTTTTGGCTGCATTTCCACCTCATGGAATGCGAGCTTGCGCTTCATTTTTATTGGAGGAAGAGTTCTGATTTTCCCAGTGTCTTTTTGAATATGGGGCCTCCTCTGGGTATGGTCTGGCTCTCCCATGCCCAGTTCTTGTTCAAATCTGTGACCTTGTAATTGTGTTGAAAGGCCTTGTTCCTCTGTATAGGAGTCTTGTTTTGGCTCTGAGGCCGCATGTTTCGGCACCAAAATCTTTTCAACAGTCTTTTTTGGCTCCGAGGAAACCTTTTTTACTTTCAGGGTGTCGAACTCTCGGTGCCGAGTCTGGTCGGAGCCGGTATCTCGACCGGAGTCGGACGTCTTCGGCTGCTGGGAGGCCTTTTTCGGTGCGGATGTTTGGTCACCGTGTTTTCAGGTTAAGCCATGGCCTGTTGGTGGTGGCGTCCCCTTGGCCTTCATTATTTTGGTGTGAGTTTTTACCGGGGCTGGTTTGCTCACGGTTTGTTGCGTCTTCGGCTGCCCACTTTCGGACTCGTCTGAGTCCGAATCTCGAATGGAGAATCTCTCTTCTTCTTCGACGTCGATTTGCCCGGCCGGTGTCGACGCCATCTGGAGTCTTAGAGCTCTTCGATCCCGCAGTGTTTTCTTGGATCGAAATGCCCGACAGGCCTTGCAAGTATCCTCTTTGTGTTCGGGAGATAAACACAGATTACAGACCAAGTGTTGGTCTGTATAAGGATACTTTGCGTGGCAGTTGGGGCAGAAGCAGAAGGGGGTCCGGTCCATGAGGTTTGAAGATGGACGCGGTCGGGCCGACCAGGCCCCGCCGAGGAGTGGAAGCCCCGAAGGGCTGCCGGAGCGCGTTTTTCTTCGGTGTCGATGTGCTAGCACTAACCCGGTACCGAGCGCAAACAATACCGACGAATGTTCCGATAGCTAACTAACTTTTCCGAACCGAAATACGGAGCGAAGAGGAACACGTCCGAACCCGATGGCGGAAAGAAAACAATCTAAGATGGAGTCGATGCCCATGCGCAATGGAGCCGAAAGGGAGGAGTCCCTCGGTCTCGTGACTCGAAAAGACTTCTTCGAAGAAAAACAACTTGTAACACTCCGAGCCCAACACTAGATGGCAGGATAATGCACAGCATGTGTATCTGCAGCTACACATGCCATCGAACATATATATATATATATATATATATATATATATATATATATATAGAAATAAAACCTATTGGCGGTCGCCAGTAGGTATTCATAGGTAGGACCTAGTTTCTATAGAAAGAGTGTTTTTTGTTTTGCCTATAACTTTAGCACCGCTGGACGAATCTTCACAAATTTTTCAAACCTTATACTTTGCTAAGTTCAGCTTCTGTCTTGGAAGTTTTAAGGTGATCTGTCAGGCGGGGGCTGAGAAAAAGGGTGGGTCCCAAAATGCATTTTCCCCATTCATTTTTCCATAGGACCTTTAGACACGCCTACAGCCCGAACCACTAAATGGTATTCCACCAAATTTGGCACAAATCTCGATTCTGTTCCGCAGATCACGCTTTTTGTAATTTGGTGCGAACCTGTTCAGTAGTTTCAGAGAAATTTAAGAAGTGTTGGCAGCCATCCTGGGACTCGGCTTCAGCCGAGTCCCAGGAAAAGAAAAAAATAAAGGGGGCCAGGGCAGAGTCACCATGGCACCTTAGCCCTGGTGCTAGCGTCCCTGAGGTACCCCACCAGGGTTAAAAAGCATTTTTTTTTAAACATCGGAAAAATCCACGGATCCATCAGTGGATTTTTCTGATTTGTTTTTCTTCAAAAAGGGGTCTCCCACGGTTTAAAACATTTTATTTTCATTACTACACGTTACTCCAACCACCTTGCCAGTTGGCTGCAGGGCCTGGTCTGGCCAACCCCTATAACCACCCAACCCCTCATTGCACATGGCCGTTGGCCGTGCGTAGCAGGAGTTGGCCTGTGGCAACCCCTATAACCACCAAAACCCACGCTGTGCACAGTCCCTGGGGCCCAGCCTTTTCTTTTTTTCTTCTGGGGAGCCCCCTCCCCAGGGCCGATCTTAGCCCCGGGACCCCATCCCTTGGGTCCCAGTCATGTGACCTAGGTGTCCCCTAGGACACCCAGTGAGAATGTTGGGGACTGTGGAGGGAGCCTAAAGGCCCCCGCAGTCCCAGCCAGCTTCCCACCTGCTGCCAGCTCCCTCTCAGTGAGAGTAATTTTTCCTCTGTTTACCTGCCTGCATCTCGGCGGGCAGGGAAACAAAGGAAACCTCCACTCGCATGAAGTGAGAGCTGTTTGATAGCTCTCACTTTATCAGAGCAGAGTGTTTGCTGTTAATTAAGTCACAGCAAAAGAGCTAAGCCCCGGGGATGTGGACCCATGGACATAGCCGGAGTGGGCCCTTCGGGGTGGCGGTCGCCATGGCCATTATTGGCTACACAAGCGGGGGCCACACGCCCCTCCTCCAACGAGCATTGCCCCGGGGAAGTGGTCGTCCCAAGGTCTTAGGGGTCCAAAATGGACCCACTTCACTCTTTTATTGTTACCCTGGGGAGGTGGCAGTCCCCAGGGCTGCGGGGTGTTGTGGGGGCACTCCCCCCCAAACTGGTTCTATTAGTGGCCCTGGGAGGTGCATGCACTGTATTTCAATTGAGCCCCGAGAAGGTGGTGGTCCCTGGGGCTGTGAGGGGAGGGGGACGGGTGCCCACCCCAGACAGGCTTTGATTAGTGCCCCAGGGAGGTGGTTGTCCCCAGCCCCCCCCACACTGTTTTTGATTAGTGGCCCTGGGAGGTGTGGACAGCTCCCCTGCACTGGTTTGATTAGTCAGTTTCATTCTGTTTTGATTAATTAATAGTTTGATTATTGGCCCAGGGAGGTGGCGGTCCCCGGGGATGTGTGGGGGAGGTCAGGTAGGCCCCCCCACATTTATAATTTCAATGTCCCCCAGACCTGGCCCACCCGGGGGCCTCACAGAAACAAGTGCAGGAGCACCTGCTTGTTTCTTTTTTAAATGTAAGCAGCTCTGCCGATACACTGATGAACATAAAAAAAAAAAAATGTTTTTGCTCTTGGGGTGTCCCTCTGGGACCCGAACCTGCCCTCCTCCGCTTCTTCACCTGCTCTCCTCTGTCCCTTCTCCTTCCCTATGTCTTTTCACCTGCCCTGCTCCTTGTCCTGCCCTCCTCTGCCCTTTCACCTGCATAATGTACACGGTGCCTGGGTGAAGGCCCCAATACCGGGTCGAGTTCTGCCAAAAGAATAATAAATATTACAAAAATGTAAGGTATAAAGACAGTAAGGGTCAGCAGCTGCAGAGGCAGCACCAGCAGGGAAGTCTCAGCTTCTGTGTCCGGAGGAAGAAGGAGCCCCTGTTTGTCTGTCTGTCCAGGAGGAAGGAGCCTAAGCCTGTCTGTCTGTCCGTCCAGGAGGAAGGATCCCTGACCCTCTGTCTGTCCAGGAGGAAGGAGCCTAAGTCTGTCTGTCCAGGAGGAGCCCCTGACTCTCCGTCTGTCCAGGAGAAAGGAGCCCCTGTCTGTCTGTCCAGGAGGAAGGGGCCCAAGTCTGTCTGTCTCTCAAGAGGAAGAGGAGGGCAGGTGAAGGGGCAGAGGAGGGCAGGTGAAGGGACGGATGAGGGCAGGACAAGGGGCGGAGGAGGGCAGGACAAGGGGCGGAGGAGGGCAGGACAAGGGGCGGAGGAGGACAGGACGAGAGGCAGAGGAGGGCAGGCGAAGGGGCAGGGCAGATGAAGGGGTAGAGGAGGGCAGGTGAAGGGGCAGAGGTGGGCAGGACAAGGAGTAGGGCAGGTGAAAGGACATAGGAGAGAAGGACAAGGGGCAGAGCAGGGCAGGACAAGGGGCAGAGGAGGGCAGAACAAGGAGCAGAGGAGGAGATGGGGCATAGGGGGGCAGGTATTGGGGCGGAGGAGGGCAGGTGAAGGAGCAGAGCAGGTGAAGAAGCAGGGCAGGACAAGGGGCAGAGCAGGGCAGGTAAAGGGGCAGGGCAGGTGAAGGGGCAGAGGAAGGCAGGTGAAGGGGCACAGCAGGACAGGTGAAGGGGCTCTGCTCCTTGTCCTACTCTCCTCTGCCCTCATCTGCCCGTTGTCCTGCCATGGTGACCCTCTTTAGCTGAGTGTCCAAAGACAGGCCCCCGGGGTCAGGCAGTGTCTCCGCTTCGCCTTTTGTTTCCTGAACAAACTGTGACTTCAGTGTCACCTGCAGTGTCCCCGACCCTGGAGCTGGGACCGAGTCTCTGCGCTGGCTCAGCAGCAGCCTGTGATCCTGGGCACATCAGTGCATCTCCCGTGGGTACAGAACACAATGAATGTGTCCCTGTGTGATGGACCCGGTGCCGGGTGCAGGCCCCGATACCGGGTCGAGTTCTGCCAAAAGAATAATAATTATTACAAAAATTTAAGGTATAAAGACAGTAGGGATCAGCAGCGGTAGAGTCAGCACCAGCAGGGAAGTCTCAGCCTCTGTGTCCGGAGGAGGAAGGAGCCCCTGTTTCTCTGTCTGTCCAAGAAGAAGGAGCCCAAGTCTGTCTGTCTGTCTGTCTGTTTGTCTGTCCAGGAGGAAGGATCCCTGACCCTCTGTCTGTCCAGGAGGAAGGAGCCTAAGTCTGTCTGTCTGTCTGTCCAGGAGGAAGGAGCCCCCGTCTGTCTGTCTGTCCAGGAGAAAGGGGCCCAAGTCTGTCTGTCCAGGAGGAAGGGGCCCAAGTCGGTCTGTCTGTCAAGAGGAAGAGGAGGGCAGGTGATGGGGCAGAGAAGGGCAGGTGAAGGGGCAGGGCAGGTGAAGGGGCAGAGGAGGGCAGCTGAAGGGGCAGTGAAGAGCAGGAAAAGAGTCAGAGGAGGGCAGATGAAGGGGCACAGCAGGACAGGTGAAGGGGCGGAGGAGGGCAGGACAAAAAGCAGAGGAGGGCCGGTGAAGGGGCAGAGGAGGGCAGGTGAAGGGGCAGAGGAGGGCAGGTGAAGGGGCAGAGGAGGGCAGGACATGGGGCAGAGCAGGGCAGGTAAAGGGGCAGAGCAGGGCAGAGGAGGGCAGCTGAAGGGGCGGTGAGGAGCAGGACAAGAGTCAGAGGAGGGCAGATGAAGGGGCACAGCAGGACAGGTGAAGGGGCGGAGGAGGGCAGGACAAGAAGCAGATGAGGGCAGGTGAAGGGGCAGAGGAGGGCAGGTCAAGGGGCAGGGGAGGTGAAGGGGCAGAGGAGGGCAGGTGTAGGGGCAGAGGAGGTGAAGGGGCAGAGGAAGGCAGGTGTAGGGGCAGAGGAGGGCAGGTGAAGGAGCAGAGCAGGTGAAGAAGCATGGCAGGACAAGGGGCAAAGTAGGGTAGGTAAAGGGGCAGGGCAGGGCAGGTGAAGGGGCAGAGAAGGGCAGGTGAAGGGGCAGAGGAGGGCAGCTGAAGGGGTGGAGAAGAGCAGGACAAGAGTCAGAGGAGGGCAGATGAAGGGGCACAGCAGGACAGGTGAAGGGGCGGAGGAGGGCAGGAAAAAAAGCAGAGGAGGGCAGGTGAAGGGGCAGAGGAGGGCAGGTGAAGGGGCAGAGGAGGGCACGACAAGAAGCAGAGCAGGGCAGGTGAAGGGGCAGAGGAGGGCAGGACAAGGGGCAGGGGAGGTGAAGGGGCAGAGGAGGGCAGGTGTAGGGGCAGAGGAGGTGAAGGGGCAGAGGAGGGCGGGTGAAGGAGCAGAACAGGTGAAGAAGCAGGGCAGGACAAGGGGCAGAGTAGGGCAGGTAAAGGGGAAGAGTAGCTCAGGTAAAGGGGCAGGGCAGGTGAAGGGGCAGAGTAGGGCAGGTAAAGGGGCAGGGCAGGTGAAGGGGCAGAGGAGGGCAGCTGAAGGGGCGGAGAAGAGCAGGACAAGAGTCAGAGGAGGGCAGATGAAGGGGCACAGCAGGACAGGTGAAGGGGCGGAGGAGGGCAGGACAAAAAGCAGAGGAGGGCAGGTGAAGGGGCAGAGGAGGGCAGGTGAAGGGGCAGAGGAGGGCAGGTGAAGGGGCAGAGGAAGGCAGGACAAGGGGCAGAGCAGGGCAGGTAAAGGGGCAGAGCAGGGCAGAGGAGGGCAGCTAAAGGGGCGGTGAAGAGCAGGACAAGAGTCAGAGGAGGGCAGATGAAGGGGCACAGCAGGACAGGTGAAGGGGCGGAGGAGGGCAGGACAAGAAGCAGATGAGGGCAGGTGAAGGGGCAGAGGAGGGCAGGACAAGGGGCAGGGGAGGTGAAGGGGCAGAGGAGGGCAGGTGTAGGGGCAGAGGAGGTGAAGGGGCAGAGGAAGGCAGGTGTAGGGGCAGAGGAGGGCAGGTGAAGGAGCAGAGCAGGTGAAGAAGCAGGGCAGGACAAGGGGCAAAGTAGGGCAGGTAAAGGGGCAGGGCAGGTGAAGGGGCAGAGCAGGGCAGGTGAATCACCTTTCTGCATAGAGAAGCTTCTGGCTTTCTCCAGATTTTTAACCATAATAATACAGGTTGAAGCTTAATGTAACTGGATATATGTCTCAAGTCTACTTCTTTGTGGCAAATCATTGTTGGTGTAGCTTGAGGGACTGCTAATAGTCTTCTTAAAAACTTGTTTTCTGCAATCTGGAGGCTCGAACATTCTGCATATCCCCAGACCCCGGCTCCAAATGTCGCGATAGAAAGACATTTGGTAGAAAAGACAGTCGTCATTTCTTTAACAGGTTTGTGTCGCAGTCTTTTCGCAAACATAAAAACTGCTTCTATAGCTTTTTGGAATTGTATTGAGCGTATATTTACTAAAAATTTCGAGTTAAAATCTACATCAATGGGGACACCCAAATACGTAAAATGTGGGACCTTGAGTATCTCATGCCCCTCTAAAACAATTTTTTTTAGTTTTTGCTAGCTTGGGCCCGATCTTCATTACATATGACTTAGATCTATTTATTTTGAGTCCAAGGTTCCCCATAAATGTATTAAAAGCATTCAATAAAATCTGGAGGCCATTTGCCCACCTTGAAATTAGTACAGCGTCATCCGCATACAGTAAAACAGCAATTGGTAAATTATTGATAACTGGAGTGTCCTTCCCCGATTCACAGAGACATTTCTCAAGCCCATTTATATATAAAAGAAAAAGAAAAGGGACCAGCACACAGCCCTGTCTAACCCCCTTTAATGAGGAGAACTTCTCTGTTAAACCACCCTCCCGGGAGTAGCGGACCCACGCCACTGTGCAGGCGTGGAGTCTACTAAGTAGAATGATTATGGTGGTCATTATGACCCTGGCGGTATTACAACCGCAGGGCCAAAACGAAGGGAGCACCGACAACAAGCTGGCGGTGCATCCCGGTGTACCGCCGCGGTCGCACCGCTCGGGCCGTCGGTTTACCACCACAATGGCCCCGGCGGATGTAATCCGCCAGGGCAGCGCTGCCCAGGGGATTACGACTCCCCAACCGCCAGCCTTTTTCAGGCGGTCTGAACCGCCAGGAAAAGGCTGGCGGTACGGGGAGTTGTGGGGCCCCTGGGGGCCCCTGCACTGCCCATGCCACTGGCATGGGCAGTGCAGGGGCCCCCTGACAGGGCCCCATGCTGCTTTTCACTGTCTGCTGTGCAGACAGTGAAAAGCGCAACGGGTGCAACTGCACCCATCGCACGGCCACAACACCGCCGGCTCCATTTGGAGCCGGCTCCCATGTTGCGGCCCACATCCCCGCTGGGCCGACGGGCGGAAACTTGGTTTCCGCCAGCCGGCCCAGCGGGGATGTCCAAATGGGCACTGCGAGAGTGCGGCTGCATTGGCGGCCGCACGGCGGTTACTGCCCGCCAATGTTGTAATGAGGCCCTATATCTTTGTCCACACCCATGTTCAGCATGACCGTGCACAACTTTTCTCTGTTAACTGTCTCAAAGGCACAAGACAGATCCATAAATGCTAAATGTATACACCCCCTTTTGACTTTAGTATATTTTTGTACAATGAGAGTCAAGTTGAGAGTTTGTTCTACTGTGCCCAGACCAGGCCGAAAGCCAAATTGGACTTCTGAAAGAGAGTGAGATTCTGTCTCCCAGTTTTCCAACTTATTTAGAATCACTCGGCCTAGAATTTTAACCGAGCTGTCCAATAAAGAAATTGGTTGATAGCATGAAAAATCTGCCCTGTCCCCCTTCTTAAAAATCGGGACGATGATCACCTCTCTCTCGAGGAGTCTACTAATGGGCCTGTCACAACAGATCTCAGAACGTTGGTAAGCAATGGCCCCCAGAAGTGCTTTATATAAGGCGGCAGGGATTTTGTCTGGGCCAGGGGCTTTCTCAGGTGGACAATCTTGTATAGCTTGCTTTACATCATCCACACTTATGGCATTGCCAGAAGCCACACAAAATTGATCAATTCCTCTTATTTTTTAACAGTTTGTCTTATCTAGTTGAAGGTCAGACTCTAGTGAAATTTTTTTTGTAAAATAGTTCACCCAGGTTTGGGCTGGAATAACAGTGTCCATTGACGTCTCATGCTTATCGTTGAACAGTGGAGAGTTAACCACACGCCAGAACGCTGATGTATCATTAGTTTTGGTAGCCTCCATCAATTCCTCACAAGCTGATTCACTTAATTCGGATTTCCTCTTAACAAGGGCTTCCTTGTAGTTCTTCCTAGCAACTTTAACTGCTTGTCGATCTAGGGGGGATGCGTTAGTTATTTTCTTTAAGTTACTTAAGGATGCGGTACATGCATGATTGAACCATCTCGGACCATATGCTTTATTAGTGCCAGAAGACTGTAATTTCTCAGCCATATATTTTGTCAAGGAAGAAAATGCACAAACAATTTTTAGGGGGAGGGGGCTGTCTTCATCCAAAGTTATCATGACATCTGGCCATCTTTTCACCATTAGATCTTTAAAAAAACTTTTACTATCTATTTTTCCCCATTTGGTTGTAAGGCCTTTTTGGACTGAAAACATCATATCAGGGTGTTGCTTCTCTCTTCTCGAGTCACTCTTCAGGTCCAAACTTATTCCAATAGATAAAGGGTTATGGTCACTAACACAAGTTGGAGTCACCCTAAACTGCCCAACAAGAGGAGATAATTCTCTGGAATAGATGATGAAATCAATAGTAGTACAGGCGTCTCCTCTTATAAATGTTGGTACCCCTCCAACAGCTGGTATGGGGAACAGTAAAGAATTGGCTATTATCAAGGAGTTAAGAGCATTCCCATATGGAGAGTGCTTAAAATGCTGGATGGGGCTATCATTTTCATCCATAAGTCCACAGCAGTCCAAATATTCTAGCTCACACAGATGAGCATTAAAGTCACCGACCCAGATTATTCTTAAGTCCTTTTTGCTGGTGTTTGCTGTTTTATATATTATCATCTCCAGACTACCAACCACACTAGTGTCTGAATTATCAAAGGTGTTATTATAATAACTGATCAGTAATATGTCAAATGGCTCCACTAATTTCAATAACAAGGCCAAAAAGAAGGGGGATATGCCCACAACACACGCGTCTACCCCCCTAGCCATTACTGATACAAAGGTGGCCAGGCCTCCCTTAGCCCTGCCTACAGACGTCTTACTTGCCGGGACACTATATGTGGTATATCCATTAATATGCGGAGGCTCTACAAGCCAAGTCTCTTGACAGCAGATAAAAAGATTTTCCGTCACTAATTCTAACCAGTCGGGATTTCCAATTTTTTATTTTAAGCCTGCCACATTCCAAGATATGATCCCTGAAGATGTCAGACCGCATGTATTGTGTGTATCAGAGGTTCCCTTGGACTGCAAGACAGATTGATGCAGTGTATTTATCTCAGAGGCGGCTTGCAAAAGGGGCCCACTTGCTGGTAGTCAATCTATCTGCTCCAGTTAAGCCAAAGGCTCAAATCTGTTGGACAGTGGCAGGGCAACATCAAGAGAATTGGAGACACCAAGATTACTAGAATTCTGTTTCCTCGAATGGTTTGAGTCGAAGTGACATGAGTTTGGTGTTGGGGGGATGAACATAGATAATCGCTGTACTATTATAGACCCTGCAGGTAGCCCTATATTGAAAAAATATGATACAAATCATTGGCTATCCATGGACTCCTGAAGTTTATAATAATATGGTCCCCCTGTGAGGATTTAGGAGATGGGCCGATCCAGGGGACCCTTCTTACGGTTAAGATGTCCCGTTGGAAATCTGCCCTCCCTCCCAAATTCTTTCCTACCCAGTGCATCACTTTATTTAACAACGCTGCATGAGACTCATGATGGGTGTTTCCCAATATAGGAACGGTTTCAAGGCTTAAGATATAAGGAGCACATGCCAACGGGATCCTTGGGCAAGCTGTTTGGATTCTCGGAATTAACAGGCCCACTGGACCCTCCCATTTATTTATGCCTCGCTGATGCTGTACATTTGTGAAATTTTGCATTGCCTCTAGATTCGGGGGGTTGGGACTGGGTTCTGGACAGGGGTCGGCCTGTGATTTTGATATTGGTAAATTGCCGAGACAGGTGAGCATGCAGAGGCAATATGAGTATTCTGAGATTCAGCCCTCTGAAGTATGGGATTCGTTGTTGTTGATATTGATATAGAATCGACCCTTTCCTCAAGAGCGGCCATTTTCTCTAGAACCAGGGAACATAACTTTTCTATGTCCCTGAGTTGGTCCTCAATCTCAGAAAGACAATTATTGGAAGAGTCCAAGATCTTTCTATCCTTTATCTGTTTTCCTGTAGTTTTTTTTTTTATAAATTAGGTAAACGCTTCCCCTTTTTCTTCTCTGTTTCTACTGGATCCTTTACAACCTTGTGCCCATTTAAAAAAGGCCGAGGTGAATCTGAGGAGGGAGTAGCAGCGTGTGGGTGGGGGGGATTATTTGCCTACTTTTCTTTGAGGGTGGACTCTCTGGGGTCGTAGGAGTGATTAAATTAATTCAATAGTTCTTGTCCGTTATTGCGCAAGGATTTTTTGTTCTTGTCTTGCCTGATGGAAATTTTGCAGGGAGAGTCCTTTCCTTCCCCCCACTCTTCCCTATTTTCTCGAGGGATGACTCTAGGGTAGCTTCCACTCTCCCTATCTCCTACTCAATAGCACCCATCTCTGAGGTTAAGTAGCTGGTTATCAGCCTGGGGGGGGGGGCCTCCTGAGTAGGATCCTTTCCCCCACAGTCTCCTTTGCGTTTCCCCATCACAACGGGATGTACTTTTAACAATTGAAAAACACCAAATGATTCTTAACAAGATCCTCTGCCCAATATTAAATAAAGTTAAAACTATTATTTTATATTTTTATGTTTCCGGTGACAACTTTCTGGCACAGGAGCCCTGAAGGTATGATACTATAATTTCTCGCCGTCTCCTAGTGCGCATATGAGGCAACAATACACAAAGAGGTGCTAGATAAAAATGGCTTTAAAACCCAAAATGGTGCTAGCTCTTCCTAGCGTCAGCAGCTCTCCATTCATCAGTCTTACCCGCCGAGCCCCTGATGGCAAAGTTGAACAGTCTCTTCCTGGCGATGACGGGCGCATGACGGGCCCCCCCCTTGGCCCGGATGTGTCCCACGCAGCGGGCGCACGTTTCAGATTTAAAGGGGCCTTTAGGTCCCGCCCCTTGACAGGTCTGGTCTTGGTTGGCACGTCTCGAGGAGGGCTCCGAGGGACCAGCCAGTACACTTCTCTCTTTGCACCCGAGGTGGCTGCCCGCTGCAGCTCATGGATTATTAATGCCACAACAGTCACACAACCTGCAAGCTACCATTACCCGGTTGATCAACCGCATGCGTGAGGCCTGGCCGGCCACACCAACCGGGGACCGTCCACACAACACTTGGATCTGCGGAGCCTTGCGGAGTTCACCCTCCCAGGAGCACGGATTGGCTAGTTTCTTCAGCGAGTAAATGTCACCGCTCCCAGCCGACTGAGGAATTTCAGTGTATATTTGTGTCCATATGTTAATGCTGTTTGAGATTGTACTTAAGGTTCATTAATGCAAAGCCTTTATTATTAGGGTGAGCGCTGTAAATAAATGTTGTAAGCTCGGCCTTCACTACTGACCGTAGTTCCAGTAAAAATGTGTGTGCACATGTTTACAAAGTTTAACAATATAAGGCTACATATAATTCTCCCAGAATGTACTTTGATTAGATGCAAATATTTGCAGAAGCACGAAAACTCAATTGAGGGTTACTTGTTGTCAAAATAAAACGTTCACAGAAAATACAGCTTGATACAAATTATTTTGCTAAACTACTGTGAACTCTTAGGTATTATTTCTTTGAAGTATCATTTAGTAAAATGTCTTGATGTATGCTAGTGTCTCCAAAGAATATTCATGATGAGAAGTCTGTGTAACCAGTTTCAACAAGATTATGAGAAACATGAATGTAACCAAGCAGTAGTTCCTGTGCCTGAACTAAACGACTGTGTGCGGATATGCTCCACTTGAAAGAGCAGATTGTGATCATTCACAGTGAAGCCAGCTGACAGCTGGATAGAGAGAGAGTGATAGAATAATAAAAACATAAGCTCCTGAGTAACACCAGACCTAGTTAGGGGCCTAATTCTTAAAGTAAGTCACAGAAGTGCAGCCATGGTATATGTCATTGAATTACTGGATTTCACGAATTTGCAAGAATTTAGAGAAGTAGGCCAGGAAATCGCACTCCTAGAAAATATTTGTAAACTGTATTTTAACCACAGCAAATATACATGTGTAGGTTTGCTCAAGCTAAAATCTGTTGAGCTTTTACAAGTTCACTTTCCCTTTAACCATTTTTTCACAACCCCGAAAAAAAAATTGCTCCTGAACCTTGTCAGACATAAATTCCAAACTTTTCTCAGTATAGGAAATGATTAGATAAGAGCTGGTGAAAATCCTTAAAACATGCAAGTTAGTAGGTTTGCACAGACTCAAAAGGGCATTCCAGCCTTGGAACTATTGCTTACCTGTTGCATCTGGCCCTTTTTGCAGGGTCATCCCAGTCTTTTTGCGTCCTACCTCCTAATTTTTCTGACCAGTTTTTGTTGGCTTTAGGACTCTGGGCACTTTACCACTGCTAAAACAGTTCTGAAGTGCATATGCTCTCTGTGTAAATTGTACTGTTGATTGGTTTATCCGTGACTGGCATATTTGATTTACTGGTAAGTTCCTAGTAAAATGCACTAGAGGTGCCCAGGGCCTGTAAATCAAATGCTACAAGTGGCTCTGCAGCACTAGTTGTGCCACCCACATTAGTAGCCCTGTAAACATGGCTCAGACCTGCCACTGCAGTGTCTGTGTGTGCAGTTGTAAACTGCCAATTCGACTTGGCAAGTATACCCACTTGCTAGGCCTAAACCTTCACTTTTACTACATGTGAGGCACCTCCAAGGTAGGCCCTAGGTAGCCCCAGGGGCAGGGTGCAGTGTATGTATAAGGTAGGACATATACTAGTGTGTTTCATATGTCCTAACAGTGAAATACTGCCAGGTTTGGTTTTTACTGTGCAAGGCCTATCCCCTTAACATAGGGGCTGCCTTTAAATATCCTTAAAGCTCAGATTCCTTTTGAGAGCAGACAGAAATGTGGAGTTTAGGGTCTCTGAACTCACAATTTAAAAATACATCTTTTAGTGAAGTTGTTTTTTAAATTGTCTGTTTGAAAATGCCACTTTTAGAAAGTGGGCATTTTCTTCCTTAAACCATTCTGTGACTGTGTTTGTGGATTGGCTGTCTGGGTCAGTTTGACAGTTGGGCTGTTTTGCACCTCTCTAGACAGTGACACAAAAGGGGGTGAGGTGTAGCCTGCATATCCTGATGAGCCATCCGAGCTAGAGAGGAGGGAGGAGTGGTCATTCACACCTGAAAGGACTATGCCTGCCCTCACACAATGAAGTTTCTGACCTCCTAGTGTGGGCCTGGCCTGGCCAAGGAAGGATCTTGCAAACACTTGAGACTTTGCTTTGAAGTTTGCCAACTTCAAAGACTGAACAGGGTATAAGAAGAAGACCCAAAACCCCAGACTTTTAAAATATTTCTGGAATCAAGAGGAACCTCTGCCAAGGAGAAGAGCTGAAGAGCTGAAGGAGGACTAATGTCCCTTTGCTGTGCACCTTTGCTGGACTGGCCTGAAGTTGCTGCTTCTGCCTAAAAAGAGTGCAAAGGGTGAACTTCGCTGTGGGTCCTGCTTCAGAAAGTTTTCAAGGGCTTGGAGTAGAGGTTGCCTCCTGTTGGAAGTCTCTGGGACACCAAAGACTTCAGTTTCCTCGACGTGCAGCTCTGGGAACTGTGTGTTTTGTGCTGTTCAAGAGGACAAACCACCGCAACGGCGCCAACGACATCGCTGGCCAGCACCGTGACCTGCCGCCGCCGCACAGAGTCACATTGCCCCGCTTCGCACTGCGACCCTGGTCTCACCGACGCTGTCATCAAACGACTTCACTGAGCCGCTGCTCGCACCGCGACCTGTGGGCCCCTCACTCCGGCATCGCCTGCTCACACTGTAGCCTGGGCCTCCCCGACGTCGCCGCTCCTGATGACACCGGCGCCATTGCCTGCACCATGGCCTGTGGACACTGCTCATAAGGAGCATGAAGCACCGTTCCATCCCGCACCGCAGCCCCGGTCCACTGACACCAGCATCACCGACTCCAGTGTCGTCACCAAGCGATCTTCCTGTACCGTGGCCTGTGGACACTGCTCGTGAGGGTCACGAAGCACCACTCCGTCGGCTTGGGCCTACTGACGACACCGCTTCCGCAACCATGACGCTGCTGCCTTCACCGTGACCTGTGGGCACCGCACGTCACGTCGTCCTGCTTCGCACCGCAGCCCCGACGCCATCAACGCTGGCGCACCTGACTTCATCAGCCTGGAGTTCAATTCGTAAGGTGTATGACTTCAAGGGCCCAACGAATCCTGCACCGACTCTGAAACCAACATTCCAACATCAGCGACGTCGTTCTCCGGAGCTCACCATAATGATCATGACCACCTACAAATCCAAGGTACTGTTTGCGGGTCTTCCTGACAAAGTAGCTGGCCTGTGACGCCACGGCTGGCCTGAACTGTTGGTTTTGTTGCTCACGACGCTGTGATAGCCCCAGGTCAAGCTATTGACTTCAAGGAACTGCATTTTTAAGATAAATCTTACAAAATTCATATCTTTACCACTGTAGGTTGGATTTTTATTGTTTTGGTCTTGTTTTATACAGCTAAATATTGGCTATGTTTCTAAAACTGGTGTAGTGTTTTCACTTATTACTGTATGTTATGTGGAAATGCTTAACACATTGCATCTGAGATAAGCCTGACTGCTCGTGCCAATCTACCAAGGGGGTGAGCAGGGGTTATCTGAGTGGGTATCTCCCTTATCCCGATTAGACTGAGGGTCCCTTCTTAGACAGGGCGCAAACTGACTGCCAAATAGAGACCCCATTTCTAACATTACCTCTACCTCTAGCCACAGTATGTAGATCTGCAGAAAGGTGGCAAAATAAGGAAATTGGTAGTATACAAACCCTGCTATAGTATTAGCCCTGCCATAATCAGAGAGGCTATTATCAGAGCTCTTCTATAATGAGACTACTGCGATAAAGTGTCGCTGCCTGACATGCAATAAATGGACAAGTAGGTTTTTTTACAGGACAAGTAGATGTATGAAGAAATCTGTCCAAGTGACAAGTATATAATGTATTAAATTCCACCCCTTTATGCAGCGCTTACTGCCCCTGACAAGGCGCTGAATGTTACCTTGTCCTTCAAAACGGGGCAAAGTAAATGTAAGTCACTTGCACTGATCAGTGTACAGCGAAATGTGGTGCTGCAGTGGCAAAACTTCCTGTGACTCTCACCTGCCCACCCTTAGCACTGGGTGAACGTCCTGTGACTCTCACCTTCCCACCCTTAGCACTGGGAGAACACTGTGTGACTCACATCTGCCCACCCTTGGTGCTGGGTAAACACCCTGTGACTCACACCTGCCCACTCTTAGCAGTTAGTGAACACCCTGTGACTCACATCTGCCCACCCTTAGCACTGGGAAAACACCCTGTGGCTCACACCTGCCCACCCTTACCACTGGGAGAACATCCTTGACTCACACCTGGCCACCCTTAGCACTGGGTGAATACCCTGCGTCTCACACCTGGCCACCCTTAGCACTGGGTGAATACCCTGCGTCTCACACCTGGCCACCCTTAGCACTGGGTAAACACCCTGTGACTCACACCTGCTCACCCTTAGCAATGGGTGAACATCCTGTGACTCATATCTGCGCGGTCTAAGCACTGGGTGAACAACATGTGGCTCATGTCTGCCCATTCTTGTCAATGGAGAGTTCAGTAGCAGTGGAGCCTCCCCTTACCAGGGAGTGAACACATTGTGGCTCTCATCTGCCCACCCTGATCAGGAGGTGAACGTCCTGTGGCTCACATCTGCCCACCCTCAGCAGTAGGTGAAGGTCATGTGCCTCACATCTGCCCACCCTCAGCAGTAGGTGAAGGTCATGTGCCTCACATCTGCCCACCCTCAGCAGTAGGTGAACGTCATGTGGCTCGCACCTACCCACCCGAAGCAGTATGTGAACGTCATGTGCCTCACATCGCCCCACCCTCAGCAATAGGTGAACGTCATGTGGCTCACATCTGCCCTCCCGCAGCAGTAGGTGAACGTCATGTGGCTCACATCTACTTACCCTCAGCAGTAGGTTAACATCATGTGGCTCACATCTGCGCTCCCGCAACAGTGACTGAACACGTTGTGGCTCACAACAGCATCCTTAGCAGTGGATCACACTTTATTAAACTCAACCTTGCTCCAGTTTAAGAAAGATGTGAAAACACTCTTTACAGAACATTAACACACTGAAATGTTGAAAGCTCAGCTAAAGACGGTGGGGTGGCTCTGGCCAACAATAGCCATGTCAGGAGGGAGCCAGTGGTGAGGGGACAGATGAAGGAGAAGAAAGCGAAATTCCCTGGCACCCCCACCCTGTACTTCCGCTCCGCCTGTTGACTCATGTCTCCTCTATGTCCAGCCCACCACAGAGTTACTGTCAGAGGGGGCAGCAGGGGCTGTTGCCTATTGTTATGACACGACTTTGCACAATTTGCGTTCGGCAGGTGCAGGCCCTTTAATTCAGGGTTAGCTGACTGTCAAGTGGGAGAGGTCATAGCCGATGAGGACACGCATTAGATATCAAATGGGAATGAATCAGAAGTGAGAGGGCCCCGATGAGCAGTGATTGAGCAGAGGAGACACTAAATCGCCAGGAGAGGTCTACCGAAGACGTCTTCGTGCCGGTGAGGGAGAACAATTGTGGAGGAGCTAGAGGCAAAGACAGGCCCGGAAGAAGCTAACATGAACACTGCTCCGAAGCCAGGGCAGGAGGACAGAAGACCCCGGACATCGCAGGAGGCTACTGGTGAAGCAAGGGTCCCGCCACAGTCCTAAAGGAGCGTGGCTTACCCAAATAGGTAATCACCTCCTGGGGAAACTTCACAAAAGGAAATAGTACAACGGGAGGCAAGTGGTATAGCTTGGGGTAGCAAAACACCACACAGGTATCAGAAAAACACAGCATGGACCCTTGTATGGCCCACTCTGGTGGCATTCATTAAAATCTTTAATTTCCATTACTCGGTTACGGGGACCTTTTGGGGAGCAATGAGAGCACGTGATTGGGTGAAATATGAAAAAGTCTCTTCACCGGTTTCCTAAAGGAACATCCCCTGCCTGAGAAAGATAAAAGGGCAAAGCTCCTCTTGGTGAGATTACCAGCCGCTGGTAAATCGGTTGGACTTTAGACTGTTGAAGGTCAAGTCGAGAAAGGAAAAGCATGTTTGGGATAACAGAGCATCAAATTCAGCCGAGTACTATTTAACGGATAGCTGTGAGGATAAATAGGAAGATAAATAGGAAAGAAAGCCTTACAAAAACACTTACCAGTGGTTTGTCTTTTTCCTCCAAGACGCATAACCAGACCTTGTGCCCTGGCTCCGTCATAACTGAAAGAAAAGAAGAAGAATCATCGTCAAAACTAGCCTCTGCACCTCTCAGCATTGCAAAATAAATAAGCAATACATCAAGAAATCAGTGTATTGTGCTCAACATATACTGCATTCATGACAGGCGGTATATACCATCCGCTCCAACATTCCAACGTTTATCTTCCCACTTCTCCTTTTCTATTTTAGAAAATTCAACCCTCATAGCCGTACAGCCCCTCCATCTCGGACTACGCCAGCCGTTAAAAGCCCTGTATAACTATACAGTCTGCCTACAACCTTACCAGTGTAGCCCTAGTAACGGGTAATAAGTTAGATTACATCACACAAAGTAACAGTCGACATCTATGCTAAGAACCCATCTACCCCTCAGTGACCGTAACTTTGCCTTTGACCTCATGCAGCGCTCTGCTGCCTTTAGACTTGGTTTGCAGTATAGAAATACTATATACAGGGAGTGCAGAATTATTAGGCAAATGAGTATTTTGACCACATCATCCTCTTTATGCATGTTGTCTTACTCCAAGCTGTATAGGCTCGAAAGCCTACTACCAATTAAGCATATTAGGTGATGTGCATCTCTGTAATGAGAAGGGGTGTGGTCTAGTGACATCAACACCCTATAGCAGGTGTGCATAATTATTAGGCAACTTCCTTTCCTTTGGCAAAATGGGTCAAAAGAAGGACTTGACAGGCTCAGAAAAGTCAAAAATAGTGAGATATCTTGCAGAGGGATGCAGCACTCTTAAAATTGCAAAGCTTCTGAAGCGTGCTCATCGAACAATCAAGCGTTTCATTCAAAATAGTCAACAGGGTCGCAAGAAGCGTGTGGAAAAACCAAGGCGCAAAATAACTGCCCATGAACTGAGAAAAGTCAAGCGTGCAGCTGCCACGATGCCACTTGCCACCAGTTTGGCCATATTTCAGAGCTGCAACATCACTGGAGTGCCCAAAAGCACAAGGTGTGCAGTACTCAGAGACATGGCCAAGGTAAGAAAGGCTGAAAGACGACCACCACTGAACAAGACACACAAGCTGAAATGTCAAGACTGGGTCAAGAAATATCTCAAGACTGATTTTTCTAAGGTTTTATGGACTGATGAAATGAGAGTGAGTCTTGATGGGCCAGATGGATGGGCCCGTGGCTGGATTGGTAAAGGGCAGAGAGCTCCAGTCCGACTCAGACGCCAGCAAGGTGGAGGTGGAGTACTGGTTTGGGCTGGTATCATCAAAGATGAGCTTGTGGGGCCTTTTCGGGTTGAGGATGGAGTCAAGCTCAACTCCCAGTCCTACTGCCAGTTCCTGGAAGACACCTTCTTCAAGCAGTGGTACAGGAAGAAGTCTGCATCCTTCAAGAAAAACATGATTTTCATGCAGGGCAATGCTCCATCACACGCGTCCAAGTACTCCACAGCGTGGCTGGCAAGAAAGGGTATAAAAGAAGGAAATCTAATGACATGGCCTCCTTGTTCACCTGATCTGAACCCCATTGAGAACCTGTGGTCCATCATCAAATGTGAGATTTACAAGGAGGGAAAACAGTACACCTCTCTGAACAGTGTCTGGGAGGCTGCACGCAATGTTGATGGTGAACAGATCAAAACACTGACAGAATCCATGGATGGCAGGCTTTTGAGTGTCCTTGCAAAGAAAGGTGGCTATATTGGTCACTGATTTGTTTTTGTTTTTGAATGTCAGAAATGTATATTTGTGAATGTTGAGATGTTATATTGGTTTCACTGGTAATAAAAAATAATTGAAATGGGTATATATTTTTTTTTTGTTAAGTTGCCTAATAATTATGCACAGTAATAGTCACCTGCACACACAGATATCCCCCTAACATAGCTAAAACTAAAAACTAACTAAAAACTACTTCCAAAAATATTCAGCTTTGATATTAATGAGTTTTTTGGGTTCATTGAGAACATGGTTGTTGTTCAATAATAAAATTAATCCTCAAAAATACAACTTGCCTAATAATTCTGCACTCCCTGTATACACACACACAGATATATGTTTTTTTTTTTTTTAATATGAGCATGTGTACAGAAATGGGTACTATATAATACTGTTACATGGTAGTGTAAGAACCCCAGGCTTCTCATTTGCTCAAATCCACAATTCAACTTCACCATAATAGCGCCCACTCCGCAACTGTGACCCAAAGGTCACCTACAGTCAAATGAATAAACTCATATTCTGCGCACTAGCTTCACATCTATTGGTAAGCTCACCGGCTGACCAAATAACACCAGTGGAGCTGCAAGTAGCTTTCCAAAGGCTTGACAAATTAATTCCCTTCAAGATATTAATAAAACCTCATAATCAACTCTAGACCTCTTGGCTGAATGACTTAATAAGATTACCACACACCAACCACACACAAAAAATGACCACACCAAGAAATTTAAGAGGCAGCATACCTACAGTAGACTTAGAAGACTCAACAGGTTCCACAACCTGCCCATCAAAAAGCAAAAATTCCAAACGGATGTCCACAATCAAACACTCATCTGAGGAAAATCATAGGGTCCACTTAATTCTGCTAAACCTGGTGTACCACCAGGAGTGGTAATTGCTGTGCAATGCAATATGAAGAAAGCAATTAAAGATGAGTCAACATACCCTGACCTTAAGATATGGTAAAAACTATAAACTGTAGATACAAGTTACAAGAATGTGCAGACTACAAGATGAAGGAGAAAAGCAGTCCTCAGCCACGTCTGACCCGATGGAGGTAACTTCCATTTTGAGATCACATTGCCACAGATGTATCTAGGCCACAGGCATGTTCTATGGGCTCAGATTTGTCCCTAAGCCAGGCCACACAGGCCAGAGCTGTCTGCAAGAGAGTGGCCACCACCTCAAAAATATTCTGCAAGCACCTGGTGTGCTGTAGAACAGTGGTTCCCAACCTTTTGATTTCTGTGGACCCCCGCTTTAACATTAATGGAACCCAGGGACCCCCACTGAATCATCATGGGAATCCAGGGACCCCCGCCTAAGTCATTACTGGAAGCTGGGGACCTAATTTGTCAATATTTGTTAATATTTTTTAATTTTCTAGGCTCTCGCGGACCCCCTGAGAAGGCTTCGCGGACCCCCAGGGGTCCCCGGACCACAGGTTGGGAACCACTGCTGTAGAAAGTAAACAGAGGGTGAGGGTCCATAATTGTGGGACACCAGCAATGGCAGAATGGTGGAGGGTTGGGGAGACTAAGTGGTGGGGAGGAGAACGGATGGAAGAAGGGTCAGGGGAGGGAAAGGGCTGAGGGAAGGATGACTCTGCTGCTGTTCTTTGGCTAAAATACGACAGAAGAAAGAGGCATAAAGAGGTCAAGTCAGAGAGACAGAGAGAAAAACAGAGATGCACTGTAACACTAATAAAGTGAGGCCCACACTTAGAAACAGAGAAAGGGCAAGTGAGAGAGAGTGCAAGAAGACCCCTGCAGTGCTTTATGGTAAATATATAGTCCTAACCTGTTATGTTACGTATTTGCATAGCTCATGGAACCATCATAAGGTCACCTCAAAGTGCTGAGGGGAAGAGAATCAGTAAAGATGGAAAAGAAGGACCAGGAGAGGGGAAAGCAGGAGACAAGATTGAAGGAATGTGGAAGGAGGATTTACAATGGGGAGATCTGCCCCCAGAAAATGATATCTTACCGAAGGGATTAAAATCACTTTATGGGTAGCTGCCTTGGGCATAGGACAGTTAGGTTGGAAAGGAGAAATACTGGAAAGGAAATAGAAGGCGGAGCTGAGATTTGATAGTAAAAGGAAGTAGGTAATGACAGACTGAATTAAGCATAAAAATCACTTTATGGGTAGCTGCCTTGGGCATGTGACAGTTAGGTTGGAAAGGAGAAATACTGGAAAGGAAATAGAAACTGGAGCTGAGATTTGATAGTAAAAGGAAGTAGATAATGACAGAATGAATTAAGCATACATTACTCAACAGACGTTTTGAAAGGCACAAGAGAGTCACTAGGAGGCAGGAGACTGCCAGTCCACTCCACTGTATATACTGCCAAACCACCAATGAGCTTCTCTCTTATACGGACATTTAATAGTTCGCTCCCCACCTTCTTAACCTCCCTCTGATATGCACACACTCGCAGGCACACACCATGCATTCACACACTCATTCACACAGGCATACAAGCATTTATACATGCATGCATCCATTCATTCACGCACACATCCGTACACACATCCAAACTTACACGCAGAAACGTATTCACATTTGCATTCATACACACATTCTCACACATGCACACACACACGCAAGCAACACTACACTCTCATTCACACCCACCCCCCTCCTCTGTCAGAAACCCAACTTACCTGAATCCAGGGGGTCTTCCGGCAGGGGACGGGTTGCGGCGCTGCTACCACCAGCAGTGCCCACCAGCAGAACACCTCCAGGCCGTATTATTTTTCATAATATGGATGGCTGGCAGCGATCTACTAGAGTGACGCTGCTGGTGGTAGCAGCACCACCTTAACACCATCTGCCAGCATGGCCACAGCCAGATTTCCGCCCTTCTTGTGGCGGAAATCCAGCTGTGGTCGTATTATGGCGGACGGATGTTAGCCACTGCAACGGTCTTTTGGCAGCTGTCGCCACGGCAGTAGGCGGTATTTAGTGCCAAAGTTAAAATGTGGGCCTATATATGTACAGAAACAATCAGGAATTAGGCATAAAAAGTAATAGAAAACTGTGAAAACAATAGGCAATACTGAAGGGGGAGACCAAACCATATACTAAGAAAGTGGAATGCGAAGGTCGGGTCCCCACCCAAGGAAGAGGAATCAGTAGAGGGGAGCTGGAGGTACTAGGAAACCCCAACTGGAGTACCTCCCAACAACCAGGAGGAAAGAGGTAAGTTACTGGTTCTAGCCAAATGAACCCACAGAACTTCACAGAAGGATATTGCAAGACCCAGACAAGACTCCAAGAAACCAAGGGTGGATCCTGGAAGAGGAAGACCTGGAAAAGAAGGGGACCAAGTCCAGTTCCAGTTGGAGTGTCCAGTGGTGGCAGGAGCCACTACTCACCCGTCTGCAGATGCAGGACTTGGTTGACGGGGAGACAAAGACGGTCAGCAATGAAGCACTGGAGCAGATTAAAAGTTCCTTGGTGATGCAGTCGATGTCCCAAGCCGCATGAAGGATTGCAGTCATCTGTGGTGTGGAAAAACCACCAAGAAGCCTTGGCAAAGACAAATGTCATAGTTGGAGGAAAAATGGAGCTGCTGGGGACCAGCAAGGTCCAGGAAGGACTCTCATCAGTGCAGGGAGTCCAAAGAAGAAGAGGCAGCTCCCACAAAAGACCCATAGGCAAGGAACCCAGGAGTAGCAAAGAGGCCCACACAGCACACCTGAGGAGAGGTCCCACGTTGCAGGAGAAGCACGCAGAGGGCTGTGCGTCACAGGGAAGAGTGCTGGGGTTGGGGCTACATGGAGCCTGAAGATCCTTTGGAGGAGATGCCAACAAGCCTTGGTAGCTGCAAGAGACGCGGTGTACGGGGGTACTGTCCAGCATGGGAAGGCAAGGGCTTACCTCCACCAAAGTTGGACAGCTGGCAGAGAGGACCAAGGGGACCACTGCAGACCACCACCCATGATGCAGGATTCACGCAGCTCCGGATGAGAGGAGATCCACGCAGCTGGTCGTCATTACAGTTTGTGCCTGCGGATACAGGGGAGTGACTCCTTCACTCCAAGGGAGATTCTCTCTTGCTTCTTGTGCAGGCTGAAGACTTGCTGCCCTCAGAGGATGCACAGCTGGGGAAATATTGCAGTTGCTGGAAGGAGCCGAAGTAACAATGTTGCAGGGCGAGGTCGTCACTGTAGCTGCAGATTGTAGATTCCGGTGGAGTCCAATTGCAGTTCCAGTGGCCAGAAGTCGAAGTAAGTGGTGCAGAGGAGTCCTGCTGGAGTCTTACCCGTCAAATCTGAGGACCCACCCAAGAGGGAGACCCTAAATAGCCCTGGAAGGGGGATTGGTCACCTAGCAGTAAGAGGGGGCTCTGACGTCACCTGCGTGATCTGGCCACTCAGATGCTCCCAGAGGCTTCGGTCCACCTTCGATTCAAGACTGCAGAATCCAGGGGCCATCTGGAGGAGCTCTGGGCACTACCCCTGGGGTGGTGATGGACAAGGGAGTGGTCACTCCCCTTTCCATTGTCCAGTTTCGCGCCAGAGCAGGGACTGGAGGTCCTGGAACTGGTGCAGACTGGTTTATGCAAGGAGGGCAAAACTGTGCCCTTCAAGGCATACCAGTGGCTTGGGGAGGCTACCCCCTCCCAAGCAATATAACACCTGTTTCCAAAGGGAGAGGGTGTTGCCTCCCTCTCCCAAAAGAAACATTTTGTTCTGCCTTCCTGGGCTTGAGCAGTTCAAGCAGCAGGAGGGCAGAAACCTGTCTGACTGGTGGCAGCTGCTTGGGCTGCCCAGAAAACCCCTGAGAGCTGGTGCGAAAATGCTGTGGGTCCTCTAAGGAGCCCTCACAGTGCATGGAATCCTACTTCCAATACTGGCAACATTATTAGGATATGATTCCGACATGTTTGATACCAAACATGCCCAGGTTCGGAGTTACCATTATGTAGCTGGACATAGATAATGACCTATGTCCAGTACATGTGTAAAATGGCGTCCCCGCACCCATGAAGTCCATGAAAATGGAACTGGAGTTCGCAGGGGCACGCCTCACACATAGGTACCTGCACCCTGCCCTCTGGGTTAGAGGTGACTTACAGTGACATTGTGCACTGACCTGTGGTGAAAAGGGTGCGTGCAACCTTTCACGCAGGTTTCAATGGCAGGCCTGCAGATACACTTTGTATGGGCTCCCCATGGGTGACATAATACATGCTGCAGCCCAAGGGGGACCCCTGGTGCCCCAATGCCCCAAGTACCTGGGTACCATATACTAGGGACTTATAAGGGTGCACCAATATGTCAAATGTGGGGTGTTTGTGGTCCAAGCAACCATGTATAAAGGAGAGAGCACAGTCACTGGGGACCTGGTTAGCAGGATCCCAGTAAACACACTCAAAAATATACTGACAACAGGCAAAAAGTGGGGGTAACCATGTCAGAAAGAGGGTACGTTCCTACAAACGCATCCTCAAGCCGGGACCTTGTGGCACTCTGCAACCAGAATTATTCATTCTGCTAACATTTCTTGAGGGAGAGCCCTAGACCCACAGTACTTGTTGGTAAGCCTTGTTATGCTGAAATCAAGGCTATTGTCCCAGTGTGCTTTAAAATGCTTATAAACACGCCTATCTTCACACCATCAGTTTCCTTCAACAAGTTCTGTCTAATATGTTGCAAACTTGTTGGACAAAGTTTGCTTCAAAAAACAACTATATCCATCTTCAGGGTACAATGAGATTTAATGTATCAATGTAACACAGACCATAAAATACTTGTTGCTAGCAGCATGTGTTTCTTTCCTGAAATATTACTCATGCAGAACATCCTCAGGGCACTCCCTTTCAGTAAGCGTGTTCATATAATTAAACTGTATTCATAAAAACACAGTCATAAGTGATTCCTCTACACTGAAGTCTGAATCACTGAAATAGAGCATTATAGTCTTTCTGCAGCAAACAATTTTTACAGTCCAAAATGTTCACTGCTCGTTTAGCAGCCTATAACTCCAGTGTAATTGGGGACAGTACCCTGCCTTGTGTTTGCATCTGTCATGCTGTTCAACATCAGGATCGTTGAACGCCATGGTAGATGTGGATGCTGTGTTGTGGTTAAATGCTCACAGTCAGTGCAATAGTCAGTAACTGCCTGTGCCTAGAACACTAACAAAGAAAAAAGATTAAGGAACAGAAAGCAACAGTCAAAATGTGGAAAGGAAAGAAGAAGCAGACGGTTGACAAAGGGTGCAGTGCGGCATGCATCGATTCCCTATAGCACAGTAAGGTGCAGTGTAGAGATTTCCCACATTACAGTAACATGCAGTGCAGCATGCACCGATGTCTCGTGGTTCTGTAAGATGCAGTGCAGTGTGCACAGATTTCTCACAGTCCTGCAAGATCCAGTGCAGCATGCACAGATTCCTCATAGTGCAATAAAATGCAGTGCACTGTGCACAGATCCCTCACACTGCAGTAATATTAAGATGTGGAGTGTTGTGCACAGATTTCTCAAAGTGCAGTAAGATGTAGTGCAGTGTGAACAGATTTCTCACACTGCACTAAGATTCAGTGCAGTTTGAACAAATTCCCGGCTGAGCTGGGCTCTTCTATCTGGGGACCTCTGGGGAGGCATTCCTTCCAGCCCTGGGGGTGTTTGTGGTCATCATTTGTGTTAAAGAGGGGATCTGTGCTCTATACTGCATCTTACTGCACTATGAGGAATCTGGGCACACTGCACCTTACTGCACTGTGAGAAATCTGGGCACTGAACTGCATCTTTGTGCACTACGATGAATCTGTGCACTGCATCTTACGGCACTGTGAGGTATATGTGCACTGCACTGCATCTTACTCCACAGTGAGGAATCTGTGCATACTCCACTGCATCTTACTGCACTGTGAGGAATCTGTGCACTGCATCTTTCTGCACTGAGGAATCTGTGCACTGCATCCTACTACACTGTGAGGAATCCGTGCATACTGCACTTCACCCTAGTGCACTGTGAGGAATCTGTGCACTGCGTCTTACTGCATTATGAGGAATCTGTGCACTGCATCTTACTTCATCATTAGGAATCTGTGTCACTGCACTGTGTTTTACTGCACTGTGAGAGGTCTGTGCACTGCACTGCACTGCATCTTACTGCACTATGAGGAATCTGACCACTGTGCTGTTTCTTACTGCACTATAAGGACTCTGTGTCACTGCATCTGACTGCATGGAGGAGTCTGTGCATTGCACTGTATCTTACTGCATCATGAAGAATCTGTACACACTGCACTGCATCCTAGTGCACCGTGAGAAATCTGTGCACTGTATCCTACTCCATCATTAGCAATCTGTGTCTGTCACTGCACTCTGTTTTACTGCACTGTGAGAAGTCTGTGCACGGCACTGCATCTTACTGCACTATGAGGAATCTGACCACTGCGCTGTTTCTTACTGCACTTTGAGGAATCTGTGTCACTGTACTCTATCTTACTGCATTGTGAGGAATGTGTGCACTGCATCTTGCTGTATTATGAGGAATTTGTGTTACTGCACTGCATTTTACTGCACTACGAGGAATCTGTGCACTGCAATGCATCTTACCGCACTGTGAGGAATCTGCACTACATCTTACTGTAATGCGAGGAATCTGCACTGCATCTTACTGTACTGTGAAGAATCTGTGCACAATGCACTGCATCTTACTGCACTGTGAGGAATCTGAGCACACTGCACCTTACTGCACAATGGGGAATCTGTGCAATGCACTGTGAGCAATATGTACACTGCACGGAATCATATGCCACTATGAGGAATCTGTGCTCGCTGCATCTTACTGTGCTACAGGGAGTCTGTGCACAAAGGAACTGCATCTTACTGCACTACGAGGGATCTTTGCACTGTGCTGCATCTTACTGCACTATGAGGAATCTGTACACACTGCACTGCATCTTACTTCACCATGAGGAGTCTATGTCACTGCACTGCATCTTACTGCACTGTGAGGAATCTGTGCACGCTGCACTGTATCTTACTGCACTATGAGGAATCTGTACATGCTGCACTGCATCCTACTGCACTAAGGAATACGTGCACTGCACCTTACTGCACTGAGGAATCTGTGGACTGCATCTTGCTGCATTGTGAGGAATAAGTGCACTGCACCTTACTGCGAGGAATCTGTGTACACTGCACTGCATCTTACTGCAGTGTGAGGAATCCATGCACTGCATCTTACTGCTCTGGAGCAATCTGTGCACTGCACCTTACTTCACTGTGAGGAATCTCTGCCAGGAGCCGGGCAAGGTTGGGTCTTCTATCTGGTGACCTCTGGGGGCTCTCCTTCCGGGCCTGGGGGGGTTTAACACAAATGCTGACCTAGGGCTGGAATGAAAGCCCCTCCAGAGCCCCCCCCCCCCCCGGATAGAAGAGCCCAGCTCAAACCCGGCTTCTGGCAGAGACTTCTCATAGGTAAGATACAGTGAAGTATGTACGCAGATTCCTCACTGTGGAGTAAGATGCAGTGCAGTATGCACGGATTCCTCACAGTGTAGTAGGATGCAGTGCACAGATTCCTCAGTGCAGAAAGATGCAGTGCACAGATTCCTCACTGTGCAGTAAGATGCAGTGCAGCATGTACAGATTCCTCACTGTGGAGTAAGATGCAGTGCACAGATTCCTCACAGTACAGTAAGATGCAGTGTGCAGATCACTCACAGTGCAGTAAGATGCAGTGTGCAGATTCCTCATTGTGCAGTAAGATGCAGTTCAGTGCACAGATTCCTCAGAGTGCAGTAAGATGCAGTGTGCAGATCACTCACTGTGCAGTAAGATGCAGTGCACAGATTCCTCATTGTGCAGTAAGATGCAGTGCAGTGCACAGATACCTCAGAGTGCAGTAAGATGCAGTGCAGTACACAGATTCCTCACTGTGGAGTAAGAAAGCAGTGCACAGATTCCTCGCAGTAATATGCAGTGCAGTGCAGATTCCTCACAGTGCAGTAAGATGCAGTGCACAGATTCCTCAGTGCAGAAAGATGCAGTGCGCAGGTCACTCACAGTGCAGTAAGATGCAGTGCACAGCTTTATCACTGTGCAGTAAGATGCAGTGCAACATGTATGCACGAATTCCTCACTGTGGAGTAAGATGCAGTGCAGTATGCATGGATTCCTCACAGTGTAGTAGGATGCAGTGCACAGATTCCTCAGTGCAGAAAGATGCAGTGCACAGATTCCTCACTGTGGAGTAAGATGCAGTGCAGTGCACAGATTCCTCACTGTGGAGTAAGATGCAGTGCAGTGCACAGATTCCTCACAGTGCAGGTAGAAGCAGTGCACAGATCACTCACAGTGCAGTCAGATACAGGGGCAGTGCACAGATCTTCTCTTTAACTCAAACGATGACCACAAACACCCCCAGGGCCGGAAGGAAAGCCCCCCCCCCAGAGGTCCCCGGATAGAACAGCCCAGCTCAGCCCGGCTCCTGGCAGAGATTTCCTCCAGAATTATTCAGTCTATTTCTACAAATACAGCAAAAGGTGCTGACAATCTCCTACCTGAGCAGAAAGCTGTGCAGACATGTCCAGGCTCTCTCCTCCTCCTGGGGCAGCTCTGGTGTCTGAGGTGCTGACCCTGAGCTTTTGTGCCTGAGGTGCTGACCCTGAGCTTTGGTGCCTGAGGTGCTGATCCTGAGCCCTGGGGCCTGAGGTGCTGATCCTGAGCCCTGGGGCCTGAGGTGCTGATCCTGAGCCCTGGGGCCTGAGGTGGTGTCTCTGAGGCCTGGGGCCTGAGGTGCTGACCCTGAGGCCTGGGGCCTGAGGTGCTGACCCTGAGCCCTGGGGCCTGAGGTGCTGATCCTGAGGCCTGAGGTGCGGATCTTGAGCCCTGGGGCCTGAGGTGCTGCCCCTGAGCTCTGGGGCCTGAGGTGCTGCCCCTGAGCTCTGGGGCCTGAGGTTGCTGCCCCTGAGCTCTGGGGCCTGAGGTGCTGATCCTGAGCCCTGGGGCCTGAAGTGCTGCCCCTGAGCCCTGGGGCCTGAGGTGCTGATCCTGAGCCCTGGGGGCCTGAGGTGCTGATCCTGAGCCCTGGGGCCTGAGGTGCTGATCCTGAGCCCTGGGGCCTGAGGTGCTGCCCCTGAGCTCTGGGCCTGAGGTGCTCCCCTACGGGGTGAAGAAACAGCCTGGGCTCCTTCCTCCTTTCTTCTAGTTTCCTGGCTGGAAGAAGGACTTGGGGTGAGACTGTCCTGGTGCTGACTTCTCCTCCACTAACCCGGAAGTACACACCGCGTCCGACAACGTCTCGGTGCTCAATGCTGGTGCTGACGCTGCCGCGCTGACCCGGAAGTGGAAACGCGCACGCAAGGAGCGGGCAGCAACTTGTTACTGTCCGATGTTGGTGGGGAGGCGGCCTGACCCGGAAGAGGAAGTGCCCTCCGCGGGGTCTGTGGGCAGCGTGCGCACCACAGAGGGCCCCTCGGCGGTGAGAGCTCAGGTCGGAGGGGCGAGGACGGCCGGGGGGGGTCACTGGAGCCCCGCCCCCCTCCATCCACGGGTCCCTTGACAGCAGTATCAAAGGACCTGCCCCCCCCCCCCCGTACATACCCCGAACACCCCCATCCTTGCAACCCGGCCTCCTCCCCCTCAATCCTAGGATCCCTTCCCAGGGCAGCTCCTGCAGGAGTGTGGAAGGACGTGGACCCCCTCCCCCTTCCATCTACAGGCTCTGACCCCCCCCACCTCCTTCCACAGGCTCTGAA